>NC_073740.1:4459241-4759241 GCF_023634155.1 Falco peregrinus | reverse complement strand
CACATCAAAATGGAAGCAGAGAAGCCTCTGTCCTTTTTTATTGTGGTTATAAGAGAAAAAAAAAAAAGTATTTTTTAGGTTAAAAACCTAAAAGGCAAAGGAAAGGAACCTCAAAACATAGTAATCCCTTCTAGGGTTTTCTTGGGACGAGCGGGGCTGGCGGCAGGGCTCCCCTCCCTCAGGCTCTGCACTGGGCTGTAACACATCTGGGCCAGGCTCTGCGCAGCTCCCCGCTGCAAAACCCCTTCCCTGGTTGCCTCCCTGCCTTTCCAGCAGCACCCCTGCCAGGTCCTGGCTGTGCCGGGAGGTGGATTCAGCTTCTCTCCCTGCCAGCTCTTCCCTTGACTCTTTGCAACCCTTAGTTCAGCTCATGGAGGAGGATTATCTGCCGAGTTCTTCTGGCATGTGTGTGACGAGCTTCAGAAAGCACGAGAAGACTTTGCTGGGTTCAAGAGCACTGTTTTACGCAGCAATATCATTCTCCCTAAAATGCAATGCTAAATGGGCTCCTTGTGCACACGTGGTGATGGGCTGGGTGCTTTCCCAGGGGTGTCTTCCCCTGGTTAAGGTACATGACCTGCTAGCGGCTGTATAGACCCTATGGCCAAATCGCAGAATGGTCAGGGCTGGAAGGGACCTCTGGAGATCATCTACTCCAACCCCCGGCTAAAGAAGGTTCTCCTAGAGCCGTGTCCAGGCAGGTTTGGAATGTCTCCAGAGAAGGAGACATTCCTCTATAGCCAGCTGTGTCTCTATAGCATGTGTGGAAAAGAAGGATGAGTAGCTTAAGGAAATGCCAACACAAGAGAGATCTGGGAAATTTAATGCTTTATTGTCTCATGGACACCTCCTGGGGCCAAAGCCCAGCCTGATGCATCAGGCGGAGGCACGAGTGATGCCACTTGCCAGGGCACGATGGTCCTGGAGGGCAGGGGAGGGGGTTTGTAGCCGGGCAACCTTGGGGCTTGCAAAGCTTTGCGGAGGCTGGAGGGAGCTGGTCTGTGCCTGGCTTTGCTGCAGGAGCAGGGTTGTGGGGGACACCCCATCACTTCATCTTCTGCGAGGGCAGCTGGTGGATCTGCTGCTGTTGCTGCTGCTGCTGCTGCGGGACCTGCATCTGTGGCGTCCTGTGGCAGCTGGACCCACCGGAGCTGTGGCAGCCGCCACCACCGGAGCTGTGACAGCCGCCACCACCGCCGGAGCTGTGACAGCCACCACCGCCGCCGGAGCTGTGACAGCCGCCACCGCCGCCGGAGCTATGGCATCCACCACCACCGCCGGAGCTATGGCAGCCACCGCCACCGCTGCTGTGACATCCACCGCTGCTCTGGCGGGTGTAGCGCTCCTGGCTGTGGCACTGGTCCCTGTCCTGGCGGGAGCACATCGTTGTGTTTGGGGGTGACCTGTAGGGAGAGAGGAGCTGCCAGGGACTTTCCTTTCCTGCTTCTGCTCTTCCAGGGCAGACAAATCTGCCTATATATTTATCCAGTCTTAGCCAGAACCCCCAACTGCCTTTAAACTTCTCACCGTCTTCTTGTACCACCTGCGGTATTGCCCTGCTGAAGGTACTGCTGGAGACGGTGGGAGCATCCAGAGCTGTGGACCATGGCTGGCTTTCCAAAGCAGAGCCATCTTGCTCCCAGAGGCAAGGGAGAATCATCCCAGAGTCTCCCTCCAACCCCAAATGTCTCTGCTCTCTTTGGCATCCCCCGCGCTCCTTCCTCACCCCACCTCCCTCCTCCAAGCACCCGCAGAGCAATCCCCAACCTCCAACACAAGGTGCTGGGCTCAGCCTGCTCCAAACCCATCCCCTTCCCAGCCAGTTTCAAACACTGCCCTGAGCCTGCAGCCGCGCAGCATCGCCGCTCTTACCTGAGATGCTCGTACAGCGAAGGGGCAAGGAGGGAATGAGGCTTTCCGGGACACGAGCGTTTTTATACCCTCTCTGCACATCCCATCTGGAAATGAAGCACCTCCCTGTCACAGAGGTCTGCTGGTTCATTTAATTCATCGATGGCTTTTTTTTTTTTTTTTTGCCTCCCCACTTTTCAGGTTACTCGCATGACTCACCTCATCTGTGCTGGGTATTGCCTCTTCCTACCGGTCGTCTTTCCTGTGCCGCAGAAATATTTAATTGCCAGCTCTACCTGTGCTTAGCTCCAGTGGGGGAGTAGTGTGGGTGGCCCTGGTTTCCACAGCTTGGCCAGTTTGTTTTTGGTCTTGCTCTCAGCTGGGGAATGCTTTGCGTTTAGGGGAGGGATGTCCACGGCTAAATCACACCATTCTTTTAAAATGCCTTGGGGTGCTCTAGTGCTGCAAATGCCCATAAGCCAAGAGAGTCCTATAAGTGCCAACAACACCTTTGGCATGGAAGACTACTCTTCCTCAGCAGCAATTTGACTGATTCCACTGTTGGCTCATTTCTCTTAAAACCAGCTGAAATATGGTAGAGTAGTGAGGAGGGGGAAAAGATAACCCCTATACAACGTTTTTGTTGGTCAAAAGTTTCCTGCTGTTACAAGAAGAACCAAAGGCAGTTGGGATTCTTATTTTTGGAAGGGGGAAGACCTGCCCAGAGTAGTGATCCAGGATTAGTGAGGTACATAATTATGTGGTTAACTTTCAGCTTGTGAGTAATTCTGGAATGGCAACACGGGTGGTTTTTTTTTTTTTTTTTTTTTTTTTTTTTTCCCAGGTTGTGAGTGGCTTCAGTGCTGGCATGTGGAGGAGAAGGTCTCCCATGGGTGCTGTCTTCAGTGACGCACAGTGGCCTGGGGTGGCTGCCACATCGAGGGGAGCTGGCAGACCCCGGGGACTTTCTCCAACCTTGTAGGAACATCCTTTTTTGGAGCAATTTTCCCTGTTCCTCAATTAGCTTGTAATTGGCCAACAAATCCGAGTGTTATTGGGACAGATGCACAGACCCACGTGAGCCTTCAGGCCAGGCCAGGTACCACGTTTGCACTGACAGCTAATTGCAAGCAATAATTTGAGACAGTCCCTGTTCCTTTCCTCTGCCTCTGCTGCTTGGGCTAGGAAGTGCTTCAGGCACCAGATGTTCTGCCCTTTTCTGCCATTACTTGTGGAAGACACTTCAGTAATTAAACAGGCACGAATAAAAGACTAAAATCATTATTGCTAGCTGAAACAGGGAATTGCTATGATTTTGTCAGTGCAAAAGTGCATGGACAACACTGGCTGAAAAATATTTCACTTGCCTGCAGAGATGCTCGAGCATTTGATATTTTTGGTCCACCTCTCCTACCTTTTATTTTTCTTTCTCCGTGCTGATTGAGTTTTTTATGCTATTCCCAGATGCTGACCACAGTCAGACGGAGGCTTAGCCTCTTCCCACCTTTGCTAATGCTGTTTGAGAGACCCGGCATCCTTTGGGAAGTGGCTGGAAAATGGAACAAGCTGCCAGACGTTGAGGAGCCTCGCCAGCCTCTTGCAAACTCTTGCTTTGAATGCAAGTGTCTGAACCTTCGTTAAGCCACTACAAGTCCTGAGCGATTCCTGCAACCCCAAAAACACCCGACATATTTGCTGTTACTGAAACACGGACGATTTTTGGAAAGGTGAGTGGACAGGGCACGGTTAATGAATTAGGTAAGCAGCCTAATTGCTTCTTTTGTATTGCTAAATTGTTGTTATGATCTAGAACAGCATCAGGACAAACTGTACCTAGGCTTGAACACTTCTGATTAATTGTATTTTGTTCTGGCATCAGAAATTCTCTCTGTGAAAAAAGACTCAAAGTAATTCTTGGCTCTCAACATTGTGCTGTGTTCAGTTCCTCGTGTTTTAATTGTTTTGAGTTTGTTAATGATCAGCAGCACCCAGCCACAAGTCCCAGTCACTCTAGATTTGGTGGCTGTCCACCTTAATATGCAAATGCAGTTTGCAATGGGGGCTTCAGGCAAACGCCAGACCCCCACCACCAGTTTTTTCAAACAATTCCTACACTAAAAGCAGGCAGCCTGGTCCGGGAGCCATCTGCCATCTGCACCCTTTTCAGCAATGCCAGATATTTCTGATCATCGTGACACACTTGAGAATAATCTTAGCAGGGCAGCATCCATTTCATGAATGGCAATAGCAGACCAATAAATTACACAATTCCTTTTAATTATAGGTTGAGAGGAAATTTCTCAGCTCATTGGGTAATGCTACCATCTTGCAACGCCCCTGGCTCGACCCAGGGCTCTTGAAGTGCTGGGCAGAGGGTTTCTAGAAAGGCTTGCTGGGGGGGTTGTTGTAAACATGTGGAGATACCTGCTCCAAGGATGGCACCTTGGGGCCAGGTGGCAAAAAAGGGGTTTCTGCCCCACCACGGGTGCCTTTGCCTTAGGACTTTTTCTGCCCCACAGTTGTGCCCACAGCTGGCCCCGAGGGCTTGTGCAATGCAGCCCATGGGGTCTTGGTGGAGGGTTTTGGGTGTCCATCTCTGTTGGCAGGCTGCGTGGAGGAGAGCTGCCTGCACTCTAGAGGCCTAAGTAATAAAAAAAGTAATAAAATAAAAGTAATAAAAAAAGGAGGCCAGTAATAAATAGCCTCCTGCAATGTCAGCATTTAAAAAACTTTATTCTGTCTCTTTTCCTATGGAGTCCATAGGGACAATGCCTACCCCTGTGGCCTGTGCCTAGGCAGGGAAACTGCAGGGCTGTTAACACAAGGAGTCTTGTACTGTGATAACGCAGGTGAAAGAAAAATCGTGAACATGGAACCCTGATGATCTCCGAATTGTAATGGCTCATATATAGTCACAGGCTGATAGAGAGAGCACTGCACCCGTGTGAATGTACCCAGTTTATTTTAGCACCCACAGATAAGCTCATCAGAGGCACAGGACTCTCCAGGGGAGGGAGAGGAGACATTTTCTTTGAAGATTGCTAGGACACATGCAAAGCTTTCTGAACTCAGCACAAGATCAAGGACATGCGTGTGTGTAACATGCAGATAATGTCCTGATCACTTCATCTTTGAGGATACTTGATAAATTTGCTGCTGGCAATCCTGTGGTTTTCCATGGCAGGATCCCCCACTGATTTCATGACATCCAGATTCCCCACTGCTCCTGTGGCATCCAGATCCACCACTGCTCCTGTGGCATCCAGATCCACCACTGCTCCCGTGGCATCCAGATCCACCACTGCTCCTGTGGCATCCAGATCCACCACTGCTCCTGTGGCAACCAGATCCACCACTGCTCCCGTGGCATCCAGATCCACCACTGCTCCCATGGCATCCAGATCCACCACAGCTCCTGTGGCACCCTTCACTGCTGTGGCATGAGGATTGTTCTTGCTGGTGGCACTGGTCTTTGTCTTGCCGGGAGCACATCTTTGCAGACCTGCTGGGAAGACTATCATCTTTGAGTGGGTGCAAAGGCAAGAGACACCGTCACATCTGTCAGCTAGCAGTAATAAATGACTAGTGAGATGGGATTATATATCAAGAATAAATTCTCATTGTAAGCCAGGTTCTTGAAGAAAAGAGAAAAATGTGGAATGCACATCTGCCCGTAGCGGTCTCTGACCTGTACAGAAGTGCTCCGTGCTGTTTTCCTTTGAGCAAGTCTTTCCTTTCTCTCCTGTGTTTAGCAAATATATAAGATAAAAGTTAAAGCACTTGCTGATTAGTGAGAAGTGGTGGCAAGACAAAGTCCAGAGCTAGACCTGGAGACTCCTGACTGAACCAGCAAATTTTAATTTTTCCTAGTTGCTTTCTATTATTTATGTATAGACATGAATGGAGAAGACAACCTAGGCAGAAGGACAGAGCAACTGTGACCAGACACAGTGACAGAGAGGAGATGTGTAGGAGAAGCGGTCAAGACCTCAGGGTCAGGGCAAAGCTGACGATCATTAAAAGCGCAAAAGTTTGATCCAGCCGAACTTACCCTGTTCAGCAGAAATTCAAGAGGAGATGTGAAGCTGAGACAACGAGGAGAAATCGGGTGCCAGATCTTTTATAGTGTTTTTCCTCCGGAAACAAGACGAGTTCCTACCGGAGGGACTTGCTTGTTCACCACCCCGAGCACTTTGCTAATTGGAGAGTTTTTACACTGCTGTTTTGACTCATGGTATTCTGAGCAGATCAATATCCCACCTTTGGGATCACCATTCCTCTCGTTACTCCATAAAAATGTTAATTGCCCACCACGCCTGGTGTGGTTCACATGCAGGGAGGGGGAGGTTTCTGGATGGTCTTACTGCCTTTGACAAAAGCATTTCCCTGCTTCTTGTGTCTAATGCAAAGCAGCTGTGAGCCCAAGTAGGCAATGCAAAAATGGTAGCGGATGGGAAGGTGGGATAGGGAGGGGGGCTGATGACTGGATTCCAAAGGGATCCAGAAAATAAAAAGGTCTTGAAAGAGAACAAATAAGACCATGGTGGTGTGTAGGAAAATGAGTGTGTTTGGGCAGCTTGGGAAAAAAATCTAGGTTATGAGTGGGCGAAGGAGGCAAAGGGAATTAAGGATGCAGGTATGAGCACATGATGGGGCGGCAGAAGGTGAGCACAGAGACCAGGGCTGGTCTATGTGGGGGGTGCCCTAAAAACAAGGAGTGTGATCATCCTCCGCTGAGCCCTGGGGGCCAGCACTGGCCACACACCCCTGCTGGGATGATGGGGCTTGGCCATGGTGGGTTACGAAAAGAATTGAGTTGCCTCCAGGCTCTAAAGCTGTCACTGAGTTTTGGGTTTGAGATTTAGAGGTGGGAGATGGTGATATGAGACTTTGAAGCAAAATCCTGCTGGATGTGTCCAGTTGGGACGACAGGAGCAGGCAAACGCAGGTGGTGGGACATGGCTGGGGTGTAACATCAAAGAGAAACCTATTTCTGAGTAAAACAACACTAAGAGGAGTGTTGCAGTATTTCAAGTCAGCCCTTTCTTTGCTCAAAGAGAGACTTTTAAGCCAAACAGAAGGAATTTTAAACCCTAGAGGAGACAGAGAGAATCCAGGTAGGAGCCTCAGAAGGAGAAAAGGTCTCCAGCAGTGTCCCATTCCCACGATATCTGTTCCAAATATCTGCTGTTATCTTTATTACACTATGATTGCAGAAAAAAGTAGGGGGGAAAGTGTTGTGGCTCTTAGAGCTTTCCTCCCTCTGTCCTTCCATCCTCACCTGCACGCTGAGGACGGCATCAGGGCCTGTGTCTCCATTGATTTAATGCTGTGCTTTGGGGAGAAAAGTGTCTTTCCGCCTACTGAGCACACCAGGCCTGATCTCATCCAGGACTCTAGAGGCCACTGTAATATTAATAATAGCACAGATCGAATTAAAATAAAATAGAGTCAAATAAATTCTTTGCTAACCAATGGAGCTGAATCACTTGAACGAATTGATATGTGAGGAAATCAGAATGTGTCTGGGGTTATTTCACAAACGTGAATGAAGAATGAAAATTCTTGTGAAACTATTATTCACGATACACTAATCACACCCCAGATCACGTGGATGGTGACAAACATGTTTATAATTTCTCTCAGTGATAGAGACGTTCACCTGAGCATGGTCTGGTGGGGAGGATGCTCATGCACGTCGGAGACCTGGACCCATGTATAAGACCGGACTGTACTGACCCTACATCTGGTCTCTGAGCTCCATGTATCTCCTGCAAAGCTCCTTGCCTTTGGGAGAGGCTTCCTTGTACCCCTTGATCCTGTTCTGAGTGGGTGGTTATTTTCCTCTTCGGGTAATTTATTGGTTTTATGGAAGGAATTTTTGCAGTTGTCCTAATACAAATCTCAGGAGATGGTTTGTTCCCCAGTTTGTATCATGGATTTGGGGTGGCTTATACATGGTCATGATTCTTCCATATCTCAGTTATTGGTTTTCTGTTTACAAAGGGGATAAATGAAGCACAGAAGAAAGCCAAGATCTTAGAAGGATCTGAGGGACACCCCAGGTACAAGTTCAAACCTCCAAATCCTTGAAAAGTGGTTGAAACACAAAGATTTCTCTTTTGTTTCAGACAGGGATTGATCATGTGAAATCCCTCTCAATAGAGGTTAGACAAATCTACTTCAAAACAGCTTAAGCAAAACAACTTCTGCCCTGGTGCGTGGGAAGCAGGAGCTGCCCTCTTGAGGTCTACTCCATCCCTGTTTTCCACAGCCCAGCAAGCTCCAGAAGTATCTGAAGGTGGATTTGGATGCCTTTGCCCACTCCCCATCCTTAGCTGTCATAGTTTGCCGGCACTTTCCTTTCCACGGAGGTCCCCGAGGCTTGCACAAGTGGTGTTGCATGCACTGGGGCAGCTGTGCCATTGCAATGGGGTGGGCATTTGGGCTGCCCCCAGGCTGGGCCACCCCACCAAGCCATGCCTGGGATGGGGACCGTGTGCTCTGCAGTGCACGCTGGCATTAGCCTCTGCACACGTGTGAGGAAGAGGTTGGCAAGGAAGGCTCGCTGCGGTGTCAGGGCAGAGCATGTCAGCAGCTCCCGTGTGTCCACTTATAAAAATTCCATCCCAGGAAGGTACACCCTGTGCCTGTTCTTACTTTTTTTCCTTATCCAAACGGTGCTGCAGGAGCAATCTCCACCATTAATGCTGTGAAGCAGCTGATTCTGCGATGTGTCACATCCTGCAGGCTGGGCCAGGCAGGACACCAGGAGATGGAGACGATGGAGGACCTCACCTGGGCTGGGTGAGGTGCGAGGAGCCACTGGGAACACGATGCTGTGAGTCACTGGATCCAGATCCCTGCTTTGCTGCAACAGTCCGCCCAGGTGAACCCTCTTCTAACCCTACCAGGCCATAATTCACGAGGAGTTGGGGGCCTTTTACCCTGTTAGAGACAGTAGGTCCAGCCAAGTGCCCACCTGACATCTACAAACCCATTCCTAATTTCCATTTGACATGCATTCCTGGCCAGATGATCCCCATTTCTCCCTGGGTCAAAGCCTTCAGGCTGAGAGATCTCACCCCTCCTTGGTCTTTCTCAACATCTTTATCTCTCAGCCACCAGCACAGCACTGAGCATCACTATCAGCTGCTGAAGACACGTAGGTCCTGCAGGAGCTGCCTCCCTTGGGGTGAGACAAGTTCTGTCATGCCTGTGTTCTCTGAAGGTCTCATGGACCATGGGCCAAAGCATTTCTCTTCTACCAGCTTCAGCATCTCCTCTTGCTCTGCACTAGCCATGCCATTCCCATTCCTGAACCCTCCTCCTGACTTTTTTTCTTGGGGATTTTTCTGGAGGCTCATGATACGAGTCGAACTGTACCCATTGCCTCATCAGTGAATGAAATGACGCGCCAAGCAGACCCACTCATTTTTACCTCTCTGATGAAATGTGTGGATTTTCTTTTTACGTTAGTAAATTAGTATTTAATTGCTGGGTTGCATAAATAGTCTGTGATGAAAACTGTTAGTTACTTCTCCACAAGGAACTTGTCTAGAGTAGGAATAAATCAGGTTGAATCAACCAGGAACCTTGATGTGAGGGTGAACGGGGGTGCTGCAGGCACCAGCTTTGCCAACAAGGAGGAACAGAAACAATTCAAAGGGATGAAGCAGAAACCGCTGATGCAAGGGGGTTATGAACTGTAGCTTTTTATTGCCTCCATGTCTGCTGTGAAATAAGGAGGTGAACAGCGCTTAATATTTCACAGACAGTGGGTTACACCTTCAAAGCATGTTACAAGCAAAATGACAGGAAAAGTAGGGATCCCTGAGCAACATGGGACATGCTGCCCATCAGGACAGTGTTGCAAGAGTGAGAAGTTTCCCCCATTCATCCCCACTCCTCATGTCCTCTATTTTATCTTCTGAGCTGGCACTTTGCAGACCTGCTTTTGCTGCTGGCTTGGGATGCACTTTGCCACAGGCACGCAGCCCTGCTGCACCGGTGGGGGACAGGTCTGCACTGGGCAGCACTGGGGGATGCACTGTGCGGGCTTGCTGTAGCAGGGCTTCCCCCCCTGGCACCCTGATCCATGGCACCTCTCGGAGCAGACCGACCTCCCGTAGCTGTGGCACCCCCCTGATGACCCGTAGCTGTATGTGGGTCTCCTGACGCAGCTCGAACCACCTCCGTGGCACGAACCCGAGGACCCATGGCACCTCTCAGAGCAAACTGACCTCCCGTAGCTGTGGCATCCCCCCGATGACCCATAGCTGTACGTGGGCCTCCTGGCACAGCTCGACCCCCCTCCTCCGTGGCACGAATCAGCTGCAGCATAGCCGTGGCATCTCTCGGAGCAGACTGGCTGTCGATAGCCATAATGACGGTAGTTGTGCCCTCTCATGCCTTCAATGCCTTCACCGTCGCACCCCGAGGAGCAGGTGTTGTAGCCGTAGCGGAAGGGTGTGCGCCGGGTGTCCAGCCAGGACCCCGAGGGGTCATACCAGGTTGAGTTCAAGTTGAAGTATGATTCTCTTCCAGAAGAGTATATCATGTTTAGGCTGTAGGGAAAAACCTGAAAAACACATGGCCAGACAGGCTTGCATTTCCATCTCCTCTTTTTCATTTAATTTCTCATAAAGTTGCTTTAGTGACCCACACACAGGTCAACCTCGCTTATCCTGAAAGCCTGGAACTAAAGGAAGTCCTTGCAGTTGCCCAATAATGGTCGGATTATGTCCAAACTGTCTTTCTGACCTTAACCTTGATTTTTTTTTCCTCCAACCTCAGAAGCAACCACAAGGCACTGCAACATATAGTGGCATGGCTGTAAATCCCACCCCAATTCCCCCAGTCAGCTTCTTTCTTGGCTTATCCCATTGCCCTCTAGCCCTTGTGTGGTCTGAAGGAAAGTGCAAGCATGCCAGGTCTGTGACATCCTGAATCCAGACACCCATACAGAAATGAACCCGTCTGCTCCGGGATGTGTCTTACCCAATTCACAGGGGAAGGCAGACGCTGACCAGGGGAGCAGATTGTGAGAGGCCAGGGGACGGAGGCCTTTTATATGGTCCCAAGTCTTCCCCTTGTAAATGAAACACGCTGCAGGAATGAGGACTAAAATTGTTTATTGGCAAAACATCTCCTCCATTTGGATGCTGTTCCCAGTGCTTGGCATGTTCTGCTTGACTCATGATTCCTGATAAGCATCTCTTAATTATAATGTAGTTACCAAGAGGTGCACATAAAGGACTACCATCATTTAAGCCACACATCGGCTATGTGAGGCAGGTAATAATGTACTTATTCACCATCTCCACAGGACCGAGACACTTACAGGGTGACCTGTGAGTCAGGAGCCATGATGTGCACAGTGCTAATGTCCTGGCCTTCCCCTTCTGCTATCCATGAGGAGCGTTCCCAGGTGCCTGAAACACCATCAGGTGACTGGAAAGAGCCAGCTCAGAGTCACGAAATTGTGCTGACGGGTTTCGGTGATGAAGACGCTGGCTCTGTGGACAGTGGAGTGTGATGGATGGTACTACTTCAACCTCTGCAAGGCTTTTGGCAGCTAGTGGAGGTATGGACTGGGTGGGTAAACTACCTGGTGGGTGAAAAACTGGCTGTTTTTCATCCTGCTGGTGCTGTTTAACATCTTCATTAATGTCCTGAATAATGGGGTGGACTTGGCAAATCTACAGGTGGCACTGAATTGGGGTGAGTGTGGAGACTGATGGTGAGCGGCGTTCCTCAGGGGTCTGTACTGGGACTGGTGCTGTTCAGCACCTTTGTTGGTGATATGGACAGTGGGACCGAGTGCACCTTCAGCAGATTTGCTGGTGACACCAAGCTGTGTGCTGTGGTTGACATGCTGAAGGGATGGGATGCCATCCAGAGGGACCTTGACAGGCTTGAGAGGTGGGCCTGTGCGAACCTCATGAATTTGAGCAAGACCAAGTGCAAGGTCCTGCATGCAAGCTGGGGCAATCCAAGGACAAATACAGGCTAGGCAGGGAACAGATTGACAGCAGCCCTGAGGAGAAAGGCTTGGGGATGTTGATGGATGAGAAGTTCAACATGGCCCGACAATGTACACTGGCAGCCCAAAAGCCAACCGAACCCTGGGCTGTATCACCAGCAGCATGACCAGTGGGTCGAGGAAGGGGATTCTCCCCCTCTGCTTCACTCTGGTGAGACCCCACCTGCAACACTGCATCCAGTTCTGGGGCCTCCAACATAAGAAGAACATGGAGCTGTTGGAGTGAGTCCAGAGGAGGCCAGGAAGATGATCCAAGGGCTGGAGCACCTCTGCTGTGGAGACAGGCTGAAAGAGCTGGGGTTGTTCAGCCTGGAGAAGAGAAGGCTCCAGGGAGACATTACAGCAGCTTCCAGTACTTAATGGGGCTGACAAGAAAGCTGGAGAGGGGCTTTGTACAAAGGCATGGGGTGATAGAACAAGGGGGAATGGCTTTACACTGAAATAGGGGAGACTTATATTAGATATTAGGAAGAAATACTTCCCTGTGAGGGAGGCGCATGTTGCCCAGAGCAGCTGTGGGTGCTCCATCCCTGGAAGTGTCCCAGGCCAGTTTGGATGGGGCTTGGAGCAACCTGGGTTGGTGGAAGGTGTCCCTGCCTGTGGCAGGGGGGTGGAACTGGATCATCTTTAAGGCCCCTTCCAACCTAAACCTTTCTACAATCCTATGGTTCTATGAAATTGCTGTAGGATGGGATGCGGGCAGGCTGGAAACTGCTCCTGCAGCTGGAATAGACTAACTGGGATGGCAGGGCCGGGGCAGCTGGTGAAAAGCAGCTTGGCAGGAAAGGTGGACCAAAGCTGATCAGCAGGCACTGCTGTGAGGGCTAGCTGGCCCTTGGTCTGTGGGGTCTGAGCCAGCTTTTTGGGCACCGCACTGGGACGGTGCCTGGGAACTGGCTTCAGTGAGAAGAGGCTGGGAAGAAAATAGCTAATAAAATAAGAGATTTCGGAAGTTAAAGTTCCTATGCAAGTGGTTTTTCATTTGGTTAAAATTAGAGGTGAGAAAAATGAATTGTGGTTTTCTGCATTAAGAAAACAAGAATGAATTTCATTTTTCTTTCTTGTTTTCTTTGGTGGTTGCTAGTGGCTGTGCAGACACACGGGGGCTGTGCTTAGGCAGTACAAAGAAACAAAAATATATATTTTAATGCACCTAGTGGAAGGCTTTTCTGGCAAAGTGAGAGAGATACAACACATTACCAGCATGCCTGCAAGAGCCGGGCAGCGGGGAGATGCAGAGGTAGAGCCTGGCTTGCATCCTCCTGCAGGGAGTGAAAAGGCATTCCTGGCATGCACAGACACAGCTCACGTGCTGGGGCACATGCTTATTATCATGATTAACATTTATATGATGGATGGCCTCCCCGGTGCAGTGTTATGATCTAGCTAATGAAGGTGATGGCACGCAATACAGAGCAAACTGTTTGTACCTAGATCTGGACCATAGTGAAGTCCATCCATCAGTTCTGTGGAGGGTGACCACAGTGGGGAGGATTTTACAGCGTGCAGATGGAGTTCAGCCAGATGGAACTGCTGCAGCCGGAGCTGAAATCTTCATGTGTGAACTTGGAATTTCGATTTTAGATTTACAAGTTTCCTTGTGAGAATTTCCATGACTTTTTAACAGCCTCTCATTATAGAGCTGGTAATATTTTTGGGGGTAAAAAAAGAGAAGCGAGTGTCAGCTAAATTTTTTCAACTTTATTCTTGAATACACGGGGAGAAAATAAAATTGCTGGAGTCCTTGATGCTCCTGCAGTCGCAGTGTGTACTTTTTTACCCAGTACAGTCCTGTCTCTGTTTTCAAACGACCTTGAAATCAGTCTGCTAAAATTGGAGAAGGTGACTCTGTGACAGGCTGCTTCCCCGTCCTCGCTCAGGCTCCTTCCATTCGATTTCTCCATCCCCAGGCTGCTCACCTTCTCAGAAGAGTGAAGAAACATCTGCTCTACCCTGAGGAAGAGCGAAGTGGGGTCTGGATGATTAAAGCTTATTCCCTGGTGGGAGAGGACCTTGGGAATTTAAAGTGTCAGTGCTGGGGGGGAGCAGGGGGCTGTGGACCCTGAATCCAGTGTGCAAAGAGCAGCAATGAGCCATCAGCCGCGGTGGCATCGCATCGCGCCGAAAGCGGAGGTAAAAGCATCAGCAGTTTGGGCAAGGAACGAAGCATCCCTCATGCG
Organism: Falco peregrinus; assembly: GCF_023634155.1. Lineage (NCBI taxonomy): Eukaryota > Metazoa > Chordata > Aves > Falconiformes > Falconidae > Falco > Falco peregrinus. The sequence continues at coordinate 4,745,165 of NC_073740.1, read as the reverse complement.
GTGTGTGGGCACGTGCTGGGGAGGTGTCCTAGAGCCTCGCTGGGCCCCGTGCTCATTTCTTCTGCAGACAGGGTGGCAAGAGAGGAACCTGTTTTTGCTGGTGCTGGCTGGGATGCAGGGGCACGGCGGCTGGGCGGCAGTGCTGGATGGGCGGGCAGCAGTGCTGGATGGGTGGGTGGCAGTGCTGGATGGGCGGACGGCAGTGCTGGATGCAGGGACAGCGATGCTGCAGCGGCCGGGGATGCACTATCACGGGGGGACAAGCATCCTCCACGGGGCACTGCTCCACTCGCCGCCGGGGCTTGCTGCAGCACTCCGGCTCCTCGCAGTGCAGGGGTGGGCGGTACTGCTGCAGCGGCCGGCGATGGATTTTCATGGGTGGGGGGCAGACGGGCTGCACGTGGCTCACCTCCACCCGCCGCCGGGGCTTCCCGAAATTACAGCTTTGCTGTGGTGGGCAGCAGCTCTGGGGTGGGCATGGCTCCATGGGCTGGCAGCCTTGCGGTTGGCTCTGGCAGGACCCCTCAATGTCGCGGCTGAGGCTGCCGGGGTCATGGCATGGGGGCACATCTGTGGTGCCCACGGGACTTTCGTGGCAGCACCCTGTGGAACCGTGCCATGTCCAGCCCTTCTCGCCACAGACCGAGCTGTCGTAGCACAAATCCTGATAGCTGTTGCCTTTATGGTAGTGCATCCTGTGGCAGAGATGGCCAAGCGCTTGGGGATAAGCAGTCTGGGAAAAAGAAAAAACACCCACCGACTTCTTTCTTTTCTGCTGTTTCTATGAAAAAAAAAAGAGGAATCGAAGACAGCTGAGAGAATCCAACTCACCCTGTGATCTGTGACAGACAGGCTGAGCAGGGAGCGTGAATCCTGAGGACAGAGCTGGGGCTGAAAGCTTTTATACATGGCCGAGCTCTCTTGGAAATGAGGCATGCCATGGGAATTAATAGCTGAGCCGTGAGTGCCACTTCTGTATGTATATTTTTTTCTGGCACTTGCTATTGGATTAATCAGCTGCAATTAGCATCTGCCTTGATGTAACGTCGGCTTAGCTCTTTGCATATGCAGTGGCCATTATCTAATTAGTTCTCCCATAGGTCGTGTTCAAATACGCTGTTACCTAATGTTAGTCAGATGGGATCCTGGGATAAGGATACCTGGAATACCGTAATGCTGAGTGATGTGCCCAAAAGGAGTCTTTCGTGGTAGTGGGAAAACCTCAAAAAAGGCCACAGGTACTGGTGCCCGGTCCCCATCTTCAGGTGCCCAATGGCTCATGCCTTGAAACAGGGTGTTGGTGCAGACATATTGATTTTTCACGGACCTGAAAGAAAACAGAGAAAAATCTATCACTGAAAACAAGCAAGGTTCCTGCCAGAATAAAGAGCAATTTAAAAAAAAAAAAAAAGGAAAAAAATTGGAAAAACAGTGAAATTCCATTTTCAATGAGAAGTGATTGATTTTTCAACTCTGTTTCAGCTTAACACCACCCTGACCAACCCTAAACCAGGAATCATGTTCGTGGTGTGCTCCATGGAGTTGAGGTTTTTCCCCAAACTGCTTTCTGGGCATTTTACCCACAGCTGGAAATCCAGCCTGATGCTCAGCTGACGTGAGATGATTTTACTGCCTTGTTGAAAAATACGGGAAGTTTTCCAGCTGGCTTTGCGGATGGGGCTGCAGGTTGGACCTTGTTTGTCAGGGAAGGTCTGTGATACCCAGACATGATGCTCATCACCTGCCAGAGCACAGAGAAACCTGCCAGCTGGAGAGATGGTGAGGGAAGCAAGGGTGACATCAGGATTATGATGAATGGCAGATGTTGTTGCCCTGTGTGTGGCATGGATGACTGGAAGGCATGAGCTCTGAATACAGGCTCCCTATGGACACAGCACGCTGGGCTGGACCACGTCAGGCTGTGGATGGGATGTATATTCCCCTATTTAAATGAATTAACTCTCTTCCAAGTGAGGCGCATCTTGGTCAAGTGAGTGGCTACAACACCGAAAGCCCTTTTATGCGCTGCACATCTGGAACAAGGACACTACAAAGGGATGCTGACCTCAGAAACCAACAATGTCAAGCTTTGTCAAGCACCATATCGACCTTTCTGACATCTCTGCTTTGACTCATTTTCCATGCAGCTGCTCCACTTTGCATTTCTGTGGACGATCAAGGCATTTTTTTAAGTACCAGCAAAGTATCTCTGCCAGCAGCCCCGGGGCTGTCCAGTGCAAAAGGTATTTCCTTGTGCTCGCTCCACAGTAGATTGTCTCTAAGAGATGCTCAGAGGTTTGTCCGGTGGTGTTCAGGTTTGAATCACAGGGAAAAGCATGTGCAGAATTCAGGGGTGTGACTCCAGGGCGCATGCTTGGACCTGACAGTTTTGCTACTGCTGAGATAATTTGTTCTTCAGCTACAGGAAAAATGCAAATTGCCTTGCAGGAAGCCACAGGGCTTGCATGTAAGGATGGAAAAACCCTTGGTATCTGTTAAGGGCCAACAGGGATTTTAGATTTATAGCCCTTTACCCCAGTCTCAGGATTATGCTGGTTTTGGATTTTTTTCATCTTAGAAGAGATGTTTTGGAGTCAGTTCCCTTCCCCAGGATATTACAAATCATGAAGTGCAAATACTTAATTTCTGAATCTCCTCTCTTAAAATTTGCCACATTTTACTAGAGTTCCAGGTGAAATTAGACTATTTCTGAAACCTTCAGGCTAGACTTACATATCCACATCTTTCAATGACTCCCTCTCTCCCTGCACCATGCAGACCATGCTTGCTGGTCTATTTAACCTTATAGACAAGATACCCAGCCTTTTAAGAAGCTTGCTTTAAAGCTCAGCAAATTTGCTGGAAAGATTTCCCTTAACAAAGACAACCTGTAGCTCTGGCTTTAGGACCATACAGATGCTTTGATTGCAGACTGTGTATCTTCATGGTCATAAAGCAGAGGAAAGACAGCATGAAACTGCATGGCCAGGAGGATACTCGTGTAGCTTAGGTAACGAACTGTCACTAGCAAATGCTATTTTTCCCCAGATGAGAGACTAATCCAAGAAGTTTACTGCGTATGCTGTGCTGCTGTCATCAGGAGCATGAGAAACAGTTGAAAATATAATTATATTCAGAAACTAAGCAACTGCTAAAAAAGTCCCAGACCAGAGCTATAGTTCAAAAGATAAATGAATAAATATATACCAGAAGTTTGCAGTGTCATAACTTATCCATTTTATTGTCTTTTGTGACTAATTGGAGATTAAAGCAAGAAAAGGGAGTATGATACATCAGCAGCATTAAACATCCCACACCCCAAGAAGAAAATTAACAGCAGGACTAGTGTTTACAGAGGAAAATTGCACTGATCAGTGGGTAGCAATTTCAAAGCACGTTACAAACATTTGGTGATTAAAGACAGATAAAGAAGAGATCTACAGTCTCTAAGCAAAGGAGGAAGAGCATTTAGGGCAGTATCCGTATCCATGTCCAACACCGAATGAGCCAGCAGGGAAGCAGCAGGCAGTGCAGCCCTGCCTGCCCTTCACTGAGGGGGTTTAGTTGCCACCGCAGCAGCCGCCGCCACTGCCACCGCAGCAGCCTCCATTGTTATTCCTCATGACGTAGCAGCAGGTCTGCATGGGCATGCAGCAGGTGGTGGGGCAGCAGCACTGCATGGGCGAGCAGCACATCGGTGTCTTGCAGCACTTAGGGCTGCTGTAGCAGCACATGGAGTAGTTACTTCCACCGCAGCATCCACAGCCTCCGTTGGGCATGTTGTTGGTAGTAGTGTAGGCAAAGCTGGAAGGAACAGAGAGAGTCTGTGACTGGGAGCAGGATATTTGGAAATACAGAATTAATTCAAAGCTCGGTTTATGCTAAATTCTGAGATTCAAGGAGCTGAAACTGAGTGCTGTCTTGTTTGTAGCAAATCTTGCTCATAACTCTGTCTTCTTCCTGCAATGTGGATGCCCACCTATTCGTACCAGGCTGTTCCGAATGTCTTAGCAAGAATCACACAGCACAGCGCACACAGCCCTTGTTCTGAGCCGTCCTGAGCCGCCCTCCGTCCCCTCGGTCTGCATGGCCCTGCTGACACTCCTGTAGCCTCTCCATCCTTCAATGCTTCTAGCTCATCCCCGTGATTCCTAGTACACAGCTCATAGAAGCCCAGCTTCAAATCCCAGCCCAGCTACCCAGTTGTATCTGGATCCTGTTATAAGACATCCATCGCATTTTTCTTTTTTGAAAAGGAAGGAAGTTTTAGATGTTCTCACTTACCCTGTTGAAGAGTGAGGAGAGGTGAAGGGAAGAGAAGACGAGCGAATGAAGTGAGCTGGGCCAGGAGACCTTTTATAGTCCTCAGCACCTACCTCCTGGAAGTGAGACAGCCATTGACCATTTGAACTTCCCTGTTTACTAACCCAAACCCATACTTTTTAGTTATACGTGTCTTCTGGTATTTACTCTTTGCCTTATTATTTGTGATAACTACCTTTGTTTTGCCTCATAATTGTTTAGCCTGCAGATAATCAAAGGGCTTCTATGAATACTAATGAATTTATCCTCTCTGCAGCTTTGCAAGGGAGCCAAAAAATGCATCCTTGTATCTGTTTGACGAATGCAAACAGTGACGGCCAAAGATGCTAAGGGACTTACTCAGCAGGGGCTGGTGCTGAGTCAGTATGAGAGCCAAAACTGAACCCCTGGGTTGTGTCTTTCAGGCACATGATAGGTTGCTTCATCGGACTGGTGTTTGAAACAAACATTTGGAAAATTTCATGAAAATAGGTATGTTTGTTCCTGGTCATAGGACATGCATGTGAAGAGGGAGCAAGAAGACCATGTGTTTGGCATGTGTTGGGAGTCATGCTGGCTCTGGGGTCTCAGTCACCTGCATGTGACTCCATGCAAGATCATTGTGTCCTCATGCATGCTAAGAGCATCTTTGAGATGCCAAAGCCATCTTTGTGTTTTTGCTTGCCTAAACTTGTGTAAATCCTCCAGTCTGGGGGGGTTTGGGTTTGCACGTGGGCATTACTAGCACAAGAGCGCTTCAGTCCCTGCTCTGCTTTGCTGGGGCTGCTTTCCTAGAAACATTTTTGAAAACTCTGAATTGAATTTTCGCTTTGGAATATTTTTCATTTTAATTAAAAGGTCCAGGGGCAGCACTGCCTTTGCAAATGGCAAGGCAAGGAGCCATGGCTCTGGGACTGGGCATGGTGCACTGCAAGTCAACATGTCGCTGCGCAACCTTCCCTTGCATCCAGCTGGATCCCCCTTGTGTGCCGGAGCCCTGGCACCAAGCAAGTCCACCTGCCCGGCTCCTCAGCAGGCAAGGAGGGATGTTTAGAGTTGGAGGTTGTACAGGACTCTGTGGGTGTTTGAAGTTGTAAATGAAGTTGCCCAACATGGACCGAGAGGTGGAGAAGAAGATGAAGGTGGAAGAGTTGTGACAAACACAGAAAACTGGTCCTAACTGGCGTCATGGAGCTAAGTGGGAAGCAGGGACGCAGAAGTGATGCAGGAAGAGACATTGCTGAGGTGGAACCATTTTCTGGGAGGGAGAGAGGATGGGGGAAAGGTCAAGGTAAGGCAGAGCCTTGGGCAACTGAGCCAGGGTGGATGAATGCTTGTTTAACGCCAGCCACTGCCTCCAATGCGCTTTGCTGTGGGGCTGAATGCTGGCAAGAACACAGGGTATTTGGGAGGAATTTTTTCCACGGCTTAAAATTGCAGCTGTCATTTGAAGACCTCGCCGCATTATCCTGAGGGGAGTGCTGCCTAATGAGAGGATGGTGGAGCCTGCCTGGCGAGTTCCCTGCCTGCTGCCTGACATCCTTCGGGATCCCTGCAGTGCTCCAAAGAGGGGTACTCCTAGATGAGCTGCTACCAACCCCGAGAATGCTAGCAGGGGCCTCGGTTTGCTTTCTGCATGGTGCGAGGGGGAGCGGATTGTGATTTTAGTCCTGCTTCACCTCTGCAGTAAATGCAGCCAGCTCCTTTCCCTGCTTTCCTGGAATGAGAGTAATTCATTGAGTGAAATGCTGGAGAAGCAGCACATGTATTTGCAACTTCTCCAGACAGAGTAGAAGAACATGCATGGCATTACCTTCCCAGCTGGTCCCCTCGGAGCAGCTCTGTTACGGAAATTACACATGCCAGCCACCATAACCGAGTTTGACTCCAAGTTTCCACATAAGCTGAAATATAGATTCTTTATGAAAGTACTTTTTATTAATAGTGCTACAGATCAAGCTAGGTGCCTCCAAAAAGGGATCCTGGACAAAAAAAGTCTCTGGGCAATCTAAGTTCCCACCCCTCATAGTTCAGACCAATAGTAAAACTAAGGTCTGGGTTCTTCTTCCTTTTTATTGGCTTGGTTGGTTTGCTGTTTTGTTACTAAGCAGTTGCTAAATGGTCATCTTCTCACACAGTATCACATCCTTTTTGGTCAGTTTCAGCCAAACGTTGTAATATGGTTGCTACAGTTCATATACCACAATCTATAAGCTTTGTCTACTCTAACTACTAAAGTTTAAGCTCCTAGCTTTGTCTGCTTTAGCTATTATTAATGTTTAAGCTGCTAGCTGTAAATTTCAGCTAATTTCCACAAAAGCTCTCAGTACAGTATAAGAAGTCATATCTATTGTTTGCCTGCCCATAAGAACTGATTAATTTACAAAGAAATAATGAGGCAAAGGGGCACACTTCACTTGTGCCTCCAGAGGGAGATTTCTCATTGGCAAATCCTGCAGCTGCAAGGAGTGATGATCTAGGTGGGCATTTCCCACCGATGGTCATTGTGTCAGCCATCCGTGTAACCCACGTAACCGAATGGCCTTTGTTGAGTGGGCTTAATGCAAAGAAGGGACTGGAGCATTCCTCCGTGGAAACAGAGGCAGTAAAGGGCATTAAACACAGGATGAAGACTGTGATGCAGATCTTGCATGCTATATTTTGGTACAACTCTTACTGACCCAATCGCTCCTTGAAGATGGTGGAGGTTTCTCACCATTTGTTCTAATATTTTAACTTGATATCTGGTAACCCAGACATTTTAGCAGAGGCAAGACCTCCACCTCATAAATGTTAAACCATTTACAGGGACTGTCTGCAGGTTCTGAAGCAAACCTCTCGTTGCTCGAAATACACGGAGCTTTCCTAGTTGGGATGTGCATGTGTCAAACTGTTTCAGCTCCTTTGCAAGTTTATGTATTATTTTCTTTCTAGTTTTATAGTGAGAGGGTAAATACTGCTTGGAGAGATGACAGACACTCAGTTCATGGTTGAATAGAGCCATGCAGAAGCTCAGGACTGCATCAGGGATGCACTGATTTTTCTTGTGTAGGCAACCCCCCCCCCTAGCTGGCACCTTTTAGGCAGGAACATCCCAACGCTGGAAAAAAATGCAAAGAAAAGGTAATAGGTGAGGTGATGCACCCTGCCTTCACCAGCTAGCAAACAGAAAACCACCAGGAGTTTTGCAGTGTCATGAACTACAGATTTTATTGGTTTTCAGAGAGACTGAAGCAAAACAGTGATGAAAAGAATTAAACATCCCAACACGAAGAGGAAAATTAACAGCAGGACTAGTGCTTACAGAGGAAAATCGTGCTGATCAGTGGGCAGCAGTTTCAAAGCACATTACAAGCATTTGGAGATTAAAGGTAGACAAAGAAGAGAAGATCTACAGTCTCTAAGCAAAGGAGGAAGAGCATTTAGGGCAGTATCCGTATCCATGTCTAACACCGAATGAGCCAGCAGGGAAGCAGCAGGCAGTGCAGCCCTGCCTGCCCTTCACTGAGGGGGTTTAGTTGCCACCGCAGCAGCCGCCGCCACTGCCACCGCAGCAGCCTCCATTGTTCATGGTGTAGCAGCAGGTCTGCATGGGCATGCAGCAGGTCTGCATGGGCATGCAGCAGGTGGTGGGGCAGCAGGACTGCATGGGCGAGCAGCACATTGGCGTCTTGCAGCACGGCTTCTTGGTGCTGTAGCAGCACACAGAGTAGTTACTTCCACTGCAGCATCCACAACCTCCGTTGGGCATGTTGTTGGTAGTAGTGTAGGCAAAGCTGGAAGGAACAGAGAGACTCTCTTTTTCTCTGCCTGAATGTCCCAGTTGTTTAGGCATCTTGCAACATGCTTATCCCAAAGTCCATCCCAAACTGACTGGGGAATTCCCAGCTGTCTAGAATCCCATAACAGCCTGTCCAAGAGATCTCCAGATTTTTGCATCGGACACCCATGCATTTGGCATATTGTCCAACACTGGTTCCACCAGAAAGAAGCCACCCAGGTGGACCCCAAAACCAACCTCAGAACTGTTCCCAAACTAGACAGTACAAGAAATCCTCGATGGCTTCCTGCAAAAGCACACAGTAGTACGGTAGAATGCAGAAGAAAAGGCAAGCAGTAAGCTCTGACTTACCCTGTTGACCAGTGAGGACAAGAGAGGAGAAGTCAAGGTGAGCGAATGAAGACCACCAGGATGGGAGGACTTTTATATGCTTCAAAGCCATCCCCCTGGAAATGAAGCATTCTTCGGCAATTCTGACTTTGCTGTGTATCACCCAGTATACGCCACTCACGTGTCTTCTGGTATTTAATCTTTACCTCTTTCTGTTTGCTCACCACCTCAATTCTGCATTGGAATTAGTTGTTACAGCTAAACAACAGGCACAAATTTTCTAATGAATTTGCATTAATGGGAGCCGGAGGTAGCTGGAAGGCATTCCTATCCGCTTCCCGAGGAATGACCTTGAGACACAGAGACACTTACAATGTGCCTGGGGGAGGCGGGTGCTGAAGGAGTGGGAGAACCATGCCTGGAACTTGGAAATGTCACCGCTCATGTGTCCCTTCTGTGCTTGGCTGGGATTTTGGGGGACCAGTGGAAACTATTGGTCAATGTGAATCCTTTTTTCCTGCTTCTGAGGGGTGGCTGTGTGGTCAAAGTTAAGACTGAAGAGTTTCTGCTTTCTCAGTTTTGTTCTTGGGTCTCCCGCTGTGGTGCTTGGTCCTCACCCCCCCTGCTTTTTATTTCAGCTAAAGTATTACTTTTTTTTTTTCATCCATGGAAGGGATGGGTTAAGTTTAAATTAAGCAGCTTTCAAAGCAGTAGTTCACACATGTTAGCTTTTTTTCTGTGTTGTTTCTGTACACTCCATTTCCTGAGATTATTCCTAATGCCCGCGAGACCGAGACAGCTTGCATTTAATAGTATTTGTGATGGTCACATTTGAGTGTTTCACACTAACAACTTGATTCTGTGCCACTGTAGGCAAGCATGAGGCTCAGGACTGGCAATCCAATCCTGAGTGCATCGCTCCATGCCTTTGTATCTTACAGATGCTTTGAGTTCAGGCACCCAACAGGACTTTTCCAGCAATTGCTTATAGTTGTTTGGGCTGCGGTATGCTAAGGCCAAGGCTGTTATACGTGCAAAGCTTGATGGAACAGCCGGGAGGGAATGGATAAGATGGCTGGAATTAAGGCAGATATTATGAAATGGGCTTGGGGATATGGGGAGGAATTGTGGCCATGTGCAGAGCCAGCACAATGCCATGTGAGAAGAAGAAGGTGTTGATGGAGTTTTCGTCTGATGAGATGTGACAGCAATGCAAGATGAGAGTTCTAAGATGCGGAGGCAGCATCTATTAATGGCAAATAAAGGCTGGTATCATGTTCAGCAGACTTGGAATGTGAGGCTGGAGTGGTGGCAGGTGATCCCTGGTGGCTGGGACACGTAGTATCTTCCCAAGATGGGAACGTGACCTCCTATGACATTGGATGTCTCATCTGGAGTTGTCCCTAGGGGAGCATTGTCCTGGTCACGCGATAATAGCCAGACACCTGCCTGAAGGAAGTAATGTCCTCTTTGTGTAAACCCTCAAACATGTCGTCCACCAAATAAGTCACTCATCGCCTTTTTATCAGGCTTTATTGTTGCCATATTGGCCAAGATGATCCCTGTGCTAGAATCATAGAATGGTTTGGGTGGGAAGGCACCTTTAAAGGCCATCTAGTCAAATCCCCTGCCATGGGCAGGGACACCTTTCACTAGACGAAGTTGCTCAGAGCCCCATCAAACCTGGCCTTGAATGCCTCCAGGGATGGGACATCCATAGCTTCTCTGGGCAGCCTATGCTGGGGTCTCACCACCCTCAGCATAGCAAATTTCTTCCTTCTGTCTAGTCTGAACCTCCCCTCCTTTAGTTTAAAACCATTCCCCCTTGTCCTATTGCTACAGGCCCTGCCAAAATGTCTGTCTGCATCTTTCTTACAAGCTTCCTTTAAATATTGCAAGCTGCAATAAGGTGTCCCTGGAACCTTCTCTTCTCCAGGCTGAGCAATGTCAACTCTCTCAACCCTTCCTCGTAGGAGAGGGGCTGCAGCCCTTGGATCATTTTTGTGGCCTTCCTCTGGACTCACTCCAACAGGTCCATGTCTTTCTTAGAAATGGATGTGAACCCTGCAAGGCTGTTGCTAATCAGGGTCTTATGCAGATCACAGATATTGGAGAGATGCTGACATTTAATGCATAGTTGGGTCAGAAATAACATCATCTACACTAAATTCCTATTACATGCCATGTCATGCCGTGCCATGATGTCTTTGTAAACTTCCATGGTGGTTATGTAAATTTGAGTGCTGCAGTACCTCTGTGAGTGGGGAGGAATCTGCCATGGCAGCTTTTCCAACACGTGATGAAATTAATGCTCACAAGATTTCCTTTAACAGAATGCACTTCTTGTATAGTATGCTATGGTACGATATAGGATATCCTTCTGCCAGTATATTGTACCTGATTTACCTATTAATAAAAAACTCCTAAAGACCTGAATAATGTTTTCAGAAGAGTCTAACGTGGTAGAGAAGATTATTCTAATGTAGACTTTGTATATGCTCTGGAGATTTTGTTGAGGGAAATAATCAAGACAGTGCTCAAGGCATTTTCCTGAGACATGCAATTCAGAGCTGAGTCCTGAATTTTAATAGTAAAGGAAGTCCCAGCCAGGTAGAAAAGGTATTGTTGACTCATGTGTGTGCTATTTTAGGAATGAAGCTTTTAAGTTGTATGCTAACACCCGAGTTTCATTCCACTGCCTGTAATCCAGGAATGCTGCATATGAAAAACTCTGCTCACATAAAAATAATTCACCGATGTAAAGTGTTTTCTGAAATTTTGTTTTTGAAGATGGTAGTAGAAGAAGGTGATGCCTGCTGATCAGTGAGTAGTGAATTCCTCTCAGTGCCTGTTGAAGTACCTATTCCAGTATCAGGGATGAGTTCCTATACATCTTATAGGGTGGTATGTTTTCAGATGGTGGAGTTACACATGTTTCCTTCAGCCTGTCCCCTTTAAGTTTTATTTACCTTAACCCTTTAGTTTTATAGTAAAAAACTGAGCTAACTGAGGCAGATGATCAGTAGATGCAAGAAGGGATCATACTACTTTGCTTGCTGTCTTCAGCTGTGACCTAATTTATGCCAATGGGAATCATGGCTGAGTGGCTTTTTGTTTCCCCAGTGTTCTGCTGTGCCATGGAGGAACACCTGTAGCCATCAGGAAGGCTGCCCGTATAGGAAATGGCACAGAATGAGGCACATTCCATGCAAAGAAATGTAAGAATAACCAAAAGACAAGATTTTGCGTTTTGCTTAATGCTAAGTTTTATTGCCTACAAGTCAAGACAGAAAATGAAGAACGATCACAGTGACAGCAAAGGTACCCCACATCCTGTACACCAAGAAGAGAATTAACAGCGCCACTAACATCTAACAGCTCTTTCCCATGTGCAGTGGGTGATACATTCGAGTAGATGTTCAATAATCAAAGGGCAGAAAGAAGACAGCTTAAATTTGAAAACAAGAAGAGAATAGCGAGGCGTTTACTCCATCATCATGTGAACTGGAAGCAAATGAGCAGGTTCTCATCTCCTTGTGCCTGTTCTTGTTGCAAACCAGAGATGGGAGCTGGCAGAGCTGCTTTTGTTACCCAGAGCTGGCTCAGCAGCGCTTCTTGATTGCGGCGCAGCACTGCTGGATGGGGATGCAATACTTCCTCATGGGAGAGCAGCACTGCACGGGGCTGCAGCACACCATGACGGGCTTCTTCTTCACCACGTAGGAGCAGCAAGACTGACATCCAGAGCAGCAGCAGGGACGGCAGCCACAGCAGCAGCAGGGTCGCTGGCCACAGCAGCAGACGGATGGCTGGCACACCTTGGTACAGCAGACGGGCTGCTGGCACGGGTCACAGCAGGACTGCTGGCACGGGTCACAGCAGACAGACTGCTGGCATGGGTCACAGCAGGGCTTCTGGCATGGGTCACAGCAGGACTGCTGGCATGGGTCACAGCAGGGCTTCTGGCACGGGTCGCAGCAGACAGACTGCTGGCACGGGTCACAGCAGGGCTTCTGGCACGGGTCGCAGCAGACAGTTGTCTGGCACGGGTCACAGCAGGGCTTCTGGCACGGGTCACAGCAGACAGTTGTCTGGCACGGGTCACAGCAGGGCTTCTGGCATGGGTCGCAGCAGGGCTTCTGGCACGGGTCGCAGCAGACAGTTGTCTGGCACGGGTCGCAGCAGGGCTTCTGGCATGGGTCGCAGCAGGGCTTCTGGCACGGGTCGCAGCAGACAGTTGTCTGGCATGGGTCGCAGCAGGGCTTCTGGCATGGGTCGCAGCAGGGCTTCTGGCACGGGTCGCAGCAGACAGTTGTCTGGCACGGGTCACAGCAGGGCTTCTGGCACGGGTCACAGCAGGGCTTCTGGCACGGGTCGCAGCAGACAGACTGCTGGCATGGGTCACAGCAGGGCTTCTGGCATGGGTCGCAGCAGGGCTTCTGGCACGGGTCACAGCAGACAGTTGTCTGGCACGGGTCACAGCAGGGCTTCTGGCACGGGTCACAGCAGGGCTTCTGGCACGGGTCGCAGCAGCAGGACTGCTGGCATGGGCTGCAGCAGACGCTTGTCTGGCATGGCTCGCAGCAGATGGTCTTCTGGCACGGCTCGCAGCAGACGGTCTTCTGGCACGGCTGGCTGCAGCACACTGTTTTGCTCTTCACAATGGAGCAGCACCCGGTGGAGCAACATCCAGTAGAGCACATGTTGCAGCGTAGTCAAGGCTGGAAGGGGCGAGGACCTGAAACACAATGTACTTTCAGACACAACCCATCTTTCCTAGGACACAGATGTGTCTTGTGTCCAATACCAATGCCACCACCTAGGCCTATGGGCAACAGCCATATCACACACCACTTTCCATTTATTTCTCCTGAGCTGCAAAAAAAGATCCTTACAGAAACCAAGCCACCTGTCACCATCCCAGCGATATCTCTGCATCTTTTGAACTGTCCTGGAAACTCATTCTCCTGTGCTCATCCATGATGATCACTCCATGGATTTCCATCCCAAGAAGCTTGTTTTCCGCTGGGCTCTCTCTGCCAACTGTCTTTTGCAATACGCAACAGACCAACAGGCTAGGAAAATCTGGTTTTCAGAGACAGCTGCAGATCATAGATTAGCTTAGGTTGGACGAGACCTTTAAAGGTCATCTCACCCAACACCCCACAAAGACCGGATACAAAGAGACATTTCAATTCATTGCTTGACCAAACCCAAATGAGAACCGTTGCTATCAAGGAACACTGCTAATAGCTAACACTTACCGTGCTAGCTGAGCAGTGCAGTTGAGTGAGGAGCAAAGGGATGGGGAGACCTTTTATTTAGCTCAAAATTGTCCTGCCGGAAATGAGGTACCCCACAGCAATTTGTGATTTACGCACTAAGCCTATACTTACTTGTTGAATGTCCCTTCATCTATTTAGTCTTTGCCTCGTGGTTTTTGACCAGCCCCTCAATTTTGTGTCATTATCAATCTGTTCTGTAAATTTTTTACAATTTTTTAATGTCAAGTTAATTCTTGTGTGATGCTGGTGGAGGTATGTTTCTGCTCATTTTGCATATGGTAATGCTGTTATATTGAGATGCTAGGTGGCTTGTTCAGTGCTAGTGAGTACTCAATTAACATAAAAATCATAATTAAGATTGAGGAGCAGCTGATTTCAGAGGCATGCAGAGGCCTTCTGGATGTCAGTCACTCCTCAATATGATTTTTAAAAATAGAATTCCAGGAAGTGTAATTCCAAGGCCCCATGTTTTGGTTCTGGATGCAGAAATGGTGAAGCCCAATGTCTGTCTTCAGGGTTTCTGATCATCAGAAGGGCAAATATGTAACAGAAAGTTCTTGACATCTCATCCCTTGCTGCCTCATTCCATCCATGCATGGGAAAACACATGCCATTGGCCTTGCCAATATCAGAAATTTTAAGTGCAAAGTACTGTGAAAATTCCTTATGGAAATTTGGAATAGAGTTTGGGTCAAATTGGAGTCCATATTTTTCCAGTTCCTTTTGGACATCTTTAAATAAAAGCAAAACACAAAACTTTTCTGGAAGTTTTACATCCTGTTTCCACTTAGCATAACTTGATCTGCAAAATTCCAGTTCCATTTTTTTAAGTCCTAGTATGCCCTTGAGTAATGAAAGATCCACCTACGGATGTTATTTTTTGAATAACTCTATGCTCAGTTCTCAGTCACCCATTGACATTCATTAGTTCTGATGTTAATGATCATGTTGCAATTATTCATTAATGACGTTAATATTTATTTTGCATGAAAGCCTGAAGGCCTCATGTGATGCCCTGAGCATCTTTAGGATTTCAAATTAAACTACGTCTTCTAAAAAAATTATCTCTCTCCGGTCAGAGGAAATTCACGGGACCTGCGATCATGACTGACGTGATTAAATATTTCATTTCTGAGATCATGCCGGGGAGCAGGGCTGCTGTGGGAGCAGAGCACCGAAAGACCCTTGACCACCATCCTCTACAGGGTACAGCTTCACTGGAGATGCCCTGATTTCTGCTGAGGTGGAGGAGAGAAGATTCAGGCTGTTTCTGTTTATACAGAAAGACGGTGCAATCCAGATCACAGATGCTGAGGACAAGATGGGTCACCGCGAATCTTCAGTTTGACTTCTGGTGACATACAGCATGGGTTTCTGTTGAGTAGTTAATGATTTTATCTGGCTACATCCCAGCTTTTAAAATGCTACCCAGTCTTGCTCTGAAGAATTCAAAGCACCATGAAGTCACCACTTCTCCTGGCAAGCTCTTTCCAAGGTTGATGTTCCTGCCCACTAAAACACAGGCTTCATTCCCTATTGAGTTTCGCTTCATGCTAACGACGGGTTAGACCAGGTCACTGCCACACATTACAATCTAATTAACGATAGAGATTTACACAAGCTGAGTACCTGCATCTCGCCTAACAATAAAGCTGGCTCATGGCAACCTGGGAGGTGGCCAGGAGGGGACTTCTGAGCGTGCAGAGAAAAGACAGACAAGTTGGATCCTGAGCAGCGAGGTAAAGTAAGCGATATTAGTCAAAGTGAGGCAGTTTTCTGCTTGACTTTGTACGAATCTGGTGCATTGCTTCATCCAGTGTCCCTTGAGTCATAAAACCCACCACTACTGTTAGAACTGGATATGAACATCAGAGGTGTCTAAAGCCATGTAAGACAGATCCACAGGAAGCTGGGAGACCCATAGCTGATGTTACAAGAGAAGTTAAAAAAAAATAATATTCAAATTAGGTAAAAAAAACCCCAACCCAATTAAAGTTAATCTTGAGTGAATGAACTTAGCAGGCTCTGTAAGGTGCCCAGAGTAACACCACTCTGATTTGAGAATTATGGATGCAGTGAAGCAAGCCTCACCGTGAAACAGCTAAGGTGAATTCCTCCTTGTTAATCCTCCGGGGTTTGCTCACAATTTATCCTTGTTGTGGAAATCCACTGTTAGGTTATTTAGCACATACTCATCAGAGCAGAAATGTTCCTCTAAGCTATCTAGAGCATTAGGTATAGAGGACTTCTCTTGCCAAATGTCCATGGCCTCTGAATTAAAAAAGAAGGTATTCTAACAAGCTAAAGCATTCATTAAGGCTTGTTCCTTGATGTTCCAGGTGTCAAACCTCTCCAGGGCTGACAGAAGCTTAGAATAGAATAGAAACAAAACCACCTTTGTCTTGTTTCCCTGTAATTGCGGCCATTTCTCATCCTCAAGTTAACAGGAACTTCAAGCTTGAGCACAGCAGGAAGCGTAACCAGCTCAGAGGCTTCGTGCTCTTTGTGGGACTTGGGAAAGGAAGAGGAAATAAAAAGCGCCATGATTAATCACAGAATAGAAAGTTGGAGGCCTGGGGCAGCAAGGGGAAGTGGATGTATATACTTGAAGGCAAACACGCTCCTATGGACAGAAAGCCTTACTGACTCAATACTCAACGGCGGAGAGGTGAAGAGTGAGTAAGGAAAGGAGTTTTTAAAGTAGCTGCCAAGGGTCGTATGAAAATGACTCATCTCTCAGCCATGGCAACAGCTGGAGTGTAGGGGAGTCATTAACTGCCCTCTGCATCCTGTTTGCAACTTTTACTTTTTAGCAGGCTGTTCCTCTGTAATAACGATTTTCTCCATAACCTGCAAATAACTAATTCCAATTAGTTCTATACCAACCGGCCATTTAGCAGGTCCTTGCAATGTCCAGTTCATCCAGCCTATTTCCCATGCCTGCCCTGGGATGGATGAATCATGCTGGGGAAAGCTTCTCTCATTTTACACTGTAGGAATTGTTTAATTGAGGGTATTCCAAGGCAGGTTCCAAACCCTGCAGGATTTGCTTTGTTTTGTTTCCAAATATAGCGGCGGCTTTTAAAGATTGCATCTGCAGTAAAACCAGGAATGTGCAGACCAAGCCCCCCGGCTGTGACTCTGAAACCCCCATTATGTCTGCCGAGCTCAGGGCAAATATTTGGTTTTATCAGGAATTAACCCGACGTGTTCCTCCTAGCCTTCTGCATGTGCTGCAGCGCTCCTGGCATCACTGGTAGGTGCCACGGACATTTTCCTTGACTTTCATGTTTCCTTGATGTTCCTCCTGCTTTATCTATTTTCACCAGTGATTAAAGCATGGCTCTAAACCCATGAGATAAAACTGATGCCACCAGGCAAGCAGATATGATGGAGCGGATGAAAACATCCAGAACTGTTAGGTAGGCTTGAGATAAAATTTTTATTGTCTTGCTGGAGAGTGAAGCAGCAAAGCAAGAAAAAAACCATTCCCAGTGGACAGTGAGCTTTGCATTGGCAGAAAGAAGATAACAGCTCCAAAGTTCATTAAACTGAGAGACTTCATCATCCTAATATCGCGCTACCTTCCAACTGTTTTAAAAGTGCTTGTTTGCAGAGAAGCAGCACGGCTGGCGAGCAGTGAGCAAGGAGATGGGCTTGAGGCTTTGGGTGAGGAGTGAGCCGGCGGGTCCAAGTGCTGGGGCTGGATCCTGCTGCTAGTACTTGGGGTACGTCGGTGGCAGCTTGCAGATGTTCTTGGTGTACTGGGGGCAGTAGGGGGCCGGGGGGCAATAGCGCTGCACCGGGGGGCAATAGCTCTGCAGGGGGGGGCAATAGCGCTGCACAGGGGGGCAATAGGTCTGCACCGGGGGGCAGCAGGGCGTCACATAGTTGTACTTCTGCACGGGCTGCCTCTGGATGGTGTAATGGCAGGAGGGCCGGGAGTCATGGCAGGAGGGCCTGGAGTCATGGCAGGAGGGCCGGGAGTCATGGCAGGAGAGCCCTGAGTCATGGCAGGAGGAGCGGGATTCGTGGCAGGAGGTTTCGTGGCTGTGGCAGGACCTGCGGGAGCACATCTTGTGGAGTATCGGCAAAGCTGTCAGGAGCAAAAGATGAACAGAGTAAGAGGAGGTCCACATTCATTTCTTATTCCCTCCCCTTTTTTAAAAAAATATTTATCTTGAGATGCCCAGCAAACTGTTTCTCCCTTTCTTTTTGCCTGCCTAACTCAAACTGAATGCACCCTCCGTCCTGCCTTATCCGCAGGGCTTGCTCTGACAATTCCTGCGTGAAGCCAGGTCCCTGCGAGCTGATGCAACGAGCCCCACGAGCCACTCCCAAACTCCATCTCCCCTGTGGAAGGGCACGGAGCTTGTGTCGCCCGAGGGTCCCTGCGTGTGCCTTTGCTGCACCTTCCCCGGTGGTCCTCCTCCCTCCATGTGCCATGCACCATGGCACTCAGAGCACCGTGAGGCTGCAAGCGGAAAGCCTTTAGTTAAGTCCCAGCTCCCAGGAGGTCCATAAAAACCTCTACTGGAGGTTTCTTCACAGAGCACGATCAGAAATAGTAAAATCAGTCTTACCTTCTTCAGCTACAGGGAGAAGTGTCTGGAAGCGAAGGTCTGAGGAGGACTGGGCTGAGTGATCTTTTATACAGCTCCAGAAGTTTATCTCGGATATGAGACACCTCTTCACAATGACAATTTAATTATTTCCACACTCAATCCCGCGGATGTTTGCGCTATTCTATTTTTAGCATTTCCTCTTTGTCACATTGTATTTCATCCCATATGTAATTCCTAATGCACATAAGGATTTTGGGAGGCATTTCTTTCCCATTTCCTGGAGACGGACACTAATCTCATAGGTGTTAATTAGCTTGCCAATGGGCAACTGGGATTGCATCAGTGACAGAAAGGTCTTTAAGTCTCAGAAATGCTGACTCCTGGGGTAGGCCTACCGTTTTGTGCAGGTGACAGCTCAGGATTTTAATTTACACGTTGCTGAATGCCAAGAGGAAATGGGATTGCCAGCTGCAACTCATGGGGATGGCACGATGCTGGGAAGGCTGGCACAATCTCTTCGGTCCCCAGGTATGGCAAAAAAGAAACTATTTCTGATTCTTCACACGTTCCTTGACTTGCCTGATGACTTGGCTGACCACATCAGGATGTTCCACTTGTATCAAAGCTTATTTAGTACTTAAGATCAGAGAAGAATGGTGATGAGCTCCGTACAGGGTATGAGTATGTTCAGTTTTTCTGTTCCTTGGTTTCTCTTTCCCTTCGCTGATTTCTTGTACTTTTTTTCACCCAATCTTACCTGCAGAGATGTCTGGAAAGCAGAGGATTCAGCAAAAGGGAGCATCTGAGCTGAAGCGTGAGCAAATATTGGGTTCTGTCATTAGTGGGGAAATTATGGGCACTAAAGCTGGATTTATAATCCTGTTTGACTTGGTCTTTGAAGCACAAGAAAATGAAGCCCATAACTCATCAACTTTGGAAAATGTTACCCATTAGAGTAATTCGCTGACTGCTAACAAGAAGCTCTCTCTAAAGTACGGGTGTCCTACAGCTTTTCTTCAGGCTAGAGGCGATACAGTTGCTTGTGGTGAGTTCTGTGTGGGAAGGGAGGATTGCACGGATTCCTCAGGGACATTTTGTGACTCAGTTGTGGGTCCAACACCAGGAGAGGCTGCAGCTGCCCAGTCAGCAAAGCCGATGCTGTGTCTCCTTCCCTCCGTGCTTTGGCCTGCAGTTGCACACTGATGTTCATCTGAAATCTTTCTACCTCCTCAAAAGCCTTCCAAAACTGGGGTGTTGTTACACACCCCCTCAAAAAATGTTTCTGAATCTTTTAAATTCAGATCCTGCTAAGGAAAACATGATCTCTAAAGAGTTACCACCCATTGCTTGTGGTTCTTTTATGGGTGTATGTAAGGGAAGACCAACCTCCAGTGATGAAGCGTCATTTTTAGAGCAATGTGGTGACTGGTACTTGCTCAGTTACATTCAGCAAGGTTTGGTTTATGAGCTCTCCATAATAACATATTGTGGTGCTCAGATCTGGTCTACGTGAGTGCACAGGAGTCTTACATGAGATGGACCTTCTGAGGTCTAACCCATTTCTCTGCTCCAAAATACATATTGGTGACAAACAACACTAGAATATGAAGAAGTTTGTGACTTCTGTTTTCAGAGGCTCAGAGGTCTGAAGATATTTGAAAACATTTATTTGCCCAAGTTCCAAAGTTGAGCTTGAAGGAAATTATTGCATGTACTGAGTAGGATTATTAGCAGCTTATGAACTAATTATTCCTCTTTCATTTAATGAGCTGTGCTTGTCTCCAGAACAAAAGAGCCTGAATTAAATTGTCTTTGCTCTTTTTTCAAAATGATGGGACAAAAATCTGTGTAGACCAGCTCATAGTCTGGTGTAAGCAGGGGAAACTTTGTTCTGTTCAGCCCTTTAGGCTGATGTAGGTTTATGGTAGCTGAGAATTTTTTCCTTTACTAATGTGTCCCGTTTTTCCCAAATGAAGGTGGAAATTGTTGTTATTGGCTACTAACTATCGTGGCACTTTGAGAATATGAGGAAACTTAACGGAAGTTTAATAAAAAATAAAAAAGTCTAAAGGAAAAAGCGAATAAAGAAAGACAATGCGGGTCTCATGAATTACAAGATTTATTGTTTCCCTCACCTAGATGAGTCTGAAAGAGAAGTGCATGGCACAGAAAGATTCCCAACAGTAATTATGCACCAAATAATTAGAAAGAACATTTCCTGAATAATTAGAAAGAATGACACCTTAAATGATAATTAGGGGAACACTTCATCCAGACCAGCAGTGAGGCACATGGCAGAGACACAGGGATTTCAGTAAGGATGAGGTGATCCGTGGCCACAGTGTCCAAGGGAGGAGCGAGCCGGTGGGTCCAGGTGCTGGGGCCGAATCCTGCTGCTAGTACTTGGGGCATGTAGGTGGCAGCTTGCAGATGGTCTTGGTGTACTGGGGGCAGTAGGGGGCCGGGGGGCAATAGCGCTGCACAGGGGGGCAATAGCGCTGCATGGGGGGGCAGTAGGGCATCACGTAGGTGTACTCCACAGGCTGCCTCTGCATGGTGTAATGGCAGGAGAGCCCCGAGTCATGGCAGGAGGAGTGGGATCCGTGGCAGGAAGACCGAGATCCGTGGCAGGAGGTTTCATGGCTATGGCAAGACCCACGGGAGCACATCTTTCTGGAGTATCGGCAAAGCTGTAGGGAAGAGAGAGACCATCAAGCTGTCACGGCTGCCCCACTGTAACCTTCTGCCTTTCCCTTGGATCTTTTTTTGTAGTGGTATGGGAAGTTTTGTTTTCCTTTGTTTTGTAATATATGGGGTATCTTGACCCTGAAAGTGATATTGCCTTGTCTTTTGGGGGATACTCTACGATGGCCCAGCTCTGATGGGAATTTCCCTACCAAGATGCTACTGTTGGCTTTTTAAGGTAAAATTTACTTCTAAAACTGCACTGACTTGTCTGAGGTGTCTTTCCCTCCATCACCAGCTAGTCTGGGAATTCATTCTTTGCTGGATCCCAAAGACTCTGTGTCTTTGCAGACGTGGTCTTTCAATTACTCCTATTTTTTGGTCATCCCATCTGCTGTGAGCAGACCATGAGCACCCTTCGTGTAGCTTACAGGTTCAGGCACTCAGTCACTGAAATTAATAAATTTCTAAGACAAAGGCAAGGTCTAAATGCAGAACTAGTCAGCTAGAATTCCTATGTGAGCTCCTGCTGCTCAATAGTAGATATATCAAATAATCCAACTTACCTTTTTTTTTTTTTTTTTGAGAAGGCAAAAGGAAGAGCACTGAGAGCTGACACTGAATGAAGGAGGAACAGGGGATGGCGGACTTTTATATCTTCCAAAGGGTTGTCCAAGAAATTATGCATCTCTTGGCAATGCTGACAATTAAGTAGTCACATTCATCTTCTGTGTCTAGTTTTTAGCATTTCCGATTTGACAGAGTCAGGAAGAACAATTATGACTTTTTCTTTAACTTGTTAATAGGCAGTGAATTTCCCAATCTGCTTTATAAGGGAATTTTGAAGGCAGTTGCATATTTACATATTAAAAATGAGCCTAACCCCAGAGTTATTAAGTGATTTGTTGTTGGGCAACCAGTATTGCATCAACGTACAATTCAAAAGTGTTGACTCTACCCCGCATGCTGCCCCTTGGTCTGCATGGCAGACTCACGTTTTGATTGATATGTTTTTTTGTGACACAAGGGACTGTAATTAACAGCCACAACTCACATGTACTCCACTTAGAGGGAAGTCCTCTTGACTAGCTCAAATGCACCTAATGCCTCAACACCGGAGATGACACCAGAAGAATGTTCCCAATTCCAGTTTTTTTCATTCTGTTTGTGAGTCCATCACCCATCAGCTGTTATTCCATTGTGCCACGATATTATCCTGTTTACACTCCTCCTAGAAGAAGGGGATTTCAGATCCTAAGCAGGAAGGATTTGTGCTGGGAAGCTATTAACTATTGGCATCCTGTTTTCAGATCCCAAATTGCTTCAGGCTCCCATCTTAAGCAGTTTTGTAGTTTTTGCACATTGCAGCGTTTTACTATTTACTACCAAGTTTCTCTCACAGTGGCCCCAGGCTTTAATTTAGGACAATGAAATGGGTAATTGTTCCTTTCCTGTGACTTTGATCCCGGTGGGTGCTGCAGGAACTCCTCAGGAGCATCCCATGGGTCTGTCCTCATGCAACTAGAACAAGTGGGTCTTGAAAGTTGCTCACCGAGTTCAGAAGGGAGCAGCTATCTCTATTGGGATGGTCTTCATATCTTTCAGGGTTTATTTTCATGTCCAATTTGGGGGGAAAAAAAGTATTGCTACGTTGCTACTCTGACAACAATTTTGCGAGATGCTAATTCATTCTGAACTTGAAAATACGTCCTGGGAAAGCATGGTTTCATGTCCTGGTTAAAGTTCTTTTTATTTATTTTTCAAGGCTGTGATTCAGCAACAAAAAGAAGTTTTTAAAAAAATCTTTCAGAGCTAGCCCTTGTTTAGGAAAGTCTCACCTGCAGTCTTCTGAAAAGTGCTGAGAGTTATAAATAATGTAGAAATTGTCCATCTAGGTTTTTAAAATGGTATTTTTGGGGAAGGCCCTTGTGTCAGTTCCCTATCACGCAGGGTGCATTCACCTCACCCTTTTTTAGATACTCAAAGTTAGCAACTTAAGGTGAAGCTTTAAGTTGTTGAGCTCTTTGTGATGCAGGGAAACAGGCACTGGCAGAAGGAAGTGAGCGATCCTGTTTTAGAACAGATGTCTCAGCTAGATGGGCTGGTGACTGGGAAGATAAGGATAATCTTAGGTTGTAAAAAAGTAGACAGAGATTTAGCATTTATTTTTAAGTGTGTGCAGTTTTCATTGAGAGCAGTAATTTGCAGTTCAGTTAAAAAAGGCGGGTTAGAGAAGACCTCTGGGCACCTATTTGCATTTATGGGACACCTCAAAAAGTTTGTAATTCTGAGTCAGAGTGACACATAAAGTATGAGGTGCTGCTGAAGCAGGGGACTGAGGAAGACAGTCCTAGGCTAAACAGGGTATAGCTGAGCTCTCTGTATGTTGCGCATAAATGTGTTCCGCTGCTGTAGAAATGCATCTGGAATGACTGGCTTTCATTCACTTTGAAAATTCGGGATGTGGGTATTTTGTGATAAGTTTGGAAAGAAAAGAATGAGAAGCAATGTCTAAGAAGTCAGAAGTAAAGATAATTCTCAAGTAAAGAGGTCAAAGAATAAAAAAAACTGTAAACTTTTTCTATTTTTGGAAATGAAATTTTATTGTCTCATTTGCGTGTTTTGGAGGTTGACACATTGTATGCAAGCCATTGCCAAGATAAATAATTCCCAGTCTTTTGGAAAAGAACATAAGCTGGGTCTTGCATGCTAAATAAATTAAAACAGATCTGATTTATATTTTGAAGAAAAGATGAAGTATTCTAGGATTCACACAAGCCTAGAATGGGAAATGAGAACCCATGGTTCAAGCTTCAGGCATCAAGAGCATCCAAGGGAGAAGCGAGCCGGTAGGTCCAAGTGCTGGGGCTGGATCCTGCTGCTAGTACTTGGGGTACGTCGGTGGCAGCTTGCAGATGTTCTTGGTGTACTGGGGGCAGTAGGGGGCCGGGGGGCAATAGCGCTGCACCGGGGGGCAATAGCTCTGCATGGGGGGGCAATAGCGCTGCACAGGGGGGGCAATAGGTCTGCACCGGGGGGCAGCAGGGCGTCACGTAGTTGTACTTCTGCACGGGCTGCCTCTGGATGGTGTAATGGCAGGAGGGCCGGGAGTCGTGGCAGGAGGGCCCCGAGTCATGGCAGGGGGAGTGGGATTCGTGGCAGGAGGTTTCGTGGCTGTGGCAGGACCTGCGGGAGCACATCTTGTGGAGTATTGGCAAAGCTGTAGGGAAGAGAGAGACGGTCATGCTGGTACAGCAGCCCTGATGTGTGTGAGCATACCTCTATTCTCTAATTTGCTCTCAAACTCCCCATTTTCTTCCTAATGTCTAGTTCTTCAGGGATAAGAAAATTATTTCAGTGCTGATTAAGTATTGGAGATGATTTATATCCCCCACTAAAAACACGACCTTTTAGAGATGCAACTTGCTTTTCAGAGAGAAATTATTCAAAACATCTGTTGCCCGTACGCAGCCCTGGGCCTTCCAGTGCCTTCTACTCCAAAGCTTCAAAGCCTTTTTTCCATAAAGTCCTCTGACTGTCCTCCCTCTGTATTTTCCAATCTATCCCACTTGTCATTTGTGTTCATAGAACAGCTCCTGTGGGTAACAGGAACTTGGGCTCTGGCATCACCGAGGTCCAGAGGTGGGGAGTGAGTATTATACTCCAACTCTACCAAAGCTTGTATGAGCTGAAGAAACTCAAGATAAATAGAAAAATTGGACTTACCCCTTCAGCAACACAAATGTAGGTGTACAGGAACAGAGAACCGAATGAAGGAAATTGGGATGAGAGACCTTTTATACTCTTCCAAAGGGTTATCTGGGACATGAGACATCTCTTGGCAAGTGTAACCTAATTACATATCCCAGCCCATTTCTATCCGCTGTGTTCAGCTTCCCTCATTTTCCCTTTGATGCACTGTGCTTTTAGCAGTATAATTGTCCCATGGGTTATTAATAGCACTCTAATTCCTTCACCTCCCTATGAAAGAGATTGGAAGGTATTTCACACAAAGTGACGCCAATACTGAAGAAACTAATGGATCTGGTCACGGACAACAAGTATCAAGCGGAAGAGATGTTTGTCATTCAGAAGTACCAAATCCTCAAGTTGCGCCAGGATGTCACATGGACCAAGAGCTAAACGTGATTGCACCTCCATGAGAAAGAAAAATGATTACTAGTGTTAAGTCATGCAGGTTACGTTTAGGGCCAGAATACTCCAGCTGAATTGCCCAATAGTACCGGATATTTTAATGAGAGATTTAGCATTACCCTAAAGATGTCCTGCACTGACAGTTTCAACCTGTCTGCATGATGTGTCCTGGCCTGCAGGTGGGCATCTGCTCCACCGTGGATCTCCGTGGACTGTGGGGGGACAGCCTGCCTCACCATAGCCTTCACCACGGGCTGCTGGGGAATCTCTGCTCTGGTGCCTGGATCTCCCCCTGCTTCCTCCTGCCCTGACCTGGGTGTCTGAAAAGTTGTTGCTCTCACACTCTCACTCCTTTCTCCAACTGCAGTTGCACAGTTGGGTTTTTTTTAGCCCCTTGTTAAATATGTTATCCCAGAGGCATTACCAGCCATCACTGATGGACTCAGCTTTGGCCACCATCAGGTCCATCTTGGAGCTGGCTGGCATCGGCTCTGTCAGACGTGGGGGCTCACATAAGGCACCCCTGTAGCCCCCCTGCTACAAAACCTTGCCATGCAAACCCGATATATCTTTTATAGATGTTGTTTTATTCTGATTCTGCAATATGGTGTCGATGGCAGCGGTACCAAATCCTGGAGCAGAGTGCTTTGAGGTGAACCCACCAGCCTAAGTCCTGCTCACATTCCTAGAGGTTTAATCTCCTGTTCCTATTTTCCTCTCTCCTTCTTTTATGTACTTCTAATTTTTTTCCCCAACATTTTAAATAAAACCTGTCTTTAGTTTACTTTCTGGAAATTTTTAGTAGTTGAGGTTGTGAGGTGGGCCATGTGCTGCCCCCAGTTCAAGGTTTAATATCTTTAATTTGACAATGATGTTGAAGATGATAGTTGGACTATTAGCTGGGACAGAGTGCTAATACTGCTGCTTTCAATACTCATCCGTGGCATCGCTGCAGCTCTCACGGAAATATGCATTAGACATGGCTGTAGC
Organism: Falco peregrinus; assembly: GCF_023634155.1. Classification (NCBI taxonomy): domain Eukaryota; kingdom Metazoa; phylum Chordata; class Aves; order Falconiformes; family Falconidae; genus Falco; species Falco peregrinus. The sequence goes on along the minus strand of NC_073740.1, from coordinate 4,719,072 downwards.
TCAAGAAAAAATAAACCAGTGTAATACAGTAGAGGTGGATGCTTCTGAGCCTGGATTCTCCTGTGAATCATGGATGAACTTCAGTCTTTCCGTGTCTACATACAGGTCATGCCCATCCAACCTATCAATTACATTTTCTTGTCCCATAAAAGGCAAGAATGTGTCAACACTGGGATGGAATTGTGGATTAGACATCAGGCACAATTGATTTTGGGTGATGCTCTACTGAGTCACTGGGATCCCTCAAACAGGTCCATTCACATCTGTACTTCAGTATCACAATGTATAGGATAAGCCTATAAATACATTGCTGCAAAGTTTTATTTAGGCTGTAGTTAGGCAGTGCCCTTAGAAATCTTTGATTAAGTATGGGAGTAAATCTGCTGTTACATAAACAGAGAATATGATAAAAAAAGTGTGACAGATGTAAATATCAGGAATCAAGGGCAGCAAATAAAAGTGGCAGTGGTCAGGGGAGGGCAAAGCCCCCATTCTGCAGGAATGCCTCACTGCTGAAGCCTCCTGCTCTATAAAGTTCCCCTGTTTCAGGCCATTCCCTTCAGTTTGACTTTACTTCTCTTACTGCTTCCCTGTTGTTGGCTGAGGTATGTGAGTTAACTGATGATCTGGAACATTTATGGAAACTTATTTGTAGACTGTGGCTCTGTGTTTACCCACTTGACTTGGCTCTACCTAAAAGCAAACGGCTTGTTTATTGTAAATAGTGCAAGAGAGAGATACTTTCTATGGAATATTTATTTTCTTTCATTGATAAATGATATCTAATTATTGAAAGTAACAATTAAAATTAGGTTTTTGGAATAAATATCTCACTTGCTGGAAAAATATTACAGTATCTAGTATGTCATCCAGCAAATACCTTATAGACAATGATGAAACAGGTGGGAAAAAGAAATCCAAATTTGCTGTAGGTAAATCCTCTATTTCTGGTTGGCTCTGCTTATCTTGAAGTGCACTAAGTACATAAAAAAAATGCATAAGATGACATTGTCTTGCTTCCAACACCGAGCTTCCTTTCCTTTAAGTGTACTCCACCACCCAAAATGGCATGCTCTTCTGGGAGGGAATCCTTCTTCAACTTGAACTCAACCTGGTATGACCCGGCAGGCTCCTGGCTGGACACCCGGCGCACCCCCCTCCGCTATGCCTATGGCCCCGGCTGCGCCAGTGGCACAGACTCATGCCAGGGTGGCCACGACTTTCGGCACTACAGCTACCGCCGCTCAGTCTGCTCTGAGCCAGCACCGTGCAGGGGAAGCAGGTCTTCTTGCTCTGCCAGGGAGCTGGTGAGCAGCTGTGAGGTGTGTGGGGCATGCCGGAGCTGTGAGGTATGCTCTGAGAGGTGCTACGGGGGATGCTACAACTGATGGGAGACCAGGGTGTGCAGGACCCTCACATTGGCATGCTTGCAGAGTCTCACATCGCAGCACCGCCGTATGCATCCACGACACAGCCAGAAGGGTTGTGTAGGACCCCAGTGCTTGTTGCTCCCCACCCCCCACCCCACCCCCCCCCCCCCCCCGCATCTTACTTTTCTAGTATTTGCCTTGGGTTTATCATGCTTTTTGCAGTCTGTTTCTCGCCCACTCCTCTCCTGCTGACTTGATGGAGGCACCATCCGGAAAATGTCCTCTGCAGAGGTTTCCCTCAGCACAGGCGTTGCTGCTGCTGTGGCCTTCGTGGCAGGGGGAAGGTGGGGACAATTTACTGCTGAATTTGTGCAATCCGCTTTCCTGCTTCACTTCCCAGATGTGTCTGCTGAGATAACAAAACTCCAGCTCAGGAGAGATTTGCTGTCTCTATTCCTCAAGTTCTTCCTAAGTCTCCTTGAAGGAATGACACAACCTGCAGCGCTTCAGCTTAGCCAAGAGCGTAGGTGAGAACTTGGACTGCTTAGAAAGAATTAAGATAGGAGATTTTATCTCCCCTTCCCCCAAAACGCTTTCAGGCAGACTCAAACTCAGCCTGGAGCCTCCAGTCTGGCTTTGTTTCAACCTCCCGTTTGGCACGGGATGGGTTTGGCACTGGCAGAGGGGTACCTGGGGGTCTGGGGGGACAGGGACCGTTGGTGGCACCATGCAGCGCCTCCGTGCACAGTCAGAGCTGCACGTCTCTGACCTGATGTTCATTCCTTGCACCTGCAGTCATGTACCTTGCACATGGGAATGATGTTCCTCGTTATTTTAATTAACAGTAATAATAAAACAAGTGCTAATAATAAGTTTCTTGTTCCTTTCAAAGATTCAGTGCAAACCCTTTGCTAATTAAAGATGTAGCGCATTACACACAACACTTCTCTCATCCCACAGAGGCACGGATTCCTGCAGCAATCCGCCTCCGTGCTGGTGGATGCTGAAGGAGACCCTGTGGGTGAATCTAGTGTGGTGGGAAATACAGCTGCTAATTTTTCTGGCCATCTGTCCATTTGGTATTCCTTTTCTCTACATCTACAAGGAAAGCTCAGAACTTTTATGGTTTCTGCAGAGAAAAGTTAGCTTAAATCTTGGTAGGAACTGGGAACATTTTTGTCTTTGGCAATCTTGCTCTTGATTTCGAGGTATGCACGGTGTTTACAGGACTGGAGTTCACATTGGGAGTCAATGCTGCAATGCATGGCCTGACTTAAACCCCCTTTTATTTTGCATCAGCCAGTATTTCATCTAGGCAGTAAGGACACTTTGCTGGGATTTTCAAAGAAGGTAGAGTTACCTTGCACAAAATATCTGTCTAACCCCATATTCTCTATTTAGAACAGGTCAGAAGGACGATAAAGTGTGACATAACCCTTACTTTGCTTATACCTTCTTGTTTATGGCCATTAGTGATTTTCAGACTTCCTAGATGGATCTGCCTTTGTGCTCACCAGCTGTCTATATGCATCTTGAAGCCAAAGCTTTGGCTCTTTCAAAATGTGCCTGTGAGGGTCTGAGGCTCAGGGCCAGTTGTCGCAGAGCCAAGGGCTGGGATTGATGAGAGATGCTGATCTGCACTTTCAACCCCAGACGGCTTTTCCAAACCCAGCATCTGGAATTGTCTGGCAGATGCACAAGGTGTGGGGATTGGGGAGCTGAGCTCTGACACATCACCACTGTTGAAGTGCAATGGGAAGTGGGGGAAGTTGTGAAAAGCAGCTTTTGTTAATCAAGGTAGGCTTGGGGATGATGCTAAAGATAAGGAGGGAGGGTGATGGTGGAAAAACACTAGGACGCCAGCATGTTTTGTGAGCTTTAGGTTTTAATATCACATCTTTGCTACTGGAGACAGAAGCAGGAAATTAATGGATTTAAATTCTCGTGCGCGCCAAGGCAAATCACATTTCTGCCATGCTAATGCCACTTTGCGTTATCAGGAGCAGGGAGAGGTAATACGTGCTGGAGGGAAGGGGCAGGACCTGCCCAAGCTTCAGGGCTGCATCTTGCAGGGGAGAGGGGAGACGTGCAGCCCCATGGTATGTGCTGACTGTCGGCTCATCCTTGCCCCTTCACTTCTGCTGCTGCTGCGGGGGCCACTGCACTGGCTGCTTGATCTGCTGCTGCTGCTGGCAGGGAGCAGGGGCTACCGACACCTGCCCAGGCACGGTGGCCGCAGGGCACTGGGGAGAGAGGACCACCACTGGCGTCACATCTTGCACGGCGTTCACTTCGTGGCAGATGACCTCTTCAGAGCCGTGGCAGGACCTTTCGCTGTCGTGGCAGGAGGAACCTCCACTGTGGCAGGAGGAGCTCTCAGTGCTGTGGCAGCCTCTGTCTCCACGGGAGCACATTTTTCAGTTGGTGTGGCAGTCCCTGGGAAGGAGAGACCTTTGTCGTTAGATGCTTGAAGGGCAGAGTGCTTCCCCTGCTCTGCTTTGGGTTCAGATTTCCTTCATGTGTTTACACGCCTGCTGGGGCTCGGCAGGATTTGCCTGTCTGCCTGTCCATTTTCCCTGACTTGGGGCTTTACTTCTGCAGTGCCGGATCAGCCTACACCACCTGAGCACTCTTATGAGACCCCCAGCAGCCCTGATCTCCCCATTTCTGCTGGACTCTGGGGGCCTTTTCCCTGCTCTCCCTTGCTGCATCCCACGAGCACTCGTGCAGGACACCCTGGGGTTACCTCTGAGCTGTGTAACGGAGCAGCAGATGCGCTGTGGGCTGCCAGTTTATGCTGCACCAGCAAGAGGCAAGGGTCTGAAAAACTCACAGCCCCGAGGGGTCCTCGCACAACCAGTGAATTTACAGCCAGGACGGGTGGTATTAGAGCCTTGGGAAAACACACTTTCAAAGGCAGGTGCTCAGAATGAAGAGACTCCTGTGCTTTCCTTCTGCCTTGCGTCCTCTGCTCCCTCCATGCCCTGCGGACCCTTGGCTGACCAGTGCCCATTTTCCTGAGGCATGAGGAAAATTGCACGTGCACATCTAAATCCCCTTTTGAGGGGAGCTGAGATTTCAAGGAGGCAGAAGGCACCCAGCATGCAGCCAGATGAGCCAAAGGCTGTTCATGCTACTTCTTCTTCTCATAGTTTAAATCTGCCTTCTGAGTTCTTTCCTACATTTCTTCAAGGGTAGCTTAATACTTTCAACTCCTGAAGACTGACATTTTCCAAAGGAGCTTAGTAAAGAAGTCTACCTCCCAAGTGCAATTAAAATTCCCAGCTTAACGCAAGGTTTCTTACAAAGGATCAGCCTGCTGTCTCCCACTCATTCCCAAATCCCATTCTTTACTTTTTTATTTCCACTTTGCCCTTTGGAAACTAGGAATGCCAAGTACCGAAGTAGACCAAATACAGAAGAATAATAAATTTTGCTTCTTAGCATAGGCAGCCTTGAGACCAATTTTGATAGCACAAAATTGTCCCAGCCACCCAGGCAAGAACTTGGCTCCCCATAATCCCAGCGCCTGCAGAGGCTCATCTTTGTTAGAGCATAGCTCAGCTCAGTTCAGCAAATTTTCATAGGGATGAAATGTTAGCCGTGTAGTAGCAACTTACCTTGAAGGCTGTGAAGGCTCTGAAGAAGGAGGGGAGCTGAGTGAATGAGCTGCTCTCCCTTCCGAGAACTTTTATACGGTTCCTAACTCTCTTCCTGAAAATGCAATAAACCCCTGGGGAAAAATGACCAATGTATTTACAAAACAGCCACACCTCTAATTATCCACCACCTTCAAAAGCTTATTCAACCCGGTTTCTTTGATTGACTTGTCATAGAGTAGATTGTCTTCCTTGTGTTACACAGCTTTAATTGCCACCCTGCCCCATGCAGGTTGTAATGCACCAAGAGTGAAAACTGTGTGGGTGGCTCGACTGTCTCACCGTCATGCCTGGATGAGTTTTATATTGCAAAATGGATGGCAAAGGTGGTGCTTTTTTTGGGTTTCTGTCCTCCTGAAACCTCTTGCCCAAAGTCTGGCAGGGAGGAGAGGTCACAATGCCTGGTCACCTTCAACAGCTCTTGGCAGGACTGGGGTCTTTTGCAGTGGACAAGAGCCACCACTTTCAGGTCCTCGCCATAAAAAATGCTGAGTTTTTAGAAAGTCATCATCACACATACTCTGAAAGCATCTTTAAAGTTGTCCTCACCCTGTAAGACATCTGCAGGTGCCAGAAGCTTGGCAGCTGAAGGTCCTTTCGTGATCTCCGCTCTCTGACTGTGTCATTTCCCAGAACAGTAAGACCAGGATAATGAAGCCTGTGGCCACTGTGGCAGGCTCCAAGAGCTACGACTGGAAAGAGACCTGTCAAAGCCAGGTAGTGGTCCAGCCCACTTTTGGAAGTCTTGGCTTATACCTGTGAATACCGCAAAAATGTGGGGCAGTTTCTCTACCTGTGTCCATCTACTTCATGTCTGATTTTATAGCCGTTTCACCGATACTGACGTAGTTATCACTAATTTCCATCGCTGACATTTTTCCTGGCCAATACCAAAAGGCCCCAAAGCGAATAGCTCTTTTAAAATTTCTGGGTTTTATAACATTTTGCATTTTTTTATTTGCCTGCCCCTGAAGCAGCCAGTGTTCGTGATGGGAAATGTGTGCCTACAGAAGCCACTTGGGCAAACGTTGCATTCATGAGTAAGATGTGAGTAAAGTGCTAGCTCAGAGACCAGGTACCCAAGCTCACCACGCACCTTGAGCTCAGCCAGCTGTTCCCTGGGGCAGGATGGGTGCACCCTGGGTGCAAAGCAGCAGACTGCTGCAAGCCTGGAGTTCTCGCCAGGCCCTGGTGCAATCATCTGTGCAACCACGGCTTTGCAACAGCCCCGGTTTCTCCTTTTCCCTCCCATTAGCAGCTTGACTGTGCAATTTCAGCAGGGCTCACTCTGTGTTTTTACTCGTTTTGCATCTTAACTCCCTCTGCAAACATGGGAGTCAGCAAGGATTTGTTGGGCAGAGATCGACCGACCATCTGAACCAGAGGGGTGGCTCCCGCTTGCTATCTCTAAAACAATTTCTTCAGCTTCTATCCAGAGGCGCCAGTTAGTGACTTTCATCAAGAAGCCAGATTCATGTTTACCATTCAGCCTGCCTGTTTACAAACAGCCGAAGCAGAGGGGCCACGGCTTTTGCAAGCACCCACACGCTCATGGATGAGAGTCCTGCAGTACCACAGCTCACCAGCCATGAAGGATGGATGACTCGTTCCTCCCCTGTTGCGCAATGAGTGGGGAGGAAATCTGCATCTCCCAGGGCTCATGTGTATGCCTGTGTGTAAAATCCAGCCTCCACCAGCTCCCAGCCTCATGCTGGAGGTGAGCTGCAGCCGCTCCAGCCTGCAGAGAAAGGCAGTGGGATGCAGCCCCAGCTCCTTGTTCAAGCTCTGGATGCAAGAGCATCCTCCTTCTCCCCTGACTTTATTACGCTCTTCCATCATCTAGCTCAGTTAACACCTCAGCTTGTGGAGTGCTTTTTTGATACAAGCCTCATGAATCGGCCAGGTGGGACAGTGAATAAGAAATATACTTTCAAAGTGTCTTGTATTTTCTGGTGTTTTTTTTTTTTGTTGTTGTTGCTTTTTTTTTTTTTTTTAAATGAAATTTTGAGATGGTTTTTGGTCAGTGAGTTGAATAGATAAGAAGATTTTAAATACTCCAAACTCTAATCAGTTTTCTGGAAGTCTCTTGGAAGTTGTTTGAGGTTTCTGAATTCTTTTGCTACCTTTGATGCTCTATCAGGTGAAGCAGGGAAAATAACAGAAATCAATAACAAAGTGGTAGATTTAAAAAATATAAGTAGATGCAAATTAATGATAACACTGTCTAATTTTAGAATGGAATTTAATATGGCTGATGACAAAACCTTGTGTAATGTTCCCTGCACCACAGTCTTACAACATTTTACAGTGTGAAAGATAACTGTTGTGGCACCAAACATGGGGATAGATCTCAGAAAATTTTGCTTTTTGTAAGTTGTGGTGTTTTACAATCACTGGGGCAAAGTTTTCTGGATTTTTGTTGAGCTAAAAGGTTCAAAATCCCTGCAGGTCAGTGAAAGCAGCAATGGTAAAAAATATTTTTTAAATGTGATTTTTGCTTTTTTGTCTCCCTTTTAAATGGGCACAGATCTGTGGGTGTTTTTTCCTTCATTACCGAGTCAAAAAACCCCAAGGATCAGTCCCAAAACACTGAATGATTGGCAAATACCGTGTTAACAACTGGCACTGGATGTTCAAGCCTCCACCGTGCTATCCCACCAGCACAGCACAGAGGAACCATCTTCTTCCCGTGCCTAATTTAGGGATTGATCCTATCAAAAAATGTCATGAAACAGGTTACTGCCAAGAAGCAAACGAGCTTGGTCGAGTTGCCTCATGCAACTGGTGCAAGTGTTAAGGTTTACGTGCTCCGGCTTACAACATCCCCTGCAATCTCTCTGGGCCAGGAGCCTGGCGTGTAATTGTTTCCAAGTAAACAACCTTGCACTCCCAAGGTCACGCTGTAAATAATAATCAGTTGGAAATCACCTGGGAGCTTTTCATATCTCCTTAACGTAGCTCAGAGCCTGGCCTACGTACCCGTGCAGAGGCTGTCGACAGGGCACGGTGTTTCCATTTGATGGGGACAGCACGGGGGAAGCTCTGGCCTCAGCAAGAGCCAAATCAAGAACCTTCTCTTGCTGTGGAAAATGATGTATTTTAATTCTATTAAAAGTAAAATTAATATTACATTTGAAGGTGGTTGGAAAATATATATCCAAAAAGTTGAAGGTAAATCTTGTGTTGTGAAGGAGGCTCCTTGAGTGTCTGGCTGTATTTTGAGTGAAGGAGCCAGAAGTTAAAGAAATAATTCCAATAATGGAATTTCCCACAGATGATGAAGTTTTATTTTCCAACCCACGAGCAAAAGGAGATGGAGAGAAGAATCTTTCCCCGTCACCAAAGCACAAATCACTTTTCCCAGCAGTGCTTGCAGCAATGTTGCTAGCACAGCCCCACGTGAGGAATGCAAAGCTCCCCGACCGGAATGACACGGATGGGGAAAAGCCACATTGGGGCATATCCAAGGCACTTTTGCCTGAGCAGGGGGGGCTACTGTGTCAGTCACTTCTTCTGGCTGGGGGGCCAGTGACTGCTCTTCTTGCTCTGGTGGGCCTCGACGTCGGGAACCACCACGGGACATTTCTGCTGCGTGGCCTGGGGGGATCCACCACCTCCAGAGCTGAGCTCTGGGCCTGAGCATCCCCCGATGCCATAGCCCAATCCTCCACTATAGTACCCGGACCCACCACTGCCACCCCCTGTTGTTAAGATGTTTTCTCGTGGTGATGCGTTGTATCCATACCCAGAGTCTCCTCCCGCAGTGATGCCCAAGTACCCACTGTGGCAGCTGGATCCTCCACCCCCGCCCGCGGTGCCAATGATGTTATGGCCTGAGTCCTCACTGCTGCACCCCGTTCCCCCACTGGTGCCATAGATTGGGACTGTCCTCCCTGCAGCGCCCCAGCTACATGTCCCCCAGCTGTCATCACTGGTTATTACAATAGATCCACCACTGTCACATCTGTACCCCCCTTCAGCACTGTAGGGGGATGATGTTGGCCTGGGCTGGCAAGATGAAGGTCTCCGGCTATAGATGACCGAACCTTCCCCATCCCAGGACAAAGAGCCATGTCCCCGGATGCCTGAGATCCTCCCACTGCCCGTGCAGTGTCCTCTGTGGTGCAAGGAGATCTCGTTGCTGTAGCCCCTATTCCGCCGGCCACATCTCCCTCGGAGATAGTGATAAATCTGAAAGAGGAAAAAAACCTCAACAATCAAACCTGCACTGTCTTGCTTACTTTTGGCACCATGGCAGGTGGGCAGGTTTCAGGTGATGTGGTCAAAACCAGGTACTGCCTAGCTCGTCTTCAAATGCAAGAGTATTTTGACTCTTACTGGGAGAGCTTTTCTCTTTCTTATCTCCAAGATATATTTCTAGCGAATTAAAATCGGAAGTATAATCTTTTAGCATCTAGTAACTGCCATGGTTTTCCCCACTCGTCTTCATGACTGTAATCACAGAGCTGTAAAAACAGCAAGGATTGTCCTTGTTCCTGTTTTCAAACTGTTGCAAGAGTGGCAGATCAAAATTTCCATGCAAGATGACGTTGCCATCTGGGTTATTGCCATCATTGCGTAGTGCCCCAAAAAGGTCTATGCATAAAATAATCGGCACAGCTATAGAGGTATGTAACCATTACGAAGTACACCATAGGCTTGCAATTAAATAATATAAAAAATGTGTCCTGCACGTTGCAAATGTGTTCAAAACTGAAAAGACTGTGCAGTCACCACATACTAGTCTCACTAGAGGCTCATCTGGGTTTTCAGCCTGCTGAGCCCTGTGGGTCCCAGTCCAGTGACCTGACTTCACCTTGCTTCCTAGTGATCTGATCTGTGCCACAGCAAGAAACCCTACAGGTCCTGAGAACTTTGCTGTGGATGCTCAGGCAGCGTGGGTACTGCTGCAAGCACATGTCAAGATCTCAAATGAAGATATTTCCCATGAATATGGAATAATAAAGTCCCAGAAAAGAGCAGACTTACCCTCCTCAGCCATCGGAAACACATTTAGAAGATAAAAGTCGACTGAACGAGGAGCTTTAACAGACAGGAACTTTTATACGGCGTCCAACATCTACGGGAAGTGAGACACCCTAAGGAATGGCAAGGATTTATTTACCAAACTCTGATTTCAGTGTTTGCTTTGACTCATGACATCTGATCAATATCTTTCCTTCACGCTGCTTGTTGAGTTGCATGTGGCAGTAATTGCTACTTCTGCTTAATGATCCTATTCCTGTGCTCCTGCCCTGAGCTACCGAGGACTGCTTCAGCCCCCAGCGAGGTGGCAACACAGGGGGAGACTGGGGAAGGTGGGTGGGAGCATGGGTGTAGGGAAATGCTAAGCAAGAGGGTTAACAAGTGTGGGGCAGAGGGTGGTGGTGACCAGGTCCTGCTCAGGGAAGGTTCAAGAAGGCTGTGGTTCAGCAGTGTGGCAGTGCTTGTGGCTCAGAACATCGCTGCAAGGGTGGATGTGATCCGTGGCTACCTGGGAGAGGGGAAGGCAAATGCTCAGAAAGCGTCTGGTGGCCGCACAGCATATTGATCCCTCTGGCATCTCACTGGTGGCTCCAGTGGGAGATTTTCTGAGGAAGACATTTGCCTCCAAACCAGAAGCTTGTCAAAAGTGAAGGGCCTGGCTCAGATATTTTGCAAGGGTGCTAGAGATGCTCTGAGAAAGCTTAGAGAGACTTGCAGAGGTGTGAATGTCCTAACAGCTAAGCCCACTGTGGCTGGATTATTCCTCTAATGAAGGATTATGCTTCCAAGTGCCTTCCTTCTGCACTTTCATATGCGGTGTCCTTCTGGAAAGAGCACCAAGGACTCCAGGGAGACTGATGTGGAGGGATGCAGGGGAGATGTGTCATGGCCATGCTGGTGGTGCTGCTTGACACGATGCTCCAGCTCAGCCCCGCAGCACGTGTCTCCTGGGCTGGACTCGATCTGTTCAGCTCTGAGACATTTTGCCGTGGGGACAGTGAGTGCCAGAATTGGCAAAAGTCTACTGGGCAGAAAGCAGTGCACAGGGGAGGTGGTGCTGCCCTTAGCATTCCAAAGCAGATTTCAAAATCTTGGCTAAGGAGAGCTTTAAAGCCTGGAGGCATGATTTGGAGTGTGTGCCGTCGCCTGAGGGACTTGCTACTGGGCTTATTTCCTTCTGCCTGGCCCAGGGCTGACTTGGCTGACTCAGTGTGTGAGGCTTACCCTCTGGGTAGAGATGTTCTGAGGTTTGCAAATCTGGGAGGGAAGGGGGAGGATGGCAGGGACGTGGACAATGGCATGCTGTTGTTGGCCAGCCTGGGCAGCAACAGCTGCTGTTGAGACTTGGCCCTATCCCTGCTGATCAGGACTGAGCTTGGTGGTCATGTCTCCCAGCAGCAATTCATTGCTCCACAGACATGGTCATTGGGTGCTGGTACCTCAGAGGACTTAGAGCCATGAGCTGGGATGGCTGCACCATCCATGGGAGCCAGTAGCATGTTGGGTGCTGTGGTTACTTCACATCTTAGGCTGTGCTGTTACTCTGTCACTGAGTCTGGGGGAAAACAAAGGTACAGACTCTCTGGGGCTATAACCTGGGTGGATTCAGAGCTGCATTTACACCAATGCACTACTGAAACCCCTCATCTTCATTAAAATAGGAGTGAAATGACTCATCAGATAGACTTCCACTTCCAAGACCATAAGATGCTGGTTGAGAACACAGAAAAAATAAAACTCCCCAAAAAGGCAGCTTTGAGATATTATTACATTTATTGGATATTTAAAATGCTCTTTGGAAAAGCAGCAGAGCCTTGCCAAAGGCATCCCAACACCAACAGCCGGAGACACGGCAGTTAATCCTGGAGTTCTCAGCACGGGGATGCAGTGTCAAGGGAAGACAAGGGAAGAGGACATGCTGGGGAGAAACAGGCCCAGAGATCCAGGTCTGGAGGGAAAAAGGTGACATGGCAGAGGCAGGGCTGTTCTTGCTGAGTGCCAAGGCCACGGGCGGCTGTTACTTCTGCTGGCTGGGGGGCCAGTGGCAGGCCTGCTTGGTCTGGTGGGACTGGATGCTGGGGATGACAATAGGGCGTTTCTGCTGCATGGACTGGCAGGACCCACCGCTGCCCCCTCCGGAGCTGATGATGATTGTATGGCCTGAGGAGCCGCCACTGCCGCCACTGGATCCTCCACTGCAGCATCCAGAGGACCCGCCACTGCCTCCACCTCCAATGATGATCTTGCCTCCTGAGGACCCACCACTGGATCCCCCACTGTAGCAGCCTGATGAGCCACCACCTCCACCGCCTGAGCTAATGATGATCTTCTGGGCAGATCCTCCGCTGCCACCGCTGGATCCTCCTCCCATGCCACCCCAGCTGGATCCTCCACTGCAGCAGCCAGAGGATCCTCCACTGCTTCCACCTCCAATGATGATCTTGCCTCCTGAGGACCCACCACTGGATCCCTCACTGCACCATCCAGAGGATCCTCCACTGCTTCCACCTCCAATGATGCTCTTTGATCCTGAAGACCCACCACTGGATCCTCCTCCCATGCCACCCCAGCTGGATCCTCCACTGCAGCAGCCAGAAGACCCGCCACTGCCTCCACCTCCAATGATGCTCTTTGATCCTGAAGATCCGCCACTGGATCCCCCACTGCACCATCCAGAGGATCCTCCACTACCTCCTCCTCCAATGATGCTCTTTGATCCTGAAGACCCACCACTGGATCCCCCACTGCACCATCCAGAGGATCCTCCACTGCCTCCACCTCCAATGATGCTCTTTGATCCTGAAGACCCACCACTGGATCCTCCTCCCATGCCACCCCAGCTGGATCCTCCACTGCAGCAGCCAGACGACCCACCACTGCTTCCACCTCCAATGATGATCTTGCCCCCTGAGGACCCACCACTGGATCCTCCACTGCACCATCCAGAGGATCCTCCACTGCCTCCACCTCCAATGATGCTCTTTGATCCTGAAGACCCACCACTGGATCCTCCTCCCATGCCACCCCAGCTGGATCCCCCACTGCAGCAACCAGAGGATCCTCCACTGCTTCCACCTCCAATGATGCTCTTTGATCCTGAAGACCCACCACTGGATCCTCCTCCCATGCCACCCCAGCTGGATCCTCCACTGCAGCAGCCAGACGACCCACCACTGCTTCCACCTCCAATGATGATCTTGCCCCCTGAGGACCCACCACTGGATCCTCCACTGCAGCAACCAGAGGATCCTCCACTGCCTCCTCCTCCAATGATGCTCTTTGATCCTGAAGACCCACCACTGGATCCTCCTCCCATGCCACCCCAGCTGGATCCTCCACTGCAGCAGCCAGAGGACCCGCCACTGCCTCCACCTCCAATGATGATCTTGCCTCCTGAAGACCCACCACTGGATCCTCCACTGCAGCAGCCTGATGAGCCACCTCCTCCACCACCTGAGCTAATGATGATCTTCTGGGCAGATCCCCCACTGCCACCGCTGGACCCCCCTCCCATGCCATAGCCTGAGGAGCCCCCACTGCAGCAGGATCCACCTCCTCCACCGCCTGAGCTGACTATGATCTTGCCAGAGCCCCCGCTGCCCCCGCCGTAGCTGCCCGATCCTGAGCCCCCACAGCAGGAGGAGCCCTGTGCCTGGTAGCTGGAGGAGCTGCCCCCGTGGCAGCCGGAGCCCCCGCTGTGGCATCCGCTGGACTGGGATGACGATTCATGGCAGCCTCCGGAGGTCTGTCTGGAGCACATCTTTGAGCAGTGACCCTGCAAGGAACGGTGTTGTCAGAAAGGAGCGTCCTGGATGTGCTACTGAACCTTCACAGTAACCCAGACATGGAGGGGTATCTATGAAATATCCTGTTTGCCCCATCTTCAGCAGTGCTATAGGAATGGCGGCTTCATCAACTCCCTCACCCGTGCTGGACTGCAGGAAGGACCTGTGATGGAAATCACCCAGGGACCACTTTGCAGGTCACAGCAGTTACCAAAAAACTCTGTGTGCAGGAAGGTTGAGAGTACGTCCAGAGATCTGCACACATACTCTGACATGCTCAGAGCCAGTAGTCTATAAAACTTAGTCCCACTATATGCCCTTCTGGATGTATAGTCTGCTAAAGCTCACAGCAGCTGAAAACTCAGCCACATTTGTGCGCCCTTGGAGTACCAGCTGCCTTTCTCTAAGCAAGGCGGTTCTGGTGGCACACCAACTGGTTTTCAGTCAACCCCATCCAGTGTCAAGCCGGCACGGTTCCTTCACTCAAAGCATGCTCGGAGACCAACTGGTGGAGCAAGCTCTCTGCATAGGGGTTCAAAAAGTTTCCATATCAATGGGCTTACCTTCAGTGCAACTGGAAATGCGTTCAAGGCTTGGTGGCAGGTGTATGAGGAGCCTTGGGATAGGTGAGCTTTTATATCGTATGCACTGTGCTCCTAAGGGAAGTGAGACACCCTAAGGAATGCTGATAGATTTATTTACTGAGCCTGGCTTTAGCTACCTCCTTCTTTGACTCACTTGCAGCAGATAGGTGATACGAAGGAGATGCGGCAATGACGTTCAACGTTGCAGTTGCTAGTTCTACCTAATGATTCATTTCCGTGAGTCTTGCTTGGAGATGTTGTGGGGAAATGGCTTCTGGGGGTCTACCCTGGGGGCTCCCCAATGCATTTCTGCTTGGCTGCATCTTCTTGGGTGCTCAGCAGAGAGTGGAGACAGAGCAGGTGCTGAGGGATGGAGGCTGGAGGGAGTTAGGGCCAGAGCATGATGGAAGGACAAGGGTGGAAGATTGCTAGAGTGGAGTCCCAGGAAATTTTTGGGAAAGAGGGTTTCCTCAAGGACTGGGAAGATGGGAATCTGGATGGGGAGCAGCAGCATGTCCAGCCTGCTAGGAAAGGCAACCATGTGCTCAACAGGCCAGATGTATCACCTCTGGTGGGGCAGCGCATCGCTTTGGAGCTCCTCAGCCTAGATTCATTTCAGAGGGCCCCATGAGGATGGCAGGGACGTGGGGGCCATTTCTCCTTATCCTTTTGGGAGCCCAGGGTGGACGATGAGGGTGGATTGAGCAGAGAGGTCTGTGCTCAGCTCCAGCTTCCCAGGGGCCCAATCACCGGGCTGTCGTGGGGGAAGTCTTGAAAACTTTCTGTTTGCAAAGGTGCATTTGAAAACCTTCAAGACCCTGCCCTTGAACTCTAGGACATTAAACATTTCCTCTGTCTCAGCAGGACCCGTTTTATAAGGGTCCTGCTTCACTGGCCAGGCCACCCACACCTGAGGCTGGAAAGGCACCTGCACATTTTGCTTGTTGCAGAATGACAGTTTGTCAGCACAGTTATCACAGCGTTGGCTGCTATGTTTTGCAGCAGCTTCATCCTGTCACTGCGTCACGCATGCTTGGAGGCTGACAACAGCATCCACCCTCACGGGAGGTTGAGTAGAGGAAAGTGTAATTGGGGGGTTTGAGCTGAGAGGATGCATGACAGTGGCAGCAGGCTGCCAAGCCCTGTCACAATGAACACAAGGTTGAGCATGCACGCAACTCCATTGGTATGGGGACAGGACCATCAGCACCAGGAACGTGGATGCAGGGGGCTTCCTTAATTTTTCTTTGAACTCCCTCCAGTGGCCTAAGCTCCACTCCCATCACCAAAGTGGAATCTGAGTCTTACTGCAATTCTGACTCTCGCATGTGAGGTGTAGGCGTTGCGCTACCGAGCATCGTAACACCTTGATCCCTTCTCTGCATTTAACCTGTAAGGACTTGCACAAAGGGGCACCTAGGATCTGTAGCTCTTCATCACCCAGGGTGTGAGGGAAGGCTGTGGAAGCTCTCAGCAGGGGTGGTGAGAGGTGCTTCTGCAAACCCTAGTGTGTGGAGACCTCAAGGCTGGACCCTGCAGGGACTGGAAACGCTGAACCTGCAGGACACACACATGTGTGGCACTTGCCATACGTAGAGGAAGAGGGTGGCTGGAACCACAGCTGTGGGAGGGACCGGCATTGCCACAACTCCCCCCAGGTTAAAGAGCAGCTTTAATAGCTATGTGGGACAAAGGCAAGGGTGGATGCAAAAGGCTTCACAGTGGAGCTGCCCCAGATTTGGGCCACGCCGCCTGTTTTCTGATGCCCCATCTGGGCCCTTTGCTGCCCTGCAGTCCAGTCACCCTCTGGATGGGCTGGGAGCTCATGCTGTCTCCTCACTGCAGACACCTCAGTGGATGCTGCCTTGGTGTGCATGGCTAGGAGAGAGAGAAAAACCTTGGCCAGATCCTACAACCCCTTTTCCCAGCAGCTTCTTTCATGCACAGTAATGCTAATGTTCAGAGCATGGGATGTGATGAAGATACTGCTGGTGAGAGAAGAACTCTCCAATTTTTTTGCAAAAGGCAGAAGCGTTTGCACGGCCAATGATCTGTTTATTCCTAATTTTGTTTCCTGCCTACCAGATGGGTGTGCAAGATGGACAAAACCCCCTCTTGGCTTAAAATGTGGTGAATGCAAGACTGTGATCACACCTGTCCTGAAGAGGACTTGCTGCTGACTTCAGCACAAATGCTACTGAATGTTTCATACCGTAATGAATGTGTTTCTTGCGATAAATCTAGAGAAATGAAGCACATAAAAACCCAACCGTATTTCCAAATAATGCTGCTGTCTGCTTGGCAAAACCCTGAAATGAAACTCAGATTTTGTGGTCTGCTTACTCCTCTGGGAAGGGGAAACTGAGGTGGGGCTATTTCCTGGATTAAAACTGCAGCCTGGGTGGACATTATTTGCAAGAAGGTGGACGTTATTTGCCAGAGGGACAATGATGATCTGTTTAAGCCACAAGGTTTCTCTCAAGCAAGATGTATTAATAACCATCTGTTCCAGCATTGCAGGCTGAAGAACATATCACAGCTGAAGGCATTTGATGTATTATTCACTTTTTGAAAGCAAAAAGGGGACTGACAAAAGATAACAACAACCTTGTAAAAGCAGTTCTTTCTGTACACAGCAATCTTTATTTCCCTTCATATTGGTGGGTGAGAAGAGCCATTTGGGAGTTCTCAACACGGGGATGCAGTGTCAAGGGAAGACAAGGGAAGAGGACACGCTGGGGAGAAACAGGCCCAGAGATCCAGGTCTGGAGGGAAAAAGGTGACATGGCAGAGGCAGGGCTGTTCTTGCTGAGTGCCAAGACCACGGGTGGCTGTTACTTCTGCTGGCTGGGGGGCCAGTGGCAGGCCTGCTTGGTCTGGTGGGACTGGATGCTGGGGATGACAATAGGGCGTTTCTGCTGCATGGACTGGCAGGACCCACCGCTGCCCCCTCCGGAGCTGATGATGATTGTATGGCCTGAGGAGCCGCCACTGCTGCCACTGGATCCTCCACTGCAGCATCCAGAGGACCCGCCACTGCCTCCACCTCCAATGATGATCTTGCCTCCTGAGGACCCACCACTGGATCCCCCACTGTAGCAGCCTGATGAGCCACCACCTCCACCGCCTGAGCTAATGATGATCTTCTGGGCAGATCCTCCGCTGCCACCGCTGGATCCTCCTCCCATGCCACCCCAGCTGGATCCTCCACTGCAGCAGCCAGACGACCCACCACTGCTTCCACCTCCAATGATGATCTTGCCCCCTGAGGACCCACCACTGGATCCTCCACTGCACCATCCAGAGGATCCTCCACTGCCTCCACCTCCAATGATGCTCTTTGATCCTGAAGACCCACCACTGGATCCTCCTCCCATGCCACCCCAGCTGGATCCTCCACTGCAGCAACCAGAGGATCCACCACTGCCTCCACCTCCAATGATGATCTTGCCTCCTGAAGACCCACCACTGGAACCCCCACTGCACCATCCAGAGGATCTGCTGCTACCTCCACCTCCAATGATGCTCTTTGATCCTGAAGACCCACCACTGGATCCTCCTCCCATACCACCCCAGCCGGATCCTCCACCGCAGCAACCAGAGGACCCGCCACTGCCTCCACCTCCAATGATGATCTTGCCTCCTGAAGACCCACCACTGGATCCCCCACTGCACCATCCAGAGGATCCTCCAATGCTTCCACCTCCAATGATGCTCTTTGATCCTGAAGACCCACCACTGGATCCTCCTCCCATGCCACCCCAGCTGGATCCTCCACTGCAGCAGCCAGACGACCCACCACTGCTTCCACCTCCAATGATGATCTTGCCCCCTGAGGACCCACCACTGGATCCTCCACTGCACCATCCAGAGGATCCTCCACTGCCTCCACCTCCAATGATGCTCTTTGATCCTGAAGACCCACCACTGGATCCTCCTCCCATGCCACCCCAGCTGGATCCTCCACTGCAGCAGCCAGACGACCCACCACTGCCTCCACCTCCAATGATGATCTTGCCTCCTGAGGACCCACCACTGGATCCTCCACTGCAGCAACCAGAGGATCCTCCACTACCTCCTCCTCCAATGATGCTCTTTGATCCTGAAGACCCACCACTGGATCCTCCTCCCATGCCACCCCAGCTAGATCCTCCACTGCAGCATCCAGAGGACCCGCCACTGCCTCCACCTCCAATGATGATCTTGCCTCCTGAAGACCCACCACTGGATCCCCCACCGCAGCAGCCTGATGAGCCACCTCCTCCACCACCTGAGCTAATGATGATCTTCTGGGCAGATCCCCCACTGCCACCGCTGGACCCCCCTCCCATGCCATAGCCTGAGGAGCCCCCACTGCAGCAGGATCCACCTCCTCCACCGCCTGAGCTGACTATGATCTTGCCAGAGCCCCCGCTGCCCCCGCCGTAGCTGCCCGATCCTGAGCCCCCACAGCAGGAGGAGCCCTGTGCCTGGTAGCTGGAGGAGCTGCCCCCGTGGCAGCCGGAGCCCCCGCTGTGGCATCCGCTGGACTGGGATGACGATTCATGGCAGCCTCCGGAGGTCTGTCTGGAGCACATCTTTGAGCAGTGACCCTGCAAGGAACAGCATGATTTTTACTCGTGAGCAGCCAGTGTTGTCACGGGGTTTCTGCCATCCAGAAGGACCTGTGTTCAGCCTGATGACCTTGGCAGACCATGTCCAGAACTGAAGAACTCCCTTCCTTCTCTGTACTTTGTGCTCCATAGATCCCAGCCACACACAGAGCCTTTTGCTAACAGATTCCTAGATTGCTCAGGTTAATGAACTCACCACTTAAAGTCTTTTATCCCACAGCTCTTCCACCTCCAGCTCTATACTGATGAAACATGACTCTCAGCAGTGTGGGTTGATCCTGCTTCTGCTGATATCCACAGGATTAAACTCATCAGCGCAACCTTCCAGCCCTTCAAGCCACTCCCCATCAGACATCACTTTACCAAGACTTTTATCTTTTGCAAACCTGAAGGTAAGAGAAGAACTGCTCCCTCCAGCAGAAATGGACTCACCCTTCTCAGCTGTGACGACGTGTCCCACAGAGCAAAGCTGAGCGTATGCAGCACCGTGGGATCCAACAACTTTTATACCCTTTCTCCTTTCCCCAATTGGGAAGTGAGCCATCAAAAGGAATGGTGATCGGTTTATTTACTAACTTAACTGTCCTCCTTCAGCCCACTTGTCCTGACTCACTCAATCAGATCAATGCCTCTCTAGTGCATCACTTCCTAGGCTGCCTGCAGTTTGGCTGCAGGTGTCACGTGTGAGCTCAGCTCCCGCAGCTGACTTTCAAGGTGGGATTGCAGGACTCCAGCTAGCACCCTTGGCTTGAGCTGGGAGGTGCTGATCGGGTGGTGACGGTCAGTGGAGGGGACTGTGGACGCCCATGTTTATTGTGCTTTACAGACTATGGAGACGCCCAGGGGAACGGAGAAGGCTGCACTGCATAGGATTGCTGTTGCTGGGGCAGCAAAGGAATCTCACATGCCTGTTCTTCTCCACTACACCAGTGAAGCTTTGATCAAGATTTTTGTTTGACCGCCCCTCTATGGACAGTTCAGAGGTCAGGCAGGCTTTACACTGGCTCTGAGAGGAGTGGTGTTGCCTGTTTTAGAAAGGAGTTAAAGTGCTGCAGGTAAAGGATACCCGATCCAACATCCATCCAGTATCAGCATCTTGATGGCTATCAACCAGAGGGATGATTTCATCCGAGTTTGGGAGGTGGCCCTAGTGTTTCTGAAGAAGGAACAAGATCTGAGGATGCGCTGTGTTCCTGCTGTCACCTGGAGAACCTCTGAAACTGGGCTCCTGGGTTTCTTGGTCCTGGGACATTTCTGAGTGTAGGGACGTTCAACAGCAACACTCCCACCTCCTCGAAGTAGGACCCCAGGCTTTTTTTCAGCACCGTGCAGGCAATGGCAGTGTTTGCGCAGCTCCCAGTCACTGGTATTTTAGCACCCTATGACTTTCCATAATACGGTCTTAGGTAACTCAGCTGTTCCAGTGGCTGCATGGGCTGGACCAGCTCGTCTGGACATGTGCTGAGAATGCTCGTGTCCCTGGGGTCCCCAAGGAGGAGAGGACAGAGGGTAGAGGGATATGTAAATGTGAAGCTTTTACCCACTCTAGGTGCGGGTCACCCTTTCTCCTCTGGGACACTTCCAGCCGTCTGTCACCTGCCTCATGTAGAACAGTGCAAGCAGAGAAGGTTTATTTTCCTTTCCCTGCTAATTGCCAAAGTACACCACATCAAAGAAATCACTTCCCATAGGGAAACTCCCTCTGAAGACTCATACCTGGAGCTGTGTTTTATTCATGTGGGAACGAGGAGATCCCTAGTTACTCTAGGCTTTGCATCTCAGCCCTTGGCAGGGGTTTTCTGAAGTCCTGTCCCTGCCTAGGAGTTCACAGCTGGAGCCAGGGTTGCAGAGACCCTTCATTTCTCTTCCACAGCTGCCTGGTGCAGCTGGAGCATCGAGAGCTCCTGCACCACCACGCACGTGCAAGGGCTTCACCTTCACACCCCTACTAGTACCTTGTAATCTTTTATACTAGAGTTATTTTGCATCTTTTCTCTCCCGACCCATTTAAAACTTCCTTGGGCATTGCATGACATTTTGGTGAGGTAGAGAGACTGCAACATTTAAGTTTGTGGTACCTTATCTGATGGGCAAAAGTCAGGATCACAAGTAGCAACAGACGTTAGAAGATGACCTAAGAGTGTTTAGTGAATCCAGCATCTCCCCTGCAGGTGGGTTTTCAATGCACTTGTGCTCTGGAGCTTATTGCAACAGCATTAGTTTGGAATAAAACCATAATGAAGGAAATAATGCAAATGCCGTGGTATAAAGCAAAATCGAACAACTCAGACACTGAAGCTCTCTAGAACTGCAAGTTTTATTGCTTAGGCAAGCACTAGAAAATTGAGGCAGATAACAGACATATGAAACAACCCTGGCTGGAAGTTATTGATACACAACACCAGAGGTTCTGGTCAGCTGGGGAGCTGGACAGAAAAATCCCAAGGAAGAAGAGAAAGGAATGATGCAAATATTTTTAAATTTAAAAGAGAAAGAAATGTGAGGCGTGTTTGAATCTTGGGATTTCTTGATCTGACAGTCCCTTCTGCAGACACTACTTGTGTTTAGTCTGCGGTGGCCAGGAGATTGGCTGGGTCTGCTGTTGAATGGATAGACCTCCAGAACTGGACGAACCACCTCCACTGCCACCTCCTCCAATGATGCAGATGGATCCTTGACCCTGGTGGCCTGAACCACCGCCACCTCCCCCTCCTCCTCCCATGCTGCCACCTCCAATGCAGATGGGGCCTTGGCCCTGGTGGCCTGAACCACCACCACCTCCTCCTCCCATGCTGCCACCCCCAATGCAGATGGGGCCTTGGCTCTGGTGGCTGGAGCCACCTCCTCCTCCTCCCCCTCCTCCTCCCATGCTGCCACCCCCAATGCAGATGGGGCCTTGGCCCTGGTGGCCTGAACCACCTCCTCCTCCACCACCACCTCCACCAATGATGCAGATGGGGCCTTGGCCCTGGTGGCTGGAACCACCTCCTCCTCCTCCTCCCATGCTGCCGCCTCCAATACAGATGGGTCCTTGTCCCTGGTGGCCTGAACCACCTCCTCCTCCACCACCACCACCAATACAAATCGGGCCTTGGCCCTGGTGGCTGGAACCACCTCCTCCTCCTCCTCCCATGCTGCCACCTCCAATGCAGATGGGGCCTTGACTTTGATGACCTCCTCCACCACCACCACCACCACCACCGCTTCCTCCACCAATGCAGATGGGGCCTTGACTCTGATGACCTCCTCCACCACCACCACCACCACCACCACCACCACCACTACCAATGCAGATGGGGCCTTGTCCCTGGTGGCTGGAACCACCTCCACCACCACCACCACCACCACCGCTTCCTCCACCAATGCAGATGGGGCCTTGACTCTGATGACCTGAACCACCACCACCTCCTCCACTACCACCACCACCACCACCACCACCAATGCAGATAGGACCTTGTCCCTGGTGGCTGGAACCACCTCCACCTCCACCACCACCACCACCACCGCTTCCTCCACCAATGCAGATGGGGCCTTGGCTTTGGTGACCTGAACCACCACCTCCTCCTCCACTACCACCACCACCACCAATGCAGATGGGGCCTTGGCCCTGGTGGCTGGAACCACCTCCACCACCGCTTCCTCCTCCAATGCAGATAGAGCCTTGGCTTTGATGACCTGAACCACCACCACCTCCTCCTCCTCCACCACCACCACCAATGATGCAGATGGGCATTTTGCTTTGGTGGCTGGAGCCACCTCCTCCTCCTCCTCCTCCCCCCATGCTGCCACCCCCAATGCAGATGGGGCCTTGGCCCTGGTGGCTGGAACCACCACCTCCTCCTCCACCTCCTCCTCCTCCTCCCATGCTACCACCCCCAATGCAGATGGGGCCTTGTCCCTGGTGGCCTGAACCACCACCTCCTCCTCCACCTCCTCCTCCTCCTCCCATGCTACCACCCCCAATGCAGATGGGGCCTTGGCCCTGGTGGCTGGAACCACCACCTCCTCCTCCTCCTCCTCCTCCTCCTCCTCCCATGCTACCACCTCCAATGCAGATGGGGCCTTGACTTTGGTGGCCTGAATCACCACTGCCTCCGCCACCACCACCTCCTCCTCCTCCAATAATGCAGATGGGTCCTTGTCCCTGGTGGCCTGACCCACCACCACCTCCTCCACCTCCACCGCTGCCGCTGATGGATCCTTGGCTCTGATGGCCTGAACCTCCTCCTCCTCCTCCAAAGGAGGATGATGATGATATGTGAGTCTGATAAATAGCACCACCACCACCGCCCCAGCTGCTGCCGCCTCCTCCTCCGTGGCAGGATGATCCTTGGGTCTGGTATCCTATAGATCCTCCTTCACCACTACTGTGGCAAGATCCTCCTCCACCACCCCCGTGGCATGAACCTCCTCCACCACCACTGCCATGGCATCCACCAGACTGCTCAGACATCCCTTGACCGTCACCCTTCTGCTGGTGGGAGCCCATCGTTCCAGGTGTCGAGAAGTCCTCCAAGAGAAAGAAAAAAAACCCTTAGCAAACCCAGGGGGAGTAAAATTTGTGTTACTGTGCCTCCCCATCCCCTTCCAAAGACAGGCCAATATATGAAAATGTCTTCTGCTCCCTTTTTTGCACCCCCCATCCACCTCTGATAGCTAATGCAAAAGGGTATTGTCAACCTCGGGAATTTATGATTTAAAATGATTACCATGAAAGATCTAGGAAGTTTCCAGCTCATTCCATATCCCTTGATCAGGTCTTCTACAAGACCTCCTCTATCCGTATATAACTGGTCTTTTTATTTCCTAGGACAGGTGCAACCGTAATCATTCCTTAATAATTCCTTCTTGTAGCAAGCTGGCAAGAGTGGTGTGCCACTGAAAGAGGTACACAAGGCTGTGGTGCACCAGAATTACCCTTATCCAAATGTGGTCTGGGAATTGTGAAAGGATTGTAATGCTTGGGGATAGGTATTAATATTCCATGTCATACAAGAAACAAAGAACACAGGTCGTCATTTGCATAACAATAACTTCATTGCACTTTGAAATGCTTCAATCTTGCTTTCAAAAGAGTACAGTGACTGCTTTATTTCTTCTTTAAAAATAGAATAAAAAGGAACAGTCAGTGGGAAAGATGTCAGCAATGCAAAAAAAAAAAAAACCCGACACAGCTGCACAAAGCTTCATCAGCATGCTCTGGGTCACCACTTGCGAAGGCTTGATGGGTGCCTGTGCCCAAGGCTGAAACCTACAGGGATGCTGTGAAGTTTGAGCACTTCTTCGGCACTGAACCCCACCACAGCCCACATCCTTGTCTGCAGGCAGTAGTACTTTATACTCCTCTATCAGGTAAGTGACAGCTCTACTAATGAAAATGATCTACAGGTCAGCAGGTTGAAGTGTCCAAACGTGCCAGGGGAGAAAGTGGTTCCTCCAAGAAAAATGGTAGTCAAAAGAGAATGCTTTCCCGTTTAGATAAAAGGCTGGAAAATGAGAATAGATTTCCATTTTGTATTTCAGTTCCTTTGTTTCCCACTCCTTGTGAAGTACCTGCAAAAAGACTTTTTCCTGCCCTTTTTAAGATTTATATTTCAAGAGTATTTAGGAGCTGCCACATGGTGTTGGGCCCAATGAAATCAGAGGGGCTCCAAAGACCATGTTCTCTATGTCCCAGCTCTCCCCCTTTTTTGTGGGATTAAGTAATTCCACAGACTGAATCATTAGGAAGTAAAAACCTGACTGTAAATAAGGAAGAATTTTTTGACTAAAGACCCAAACCCCATATTTACTCCCACCTTTTCCAGTTTAGCATTCCAAGGCTAATCAGCCAAGTTAGTTTTCATCAGTAGCATGAGATATCTTACCGTGTCCCACGGCACGAACCAGTGGAAAGAAGTCAAATGGAGTGAACAAACCTGGTGTGTGAGAACTTTTATATAGTATCTAGTCCTCCTCTTGGAAAGAAACAATGATTGATTTATTTACCAGCCAAACCCAACCACAACTACCCACTTACTTGGCATAATCTTGGGCTTGTCATTTCTGATTGGTATCTTCCTTCCACCACCTCTTTTGTTTTCGCCTATATTAAAGTTATTGGATGGCTCCACCTACTACAAGTAAAGTGAAGAAATGGAGGAAAGCAGACATGCTCTTGGATTTTCAGAAAAACAAGTGGTTTATTTTCACATCTGCCCTACACAGAGGGGTCCAACCTTCCAGAAAGGAAACAGGAGGTGACAAAGAGAAACTTTTGTCTTTATAGACATAGATAATTTATCTCTCATTCTAGAAAATGTTTCTGAACACCCAGACATGGCTCTGGCATGTCATTATATTGTGTTGCAACTGGCAGACCGGTAGGAGTGTATTATATGTTTCTAATGACACCCACGTTATTGCCAGGGGCTGTAGGGACACACATTGGTCCAATGAGTTTAAGTTTCCCCAAAGACAACACATGCCTATACAGCCAGAGCCTGAAGTGATGCAAATCTGGGAGGCTCCAGGTGATTTATAGCCTTGGAAGATTTGACCTACAGAAAAATGGAGGAAGGAAGCCCAAACAGCCAAAGAAGCAGTGAAGTGGTCTTCACGTAGACTTGCAGTGGTGTAAGAGCAGCTGGTTTAGGACTCTGACCGTTTTGGTTTTACCCCTGCTAGCCTGCAGAGACCTCAGCACAAGAACAGAGGGGACGGTTGTCCTCTCTAATAGTAATGGCAGCGAGCTAGTGGCACTGCAAGAGCATGGAGAGCATGGTGACCACATCCCTTCCCATCATGGGAGTCACCTATAGCCGCGCAGGCACTGGAAGAGGTGTCTTTGCCCTCAGGGTGGTGGACTCATAGCTTCATTGGTACTTCCTGGTGTTTTTGCTTAAACTGTGCCTGACATAGCCAGGGGACATGGCCAGTTTACATAATTTGAGCTTTAAAGAAAGTCCAAAAGCTATTTCATTGACACATTCACTGGTAGTTATATACACAATAGCAGTGAGAAATTCTCGGATGCTCTGGGCATTGACTACGTTGTCATAAGCAGAGTGAACATAACAGAAAAGGAGCAGTTTTGAAAAAAAATAATCAGGACAATACTGGGAGTTTTATATCCAGTGGGCAGATAAATATATAACAAGCTCTTTTTAAACCTCCCAGGAGGATATAAGAATAGTGAAAGGCCCTCTTGCTGAAAGAGTATTGTTTATTGCAGGCTGCACACAGTATTTTGGTACATTTACTCATGGGTTAAGAGATAAAAAGGGTCATCTTTGTCATTCTCCTCTTGTAGCACCTCATCCCTTAACTGTAAGGGCCGCAGGGGGATTTAGTCTGGATATACAGTTTACTCACACTTTTTATGTCTTTTCTTCTGCCAAACTGGAATTATTACCAACAGCAGCAGCAAGTTCCTCCAATAAAACCCTCCAGCTGCAGGCAAGCTCTTAAGTGGCAGTGCTGGAAGGATCTTTCACTCAGATGGAGCTGACTGAGGCAGCCGTAGCTTGCTTTATTATTTCAGAGCCACGCTTTGTGACAGAGAGCCCTAGGCTGTGCCACCTGTAGTCTCTGCTGGTGCCTCCTTCCTTGCTTTGCCCGTGTGCGTTTCCTGCCCTGGAGCATGAAACCTGCTCAGCCTTATCTCATCTTTGCACTCTCCGATGATGCTTTGCTCTGTCAGCGGTGCCTGACAGCTTTGTTGACCGCCCCCCCCCCCACCACCACCACCACCACATGGCCACCCTCCTGGGAGGAAATAGGTATCACCATTGGTGGCAGAGGACAAGAGACCCTCTCTCAAGAACAGTGCTCTGCTGAAGGCTCTCGCCTGAAAGGGGTTTTGTGGGACAGCTGCAGGGTTTTACCTGTAAGAGGCCCCAGAATATATTTCCATTGTCTGTTAGAAAAACCTTTGGAAGTCTATCAGCCACCCTCAGTTTTCAAACACCTGTAAAAACATGCAAAGCCATATTCTGGGTAGAAAAATATTCATACCACTAGTGGGTTTTCTTTTATGCCAGCAAGGAGACAGATGGTAACTGTATAATGTGTAAAATAATGAAATTGGACAGCAGGCTGCAACCTCGCCCAGGAACTAAGGAGAGTGACTGGGGCAAAATATTCCACTATAATTACTGATTTTTATGAAAGGCTTGCCACAAAACACAGTTCATTGCTGCCAGTTAAGAGGAACCCAGCAGATGCAGTACCTGGTGATCCTTGTGTGGCTTGCAAGTGATGCGACACCAGGTTCTCATACACCTCCAGCTTCTTGAGAGTATGTGGATGAGTATGCAGGCAGGTAGAGCCAAATAAATAAAATAAAAATCACTTCCCCTTACCACCTTGTCTTTCCCTAAGGTTTAGTACAGTACTTTCTACAATACAACTGCTATTTTTATATCTAGAAACACCCAGCTGAGACTATACAGCTCTTAACATGATGGAGACACAATCACAGGTAATAACAAAGCCCCTCTGTGATGCGCCAGGACTGAGGAGGTAAGTAGGGCAGGGAAGATAGATGTTAAGGGAATCATTGTTTGTCTGAAAACCAAATTAAGGGCTGTGGTTGTAGCATATACTTAGCATATCTAGAACAGCTTGTTTATCTCTGCTCTTAAGATCAAGGGCAGTCAGGATGCAGTGGTAAGAGGTTTAGCATGTTCTGGCACATAAAAGATGAGTCCTGGGATTTTAGGTACGTGTGCTGGGGAGTGGGGCATAACAAAGCTTGACTTGGTTGCTCTAAATGAGGCTTGTTAGCTTGGTTGGGCAGGTCAGAGCAGCACAGAGGTGCTGGCATTTTGTTAAAAGGACTCATTGCAAGCAGCAAAACAGTAGTATTTCCACACTGTTAAGAGACAGAAAGAAAATCAGAATCTGAGACCATATTCCTGCATTTCAACAGCAAATTTGAATGCTCACCTTAACTGATATCAGCTTTACAGCTAGTCTCAGTCCTGGCTGAGCTAACTGAGGTCATTCATCTGTTAATTATAAAAGTGCTTTGCTTCCAACCAGCCGCTCCTCACTACTGAAGGCCCCTTTTCCTAGGTATATAAATGGGAGTTTCAGTACCAAAGACTAGAAATCAGAGAAAGCAGAATTATGTCCCTGTTTTACACACAGGGGAGCATGATTTGGGAAAGTCTCAAGGCTGGGGCTTTAACCAGAACTTTAAATTCCCAGTATAATGCCTCATCTCCAGATAAAACCCTCCTTAATTGAAGGAAAATCACATTGCAGAGGCAGAACTCCCCAGCATCTGGGGGGCAGAGCTCTCTTTAAGTGGCTTGATGCAGAGACCCCCAAAGAACACTGTGTGCACTGAATATTTTTGTGCACTACGAAGCACAGCTTGGAGGGTGGAGTATAATTGCCACAGAGGCATACGTGTTCTCATGATGCGTTTGCTCGATACCTCCTGATTATATCCTCTGCGTGGGTTATGAAAGAGGTATGATCCTCACATCCGTCCAGACTGCAAGAGAGGGCCACGCTTCTGCCGGATGACGAGTAGCAGCTGGGATGGATGTTGGGGTGACCAAGGCACACTGGAGGTCTGAAGTTTCATAAACTCCAGTTTCTGAAGCCCTTAGATTATTTTCTGCTGAATTCTTTATTCCAGCTTTTTGCACATCACAGGCTGGTGGGTAAGGATGGGGAGGCAAAGACAATGTGGTGGTGGGATGGAGGATTCTCTTCTGTTCCTTGATGTAAACCATCTCTCCCTAAGATTCCAGTTTCTCCCTCAGTAGACGAATATGGCAAAACATTTAATAAAATGGCCTAATGCACCAAATACCTGCGATGTTCAGCATCTCCATATGATGCACATTGGGGCACTGTGGGACACTTGCGCCAGCGAGGTGGACACAGGGCACACATTGGGCAACTGGAGCGTGATGTCTCCCTTGCACCCCAATCTGCTCTGAGCCTTTAGGGACTGGGCTCAGTGGTCCTCACAAAAGGCAGTTGTTCATGAAGAATATTCAGAACAGCTTTATCTCTTCATCAGCTCACTGCCACCAAAGCAAGACCTACCCACTCTCACCCGACAGGCAGCCTGCCCTTACTGCCAGACAACTCGGTGATGCAAGACTCGCTGCTGGGTACACCAGGCACCCAGACAGCAGGTGCAACATGTGTTGGCAATGGCTGACAGTCCCTGGCCAGGATTGATGCCATTCTTTGTTTGTGGTGGTAGCCCCTGCCCTGTTGCAGTCAGCACCCTTGTCCTGCGGACGTGGATCCACCTCAACTGAGCAGGAATAGCTTTTCTCCTCCCCACAGCATCACTTCTTCTTCACACCTGTCCCCTCACTTCCCATCTCTTCAGACGAGGCACAGCCTGCCTCCCTGCCCACTTAATCCTTGGTGTCAGATGGGTGCAGGAAGGATTATTTCTAATCTGGAACTGTTTCTGCCTCCACCCCTTGGGTTCTGCTTCTATTTTTGGGATTGAAGCTTTCAATCCTTCCCCCTCCTCAGTACCAGCTCTTCCCCCCAGGTCTGCCCATTGAGAAATTGCCCTTTGGCCCTTATTGCAATACTTAACCATCTGTGGTCTTGGGTAGGGTGCTTTCTGTGAGTATTTCTCCTAATTTCAACATGATTTGTATCTCTCTGCCAAGGAACATGGACATGGTGATGACAAGGTTTGTGTACCCCAAGAGGACCAACTTTCCCTGATTATTACTAGACCGTGGCTTTGGCAGTTGAACAGTCAGTTGTCCGGCTGTGGCTTCCTTTCGTGGTTTCACTTTTATCTGGTCCCTGCAGTTTACCACATAGATTAAAGCCATGGGCACACCCTGTTTTTGGTTTTCTTCTTTCCCCCATCTTAGTTCCTCATTCTTCCGAAGCTCATTGGGAGATTATCCGTGTTACGATGGAAAGTTGGGAGATATGAAACAGGATGACTTGGGCCCATCCTATTGGTGGAGGTAACACTTGTCCAGTACTTCAGCTTTGCCATGGCATGAAGCAAAGCTCACACTAACACAAGTTTGTCTGGCTTTAAATCACAGAGGCAACATCAAAGAAACGTCCTTGAGATCAAAGGGTTTCCAACTGCTCTGCTCAATATCTGACAAAATTTGGTGGCGGGTGTGCTTGGATGCTATACCGCACCTGGAGTCTGCTAGATACCAAAGAGCTGGTCACCTCAAATGGTTTTTAGCTCACTAGGTTATGTGTGGAAGTGATATACTTTGCTGATATCAGACTTAGATCATTACATAAATGTTCTACCAAACAACAGAAGGCAATTATTTTTCCTGTTATTTCACTTTTTTCAACCAATGTTTGCTGAATGTGATAAGAGACAGCAGCGCTGGCAAACAGAAATGATTACTATTAAATAACTGAAATGTCTACTGAAAAAAGTAGAATATTACGAAAAAAATTATACGTGGGTCTTTACTGTTTCCTCTGGCATACCTCAACCTAGAGACAAGCCTTACCAAGTAAGATAGTAACAGGCAGATAAAGCAAAAAGGAAGATAAGTCAAAATTGAGCAATAGCCCCGCTACATTAGATATGCAGATCTCTTATCACACCCACAGTCTCATCGCTGAGACATTTTGTAATGACAGCAAAGACTGAAGCACGAAGGGTAACATGATGAAAGGCACCGCGGTGCTGCAGGCATGGTGCCCTCCGACACCACAGTTGCCCTTCCCCTCCACAGCTCTGGTGTTGGCAGCCATGGGGCCAGACAGACCCAGGCACGAGCATCATGAGTGTGATGAGGAAAGCAACAGCGCATCCTGTGCGAGAGCCACATCACGGGAAGTGGCTGGTTTCTGAAAGCTCCTTCCTGGTTTTCTTGCACACACAGAGCACCCAGAAAAGCCCAGGCATAAAGCAATGCAAATCCCACAGTAATAAGCTACTACCTTCCTTCAAAAGTAAATCTTTGGTCCATATTGTTTATGTAATTCCAGTTCCAATCAAATAAGCCCATTACCTCTGGTATTAGATTTCCCACATCTTAGATGGTGACCAGAGAGCAAGCTCCACGACCATGGCCACCTCATTAGGTGGCAAAAGGGCATTTCATTCTCAGATGGGGAAGAGATACAGAAGGGACCACCAGCACCGCACCCACCCCAGGGTCCTGCAGGGTGGCTGAACAAAGACGCATCACCTCCTGAGCCAGACTTCCTGCCCTGATAAAGGAAAATGTTGTTTGCCAGCCAGCTATGGGGTGTTCAGGCTGAAGATTACTGATGCGTTCAGCTCAGGGCTGTGGCTGAGACACATCCATGTTTTTGGAAATGGGACATGTGACAGGATGCTCATGGGAAGCATCTGGCATCTGCCCACTGTCCAACCCACTGGCATCAGGTGCAAGGAATATTTTAAAGTCCTTTGGCTTTGATGAAGCTGTTCCGGGGTTACAGCAGCATGAGAAGAGCCAGGCCTTTCATTTTTTTTTTTTTTTATATATATATATATATATATATAAATAAATTCACAGCTTATTTATGCAGCAGGCTCTCCTCAGGGAAGGCAGTTCTGCTGTCTCCCAGTAAGCCCAAGCAGGCAGGTCATGCCCTCCCTAACTCAGGATTTCAAGCTCTTCCAAAAGAGAACAGCATTCATGGCAAAGGGGGGCAATAAACCTACACGGCTGTCTTATTTCACCACCTGCAGCACTAAATATTGGGGTAAGTCTATTTTATCCTGCTTTGCACCAAGCATTTTATCTTCACATGCAGGAGTTTTGCAGAGCCCATGCACAATACCCCATGGGACTGGGTTACAGAGGAGATTGGAGTGGTGATGAGGTGATGGCCACTGCCTTAGCACCTCATTCCCTAGGAGAATCTCCTCAGCAGCAGGCATTTTTTCATTCTCCCCTCTCCGATAGGGATTAGGAGCATTTCTGGGATGCCAGGAGAGCTTGCTTGAAGAACACTTCATTTGTCACCTGAGCATCAGCAGCACTCAAAATGAGTCATGTCCAACCTCATTTTACTGTCCACTATGGATCCATGGTGACAATGGCTGTGTGCAGGACACACTCCTTGGGAAGACGGAGCTGCTCATCACCTGGCAAGTTTAACTGCATAGCTTCCTATTTTTATGATCCACCCAGCTGTTTAGTGGGTCATCTGCCCAGTTTTTACCTATGACACTGATGCAGCTTCCTTCCCATATTATTCAGCTGGTTTGCACCAGCCCATTAAAATTACAGTCCTCAAATGGAAAGTCATAATTGCTCCATTCATTATCATCAGTGGTCATATCCGACAGTTAATTTATTTGCCTGGGAACTCCCCATAGGCTTCACAAGAGAGGCTTCTAGACTAAATCAGGATCAGCTTGCCCGAGAGTAACGTGAGGACAGCTGGAGTAAGAAATGCCACCAACACAGGGGACCCCTTCCAATGACCCCAGCTCATGGCACCACATAGCTACCTTGAATTAGGCCACAGGGTCCACCAGAACCAACACTGGTTTTAAGTTGATAACTTCGGAGCAGGGGGAAGCCTCATGGCTCCAGGGCATCATGGTTTTTAAGTATAATTAGGAAATTCCCCTTCAACAGTGGATTCCTAGTTACTTACATGGGGATGCCAGTCGAGGACAGCAAAACCAAGATCTGTTTTATAGGACAGAGTAGGGCACATCAGAAACACTATGTTCTGCATGGGGCAGGGACACCTGAAGAAGGTCTCTATGACACACATTCCAGGGGGAAGAGTCCCCCCAGATTTTCCTCCTAGAGTTACATGTACAGCACAGCTGTATGGCAATGCAGGTCAGTCCCCTGCACCCTCATCCCATCAGCACCACCCAGAGAAAGCTGAAGGGACTTGGGGTGGAAGGGAGAAAGGCAGCCTCTTCAGACTGCAGTAAACCTTGTTTCTTCCTGCAGTGAAAAGACTTGCTATACACAACCAAGGGCAGCAATGGAACCAGATTTTCTCCCTTCAAAGCCTCCAGCTGCTTGTAGCATCCCCACAGGATACGAGCAGGGCCATGATATGATGGGCCCATGCAGGAGCTGATGGTGTGGACAGCCACATATAAACTCCCAGAAACTCGAGTCAAATAGCAAGTCCCTCAGGAGTGGAAAGGAGTTGGCACGTTTGCACCAGGGATCTTGTGAGGTCTGTGACCTCCACAGCCAAGGAAGATTTAGAATTTGGCCTTTGCAGCTGAAACCCTTTGTTTCTCACAGTAATGTGATATTAACATTTGTCAGGTTTACCTCTTCCTTCCTTTCAAAGCTGGCCCATTTCTGCACCACTTCACTTAGTCATGGGCAAGCCAGTACCACCACACAGGAGTCTCTAGCATCATATACCTGTTCTTCTAGATCCCCACTGCTGGCCTGTGTTGCATCACTTTATCACTGACTTTACAGCCCAAAGTGTGTCATCAGTGCAGCAACTTGCAATTTCAACAGCACAGCACGCCATTCCTGTGCTGCTTTGTCTTCCCACACCCACGTTCATTCTTTAACTGCCAAAATCACCCTACACACCACCTCGGATTCCCCCTTCAAAGCAAAGAACAAAGCCCGACAAAGCTGCAGGTGAAACATCGCCTTTTTTCCCAGCACAAGTCAGGGGCTGAGCCCTACAGATGTGCCTGGAGAACACCAGACCTTCCACAAGTGTTGTGCAAATACCTCATCTGCCTGTCTCACTCCTCACCAGTTTGCATCCACAGCAGTATCTGGGCTGGGGATCAGCCGAGTTCTGTTTACACATCAGCTAATTACAGCAAGCACCTGCAGCTCTACCGGGAACGAGGGGTGGTGAGTCAGGAGGGAACACATTCCTCCAGCTCAGCACCTGCACTGCCACAGGATGGTGCTCTACGACCATCTAGCTGATGCTCTTTGCTTTGAAGAGCTTGATGTCACTTTTCTCAGACAGGAGAGCTTCTCCAATCCCACAGTTAAGAAGCTCCCACATCTGCTAGAGTGATTAGGAATTTAAAAGAATTGCATAAACACATGAAGAGGCTTTCCTCAAAAGCTATTCTCAGCCACCTTTTGCCATTTCTCCCAAAGCTAGCAAAACCAACAAGCATCTTTCAAAGTATATTAACCCTGTCCCAAAACCCCCACCTTTTTTAGCACATCATCACCACAGGAAAAAAAAAAACCAACAAAAACCCTCCAAAGCCTGTTGTTAACTCAGACAGCTTCTAGGATGCTCTGATTTTCTAGAAGATTTGAATAGAAAAGAGCCACATATTAAGGTTTGCAAACTGCTTCTGAAGCAATAGGAGTTGTGAACAGGTTGCTGTGCTAGAGAGAAACCAGCAACAGAGCTCTCCCCAAACCCAGCACGTAAGAGATTTAAAAGGATCTATTACAATAACATCCAGTGTGCTCAATAAACTACTAAAGCCAGATCACAACTCTCACTTCAACAGCCAAAGACCTACATTAGGAGATTTATATTACAATAAAAGAAAAAACCCTCAAGACATAAATCCAACGCTAACAAACAATGCTGCTCCAACACCCCCCCCTCCCCCCCTATATACAACACACAAACCCCAGCCCATGGCCCCTTTATGTCTTTTCAGACAGATCACTCTCAGCTGCCCCATGCTCCTTAGCCAATGATCCAGGCACACACTAAATACAACTGTCTCCCCTTAAACCTTTGCTCTTTTCTGATGCGGGAGGATCCTTTGAAAGAGTTGCTGGTGTAGGGCTCAGTTATGAGTAGGATACTTTATTTAAGCTAGCGTTGTGAAGCCTGTAGAGATTTCTGGATCTTAGAAACAGGAAAACTTGTTTTGAATGCAGTGCTAAGCTCTTTTCTGCTTCTCTGTTCTTCTGTGCAATGGATTGAGGAAGTGCTAGTGATCGTACTGCCTGAATGGCAGAGGAAACCCTGATTTGTCTCCTTCTCCAGAAACAGCTTCGTATCTATATCAGTTCATTTATCTGCAAGCTGCTTTTCTACTCAAACCCACCTAGGGTTGCTTTATCTTAGTAAGGGGGAGACTTCTCCAAGCAAAAGGCTTATGAGTGAAGAAAAGCTTGCAGATCTGTAGGCAGCCCTGCTGTGAGATCACCACAGAAACTTAATTCCTGTATCAAGAGCTGTGGTGAAAAATGGTTTCAGGTGGTTTTAACCTGTGTGCTGCTATGGAGAGCTGTGCTTCACTATTGCTATCTCTAGGTGGAATAATCTTGGGGCTGCTTTAGCTCTTGATTTTTTTCTTTTTTCCACTGGCTGTTTCTGTAGTTTCTCAAGGTGTTAAAGCCTTGGCTTGCAGGATTCTGTCTGATATCTGGGCTGTAGACTGCGGGGAGAAAGTCTGAGAGGCTCCTACCTACTTTTCAACCCCTCTGTGGCATCTAAGCACCTCCCTAACATTTTGGAGAACAACATCTTAACCTTTGGCTTGCTCTCTTCTATCACTGGCTTTTGGGTGCTGAGCAGATGCTCAGTTCTGGGCTGTCAGCACTGAAGTGTGTCCTTGACCTGGCCCATTTTGAGGAGGGAAGGAGCTACTGTATGTGCTTCAGAAGAAAATACAGCTTGGCTAATTGCAAGAAAGCAGCTGCTAGCTTCATTGCTGCTGGAGATCCTGCACAAACCAGGAACTGTGTAAGCTGCCAGTGTCCGGAGGAGGGCACAGCTAAGCTGTGTTAACCGGGCTGTGGTTGTAGGTGTGTTGGGATAACTGGGATGCTCTCGGGGCTGTTGGAAATCCACTTATTTCCAGTGCAAGTGGCTGAAGTACAGATACACATCCCCTAGGTGACAGCTGTGAGTGTGACAAGGAGATGCTCCAGTGCAGATTACTGTCTGCAGCAAGCTGAAAAAGTAATAGACTCTGAATGCCATATGTGGAACAGTAGTAAGTGAAAGGCTTTGAGCAGCAGGTGCTGTCAATGATGAGAGCAGATGGGCTGCAGCTGCAGAGCTGGTGCTGGTTTGGGATCTGGGAATGCAGCTCTGGGGGACATGCAGGGACCTGCTTTCCCATGGATCTGTGCTCCGATCCCAGCTGATGCAATGCATGGTTTTGGTCATGTGCAGAAAGCGTTTCCATCACATCAGCAAGAGGAGCCTCTGGGTCTGCTCTCCTGTGAGTCGTTGGCTACTGTGTGCTAGCAGCTGCTTTGGATGCTTTGCTGCTAGTGTTGGAGGCAGGATGATTTTTATAGTGTGGGAGTCAAAAGACCAAATACTATGCTTTTGAATTGCATCAGAAATTCACTAAAGAGCAAATTCTTAGCTACAAAATGCTCCTGGCTGGCTTCAGCTCTTACCTGGTAGAGATGATGCCGCTGTTAAGTAAATCACATGCTTCTGTCCTTCTTTTTGCAGCCCTTCTCTTTCTCCTCCCGCTGGGGTTTGAACTGTAGGTATGTGGTAAGCCAAAGCTGATCAGGAGAGAGCAAATTCACCCTGTGAATGTGACTTCAGACTACAAACGCTTTGAGGTCCTGCTGACTCTTGCTGAGAACTTGATGTGCTCTTTGAGAAGCCCCCAGGTTGTCAGGTGGTTCCCTCCTGTGGGACTGGCTGGGGACAAGTACACTGAGTAGGATTTAAACCTGGGATGGGACGGAGGTTTCTAACATGTTCCTAAGCTCTCCCACCTGAAACTGGAAAGATTGTGATGCTAAGTACTTTTACAATATTTTTATTGGTGGGTTCATCCAAATTATTCTTTGTGATGCTACTAAGAACTGCTGGTTATCAGCTACTGCTGAAAGCTCTCTCATTTTGAAAGATTTTAATCCTGTAATCTTCAGTGATAGAGGACCTAATGTAGCGTTGTGTTAGGTGACAGAGTTGCTGTTTGCTTTCAACCTGTAAGCGTCCGAGGGCAGGGCTGTGTGGCTGGTGCTGAGCTCCTTGTGGCAGCTTGCCCTTGCTGCTGGACCAGTGGGCTTGTGGTGTAGCTCTGCCCTGATGTTCCCTGGCTCCCTGGGCCGGGCTAACCTGACTGCGTGGCATTTTGAATTTAATCACAGTGATGCATCTGTTTGCCTCTGTAGTCAGCTCTGAAAATTTGATAGACTTCGGAATGGCAGACACTAAATGCCTTCCTAATTTCTCACCCTTTCTGCTTTTAATTAGGAATAATAAAAACGCGGTGGTTGCCACCCAGCTTGTTGAAAGAGCAGACAGCTGTATTGCAAGACTCATTTAAATACAAATCACACATTTTTGTTGTAATGCTATTGTCCAGAAGTGGTGGAGCTCAGCAGAGTTGGGCAAATGAGAAGTGTTTGTGGGCAAGTGATGGAGAGAGCTTGATGAACTGGGGTAACGAGCTCTTAAACAGTGAAGTTCCCTGGATGAACACACAGTACTGAAACCTCTGACTACCTAAGACTTAAACCTGGGTGTAGCATGAAGGTATGGGTGAAAAACCATGCGGAGAGATGCAGAATGGCTCTTTTGCTCACGTTGCTGCTGTAACCTCAGCCTGCTGAGGTGCCATGTTCACGGGCTGTAGCGTAGCAGCCAGGAGAGGGGATGGGAAGCGCTCCCCTTGCTGGGCACTGCCAAACAGCTTCACCCTCCTTTGAATGCGACCACATTAGAGGCATGCCCTTTGGCTATTTGGTGGAGAGCATAACTTTATTACTTTTCTCCTAGTAGGCATATCTGGAGCAGGCATAAGTCATCCTCACCTCTGCTGACTCCAGGGAAGTGGTGCCTCTTCAGAGCTGCTGTCTCTGGGGTTTTTTTTGTGTGGTTTTTTTTTTTCTCTCTTTTTTTTTTCCCTGTAAAACAGTCTACTTGCTTTGTTTCTAGCTTCAGACCTTTTGTTCTTTTAAAAGATGCTTCCTTGCTGTGCAAATCTAACTGAATTTGGAGTCCTGTAGCTTGCCTAACCTTGTGACAAAGCGACGTATTTGGGATTATCGATTTCAATGAATGTCAAGGCTGATAGAAGAAAAAAAAATTAATCAATGCCAATCTAATTTCTGCTATGCCTTGTTCTGATACTGATGCGTTACTCTGAACGGCTGGGTGTTTGTGGCACTGTGGGTCCTTGACTGCCTGAGGGCTTTGTGCTGAGCCCTTGGCTGCTCTGCTGTGAGGGAATGTGTGCCTGCCTGGGGCTCCCTCATGTTCCCTGAATCCACTGACCACAAGGAATTGTTGGGGTGCAGGTTACAAATGCACAAGGAATGATTTAGGGTAAATGTAATTGGTATTTAGTGGTGGATGGGGTCATAACTCCTCGATTTGTGAACAGCTGAATGCTGTACCGCGTGCAGCACTGTGGTCTAGGGGTTAGAGCTCTGCCCTGACAATTCCAGTGTTTAGTAGCTTATTGATTCACTGTGTTAGTCATCTTACAGCTTTTCTGTGAGTTGTTTTGAGAATCCACTGTGGGAAGCTGAGTATTACCCACACAGGTGGAAGCAGAGCTTGTCTTTCCATGGCTGCTGTACAACTGGGGATTTTCTGCTCTGAGTCAAGTCTGAAAAGGGATGAAAAAAAAACCACCAACCCACCGAAATAGAAAGCAGATAGTTTGATGCAGTAGAGGCTTTATTATGTGAGATGATGGTTATTTACCACAGAGAATAAAGTAATGCAGGCTATACAGCAAGTATTCTCTGACTTCAGCTGGTACATCAGAGGTGGATATTTAAGTAGTAAGTGCTTCCAGAGTGAGCTGCTTCACATAGTAGACCCCCTTGACTTGAAAGTCAAGTCCTGTTTTCCACCATTTTACATTCACTTATTTCTGTTGGCTGCATACAGAACAAAGCACAGATTTAGAAACCAGTTTCTTTACAAAATCTCCTCTGGAACACTGTTGAAAGCAGAAAGAAATGTGTATTCTTAGCAGTGTTAGCGTGGAAGGACCTAGTTTTTGGTGGCACTGGGCTAGCTGAAGCTGCTTTGAAGATACAATGTCATCCATGTGAGTGATTATGCCCATGGTAAAACTCAGGTATCACTTACACTGGCAGTCGTGGGAAAACTGTCTTTGTTGAAATCCAAGCCCTCTGTAGATGACAGGAGACCATAATGATGAAGCTATGAGACCTCTAAACATAATGCAGAGTATAACACAGAGAGGATTAAATAAGGGCTGGTTTGTAAAGGGGTCAGGTTGTCTGCAAGCCCCAGTGGTCACAACAGAAGAGTTGTGCTTCTGAAAGCTGTGCCTGTGAACTCAGCTATGGGTGTGTGTCTTGCTTTTCATCACCTGGCTGTTCTGTGGGCACCTCCATGGAGTTTATTGGTGCCCGGTGTTATAGTGGTAGCTATTGGACCACTGGTACGAGTATGGACACGCGCTGTGTTGGCACATGGGAGCTGGAGCGCATATCTGAGGGCATCTCGTAATGGCTGGCTGTCCGCAGTGTGTCACGCAGAGATGTTCCCTGCCCTGCACGTGGGGCTGAGGGAATGCCATGGTGCACAGACCAGGAGACCTGGAGCTGCAGGAGGAGGAGTGGTCTTCCACAATGTGTGTCTCAACGCATCGTGATGAACATGGTGCGTAGCACCTGGGGCTGCTCTGGACGGTCTTGGTCACGGTGCACAGCTTGGTGCCTTTGGAAGCACATGGTGTGCATGATGTGCACCTCACCGCACTGGGGTTGTGGCAGTGCGTGAAGACCGGTGTGGCACACTTCGCTCCACCTGGAATATAGTACTGCTGCTTGTATTGGTACCCATAATAAGGCATTGTTCTGGGATGGAGATGAGCCTAAAAAATAAAGTAGGAAATAAAGGTAAAGGAATTCCCTGCAGATCACTCGTTTTATCTGACAAGCTGTTTTTCTGCTCTGAGCTTGCTGCACTCTCAGCCCTCATCTCCATAGCAGAAACTGCACAGCATTGCATTTAGCTAGCGATCCCTGTCATAGCTTCGGGTGTCTTGTGGAGCAGGTAGCTATTATCCCAAGAATAAGGGGAGTTCCAGGCATAGCTGCGAAGTGACCTACATGCTTCAGCTAGTGAGGCAATGGCGTATCTGGGATTAGTGCTGAGGTTCTCATCTTGTTGTGGCAAGGGCTATTATTTATTTGCTTTCCCGATGCTTCAGCTGAAACTGGAATTGCTTTCTGCTGGCAATAGGTACAGCAAAAGGAAGTATTGCCCTTCTTTATGCTACTTTAAATTGCAGAACAGAGTATTGCTATCTTTGTAATTGGCAGGGTGATGTGGCAGAGGTCTATTTTTAAATGCCTAATGTTCATTCAGGACCAGACGAGTCTGGCTCAAACTGCCAGTATCCCATATGAGTAGAAAAAGTCAAATATAACTCTCTGCATCTCAGGATGCAGCTGTGTAGCTCTTTTACTGGCTGCTCTGTACTCTGCTGTCTCTTGCTCTACTCCCTGCTTTTTCTCCACTAAAGCTGGAGACCAAAGGGTTGCAAGAATCACAGGAGGTGTCTGCTGGTGTCTGCACCTCAGCTGCCTGGATTAGCCTGTGGACACCCCGTATTGCCAGGGCTGAACTGGTCCTGGGAAGGAGATGGGATGCCTTGAGGGCTGGAGGGTGCAGGGTCTGCCCCAGCTGCCAGCAAGAGGCATTGGCCAGCTGTGGGACATCAGAGAAGCCTCTCCATACTTGGAAGACAAGAGGTGTCCATTCCAAAGATGAGATTGAGCATGGAGAAGTGCCGAGACCTTGAAGTTCCTAATTAACATTTAAAATCTGACTTCAAATCAGCTTTCCTCAGCATTAGCAAATGGCACTTGTGTGTCTGTACTCTGCAATTTGGTGGCAGTTGCTTTTGCAGATGTACAGGACTGCTCTAAGGACAAGCCCTCAAGGGTCAGGTCCCAGCTACTGTAGATCATCTCCATTTGCTGGTCAGCTGACAAGTCACTGCAAACATGGGAGAAATGCCAGGCAGGACTGGATCAGGGTTTTCTTGCTATATTTTGAAAGCGGGCAGGTAATATTTGCTTTTGTAAAGAACCTCCCCAAAAGTGTGTAGAGACAGGGGTCTTGAATATGCAGAAGCCAAACTTTCCTTCAGTTATTCCAGATTAAAATCAACCTCTGTGGTATAACAGAAGTAATCTACATCAGTCTCCAACTAGGATGGTAAAGGTCAGCTGCCAACAGAAGTAGTTATTTGAACTGCTAAAATAAGTGGCCTCTAACATAGGAGAAATCTAGAATTCAGTTTTTTCAAAGCAAATTAAAGATACAGGTACCTAGACAGCCAGATCAAAGTGGAAACATCACATGCCAAATTGAGGGAGGTTCTGTAAGTCTCAAGTTCAACTTTAAAAGCCTGTATCTGTCTATGCCTGTAAAAAAAACCCCACATACCCACAAAAGATCCTTTAAAAGAAAAAAACATCTTAATTCTCAGCATCAGACCATTTCTGCAGGATATAGATTCAAGTTCAAAGTACCAAAAAAGGATATTTTGCTAGTTAGAAACAGAAATAAGCAAATAACTTACCGAGTTCACGGCAGAGAGTAAGAACTGGATTGAAAGCTTGGAAATGCTTGTTTTTATACTGTCTTTTAAGACTGCATGGAAAACCTGAGCTGCTGTGTATCAAATCCTAATTAGATACAGGAGACAATTTGTTCATATGGAACTTTTTCATTGGCTGTAATTATTTTACTCACTTGTGATTATTAATATATTGTTATTCCCAAATACCACGAAATGCAC
The DNA here is from genome assembly GCF_023634155.1 of Falco peregrinus. Classification (NCBI taxonomy): domain Eukaryota; kingdom Metazoa; phylum Chordata; class Aves; order Falconiformes; family Falconidae; genus Falco; species Falco peregrinus. The sequence goes on along the minus strand of NC_073740.1, from coordinate 4,677,448 downwards.
CCCACACCCTGTGGGTTCTTTCCATTTTAAATCTTTATGGGAGAAATAAAAGATAACCTTTTATTCCATTGACCTCATTTGTTACGTCTATCTGTCGTTCTTCTAAAGTGTGGTGGTGGTGTGTGGTGTGTTTTTTTTTTTTTTTTAGAAGATCAGCAATTAGGAAGCAGCAGGGGGGAGTGGGCAATGATCTTCCTCGCTCCATTTCCCCTTTTGTTCGTTTCAATGCAGGTAGGCAGCTGGGGGCATTGAAGAATCCGGCTTTGCAAAATGAGGCTGATGCACTCAGCTATTCATTGTGTGGCTGCTCTAGTGCTCTTCAAACTTAATAAGAGTCCTTCCCTGATTTTATTAGGCTTTGCAGTTGGTTGCTTTTTACGGCTGAAACAAGGCCAGTGGAAAAGGTGTGCAGGCAAGCTGGTACTGTCTTTTGGTGAGGTCCAAAACACTCAGAGCTGTGTCCAGGATTTGTCCTGTGGCAAATGGAAATCTGCTGGGGAACTGGCATAGCTAATTTGCAAGGAATTGTGACTTTGCAAAGGATATAAAGCTTGGCTGCCTGGGCAGTGCTTTATACAGGCAGCTGTGGTCCTACGGGGACTCTTAGTTCATTAGCAAATGTGTTGGTGGCGTCTGGTTGGTGTCCTTTGCGAAACAAGGAATTTCCAGGTTGGACTAGGTTAGTGTCCCAGTGACAGCAAGGGGGGGAATCCCTTTCTACTGACCCTCTTATCTTACCCTGTGACCATCCCAAGAGCTGCTGGTTTGCACCTAGATGTCAGCTGTGCCTGTGTGGATGCTGCCTCTGTGTGTGCCTTGCGCTTGTCCATCAGAAGGGAAACTGCTCCCTATGTGTGATGTAATTATAGCCTTTGATGTCTTGAGACGCAGCCTCTAAATTGGGTATGTGCTGGTGTTCATTATAATGCAGTTCAGCCTGAAAAGCTTTGCTCATATAAAACATTAACAAGCGTTTGTGAGGAGTTTTAAGAGGTTGTGTTATGAAGATGTTATTTAATAGCCTCTGTCAGTGCTATTCTTGTTTTATGAATGGGTAAACATAGGTCTGCCGAGCATGGTACCTGTGAGGATCAGCTTAATTTATCAGTAGAGCAAAGCTGAGGTGTGGGATGAGAATAGGCTCTGTTAGAGGTCATGCCATGAGGCGTGACTGTGGTTTGATGAAGTTCAATGTTCTTGCCCTTTTTTCCCTCTTTTCAGCTTGGAGTATTTCATTAGGAAAACACTGGCTGAATTTCATGCTTTAACTCCCTGATTTTCCATAGCTAGTATATACAGTGCAAGTTTGTATGTTATAAAGGGGAATATAGTTAGAACCCTGAATACTGGCTCTTGTTGTAACCCCTTGTTCTGAGACAAAATGATGGCTACAGGCAGTAAGACCTGTGCTTCATCTTAATATCACAAGATATCAAGCAATAGCCAATGCCATCTGCTTCAAGGGAAAATATTTTCCCAGAGGGCATGCAGGTAACGCAATGTCCAGTGAGCTAAGCTTAACTCAGCAGTAACACTCAAAGGCAGGAGCGTTTATTAGCAATTCCATCTCTGCATTTACCTTGGTGTAGCACCAGGGTGTAGCAGATCATTGCTCTTCACCTTTCTATTGCATCGCTCATAACGCAGCACGGACAGCCTCCACTGCTGGATAATAACCCTTGGCAATGGGAAAAATGGGTGTTTATTTTCCTTCTTCAACCTTCCTGGTGAATTCATGGCTCATGGCTTATTGTTAATGCATGAGCTATCACATGGATCAATGAGAAGTATCAGGACCAGCTGATAAGATTGAGAGCCCTTGTAGTGGTGCACTGTGTAGCAGAGGATATGTCTGGGTGGGAAATTCTCTCTTTCCCATTTGCTGGAAGCAGTTAAAATCTTCTTGTGATGCTGAGCCCAGCACTGGCTTTCTTCAAAGCGTGTTGTCTCTGTGGCTGTTTACAACTATTAAATTCAAAGTACCTAATGGAAGGCTAAGTTATGGGAAAGTGTGTCATTCTCCGCAGAATAACGTGGTGGTGCTGGGTGGTTTGAGGCTGGGCCAGTGGAGAGTGGTAGGTTTGGTTAAGTGTACAGGGCAACAATTTTGGAGCTGTTTGCAAACATCCACCAAGCAGCCTTGATGCCTGTTTTCCACTGCACAGAACACCTCCAAGCCCGTCCTGTGGTTCATTTATTATTTTTTTTTTGTAAGCTGGGCATCAAGCTGTGTGGCTGGTCATTCAGAAATAAAATAGCTCTGGACTTCTACTCATGGGGTATCTAAAGCCTTGTTCATCAGAAAGCTTTTTTCCTTTGAGAGCAGCAAAGCATGAAATGCAACAGTAAAATGAAATCTTTTAATGCAAAGGAAAGGTGGAGTGCACAACTGCTGTCTGAAGTAAAGCAAATGAAAATAAATGTAATTCCAGGGTTTCACCAGACTTTATTTCTAAAAGCTGCACACTATTCATTCCATACTTATAGTAAGAAACAAATTCAGCTCCCCCTGCAACTGCTCTCTTCACAGCTGCTCCGATATCGCTAACTTTAAGACAAAGTGGGAAAAACCTCAGTGGCTTCTCATGTCTGTGGTCTTTTTTATAAAATTAAATGTGCTAAGCCTCTCAAGGTTACAGCCTATTTAGCTGTAGTGTGGTGGTTATAAAACAGTTGAGCTGATTTAAGGAGGAGAAACAAAGGGAAATGGATGAAAATCTGAGCCTCAAATTACTTTTATTATACTTCCCTAGACAGACTGGTGGAGAGGGCACCTTTTTGGGTTCAAAGTCCTTATTAGCCAAAGCCAACATGTAATTGATGTAATTGTTTCTAAGGTTCCTGCCTCATCTGCTGTGGTGTGCACACTAAACCACACACGTTTTTAGAGTTTTAAACTTCCTAAATTAGATCCATTTGTTGTGGTGTTTCAATGATCTCAGGGATGGGTTGGATTCTTTATCTGCTTTTTTGAACAGTTTAATCAGATGGATGTCTTTAGAGATCTCCCTGCTCTTGTGGTGACCTCCAGCTTGGTCCCCTAAGGGTTAATACATTTGTCCTGCGTATCCTTACAGACAGAGGACGATTAAAATCTTTTGAAGAATCTTAACATTTCGGCTAAATACATAATAAATGTGTCCTGTCAGCACTTCAAGGGCTTGAAGGTGTTGATGGCTTGTCTGCAGCTCAGGCGTTTTCTCTGTCTCCTGGTGGATACAAAGCTGATGATTTTTGTATTTAGTATCGTTAGCTTTCAAGATGCTGGAATCTGATTCTTAAGCTTGTTTTGACTGGTAAATAGAGCTGACACGTGCACTGTTTTGTTGCATTGCTTCCTTATGGACGCACTCTTTAGGTACTGGGTTTTGGCAATGGTTCACTGGTTGACTCATCACTTTTATTTCCTTGTCTTCTCTGGTAGCCTTTGAGCTGGCAGCTGTAATACTCTTGTTAAAAAAAATAATCATATGACAACATCTGTTGTTTAGAACACTAATGAGCTTTTACGATGTGCTTTGAAAATGCTTTCAGAAAGCATTGGCATGCCTGCTGTCAGTGTTGTTAACCTTTAAGTTCAGATAAGTGGACCCTGCAGTGACATTAACCCCAAGCAGTCTGCAGCAGAGAAGGAAACAAATCCCAGCAATGTAGGTTCCTCTCGCATGGGATTGAAGATCTTGACTTTTCAAGACAGAATTATTAATATATTTCTCAATATATATAGGACTTAATGTTCAGTTTTATTTTCAGCTGTCTAACTTGAAAACAGTAATTAGGTATTTAATTCCAATGTTTTTGAGGAATTACGTCAGGGATAAATTGCTACCAGGTCTAAGCTAAGATAAAGACGTATGTTGTCATTCACATTGTTATCTTCAATTATAGAAAAGGTAGAGCCAATTTTTCCAAAGGAATTACAAATATGTAATCATCAAACATTATGAGACTATGAATATAAATCTCAGTATGCAGTTAAAGTAGGGAAGCATTCCAGTCACTTCCCATCATTGTGGAAATCTTGACTGAGGTTTCTGCTCCGCCGTAGCATAGAGTGCAATGGGGTCTAGTCCTGTCCTTCAAAGTAATTTTACTGCCAATCTGATGATATACAAGATGAGATGACTTGGAAGGGGGAAACTTTGCTCTGCAGTGTTACCACCTCTAACTCCACCAAAGGAAGGCTTTTCCTTGCAAGAACAGGCTGCTGGGGCAAAGGCAGAAGGCTTTGAGGTGAGGTTTAGTATAATAGAACAGCCCAAATAAGTCGCCTCTATTACTACAGAAGTAGCAAAATATGTTTAAGTAAAATGAAGTGTAAATCAGAATGGACAAGCTGCTGCCCTCGATGGCCTGGTGGGAGTGTCGGTATGGCACACGCCGCAGCCATCCTTGGCACCTGTTGCTGACTCTGCTGCTGGGTGTCAGAAAGCTGCTGCCTCACGCTGCTGTTTAACACGGACGATAACCCCACACCTGCAGTTTCAGTACATCACCAACTGGGATTCCACAATGCATCTTCCCCTCCTCCTATATACACAACGAGCATTGTTATTATAATGGCTTTCAGTGCCTTTTTATTGAAGAAGCAACTCGCTGGAAAAAATGTCTGACAAGGTCTTGCCTAAGCCACACCGTATTTATTGTCTTCTTGCCATTCCCCTAATCATGTCATGATTTATAGCTTCACAATATGGGGCGTTAAATTTCACATAAAATATGGCCTTACCCTTTTTTCCTTTTCTTTTTTATTGTCAAAGCTTGCATACTTAAAGCAACAGATGCTTGGTGTCTAATTGGAAGAGCTGCACTGACTTATTTGGGTACATATAACTCTATAAAAATTCAGGATTTCTTCAGTGTGCCAGAGCTTTGACCAGACTTTGTATTAGCTCATTTTCATCACGCAGCTGTGAACCTGGCCACCCCTAGGCCAAGGATGCAGGTTGTCCCTCGCTTTTGCAACATTTCCTGGGCTGAGTCAGGTACATTTTCTTTCAAGCAAATGGCTGTTTACCACCTGCCCAGGATCGAGTCTGTTCATGGAGAATGTGAAGCATAAACCATATAAACATTTTGTCTTTCTCCAAGATGCAGAGTTATCCCCTCTATATAAAGTTTTGAAACAGCAGAGACTGGAAGGCAGTAAAGTACAGGTCATACACGGTAGAGGGACAAACTAATAATTACAAAGTGATTTATTTAAAACAATTGGCATTCATTAACAAGGTTAAGTCTTGAAAGAAATGCGTTTAGTAATTGATTAGGATGTTATGCACACAGGTGATTCATGCTTTGGGCAGTCTAAGAGCAAGTATAAAAGTGCTCAACATCAGATCTTGTATGATCATTTCTCTTATTTCTCTTGTGAAGTAGGTAAGTTTCCTCTGAGTTCCACTTTCTAACAAAGCCTTTGTTTGCAGTTTTAAGTCAAGGTGAATGCCGTGCGAATATTCTGATACAAGTCTGAAGTTTTTTTTGATATAATTAATAAATTTGTGACTGTTGAGCTGCTGGCTTTGGTAAATGCAGATCTGGATGGTGGGCTTCAATCAATTTTTCATGAAAACTGATTTCCAGATGTTATTGTTTTCAAAACTGATTTCCAGACATTATTGTTTTCAATACAAGCTTTATAGATAACTTCTAGGAATGGAGCTATGAAAATTCCACCTTTCCCTCCAGCCTATCAGCAGACTTTTATTATAATATTTGATTGTGAAACTTCTAAGAATTGGTGCCTTATTTCTATACCATTGTCTTCCACTTCAGATTGACCATCCCTGAAAAATGGTGCACTCGGGTACATGCACTGATGGTGGTGCCTCCCCGTGTGGGGTGGCTGCTCCACAGCCCATCGCTGACAGCTGCAACGAGCCCTGTGTTCGGCAGTGTCCCGACTCCAGAGTGGTGATCTACCCTCCGCCGGTGGTTGTGACCTTCCCTGGACCGATCCTCAGCACCTTCCCGCAGCAGAGCGTCGTGGGATCTGCAGGAGCTCCTGAAGCTGGAACTGGCTTTAGTGCCGCCCGTGCTCCTGGGGGCTCACATGTTTATGGTGGTGCCAGGTGGGGACGGGGGTACCCGGTTGGAAGCTGTAGACCATGCTAAACCTAGTGAGAGTTGCTGCTGAAAGAATAATGTCCAGGAGATGGCAAGCAGGATGTAGACATGTGGCTGATCTCCAGGGCACAGCATCTAGGAAGGGCTGAGCATTTGGAGATGCCATTAAACACATCCGTACATGCTCAGATCTTCTGAAAAAAACATTTACATCCTTCTCAGGTTATCTTTCCTGATTTTCTAATGCCTTCCCATCTTTCTAAGTGCTCCGTTCTTGATGCTATGGACTGTATTACTAATTCCTTGGGGGTTTGTAGGTATCATTGTGGCAATATAAAGGGATCTGGTACGATAACCATTATAGACCCCTTTGTAGGCTCTTTCTGTGGCTACTGGTGTATATTTATTTTATACCGATATATAAAAAAAGGAGTTGCGGAGTCAACTAGCCTATGCTCTGTTTCTGTGCTGTATGCGTCTTGCTATGATCAGGGCTGAGTATCAACACAGAGCTGCAACAAGGAAGCAACATCAGTTACTACATGAATCATCTTGCATCAAACCATAGGTTGTGGGCAATTTGTAATCTGTACTGTATAATCCTACCTCTGTATGATCTGCTTCTTATTAAACATGACATTGCAACATGTTATTGGCCTCTATGCGTGCGTGCATACATGTGTGTTCCCCTCTGCTCCTCCTAATTCAGGTGCTTTTGTCTCGCTGCACTAAGCAGACCCTGTCAGCCTGCTACAGGACAATGATATCCTTGAGACATCTGGCAGCGGACTGTGCATGCATCTCCTTCCCACAGCAACCTCTGTGCTGTATCTGTCTCTTCATGACCTGCTGCCCGTGTCTTTGCTTTCATGGTTCCTGGTCTGGAGCTCTTTCCTCAGTATCGGCTTTTCTGGCACAGTGTTACCTGGTGTCCTCAGGCTCAACCTCCCCATCTAGGCAGCGATACAATGCATCAGAGCAGAGGCGTGTGGAGAGTAGCTGGTATTACTAAGAAGAATCTGAAGCCAAATGTTATGTAAAAGCAGCTGGTTTTGAGTGTAAAAGTAAAATTCTTGGCTTTACCACTCTGCTGGATGTTTTACAACAATATACCCTATGCACGGTGGTGTTGGCTCACAGAATTTTGAATTTCTTGAGGAATATATCAATAAAAGTTTCCCAAGCTTTCCATGCTTCTGTATTTGAAATGTTATGCATATATATATATATATATATATATGCATAATACTTTGTTACAGTGTTTCTGTGTTGCAAGCTGGCATGGGAATGCTGGATTATTTCATGCTAGTCGCTCTCTGGAGAATTATTACCCTGACATGTAAGGAAAACAAAGTTGACCTGGCATTGTAATGGTGTGTAATTGACTGCTGGTGAGCCTTAGAGGAGGTGATTAACCCGGGTTCTCACCAACCACGTAAATCCTTCCCTACAAAAGAGAAATCTCCCAGACCTCAGAAACCAGATGAAGGAATCTTTATTGTTGTGCTAATGGTGTACTTGGAAATGAACTGAAATTTATTATTGAGGCCTCTCAGGTTCCACTTTCCATGTAATAAGTGGAGACGCATTTACCACAAAACACCAAATGTCAGTAAAAATAGGAAATTTTACCAGTGGATTTCTATAGAACTATTTATAATACACTTTTTACTCATTTTGATACAAAAGCTACTTGTGTGAAATGCTCTGAGGCTTTCAGAGGACTAAAGATATTAATATCTTACTAAGAAGCTGCCAAGATAGAAGTATTTGTTAATGTCTTTTAGGTTCGTTATTGCCTTATGGATAAAAATATTCATCTAAATATGGTGAATTTTGAAATGCTTCTTGTTTCTCTTGTTGCTTCCAGTAAGGCCCCTTTTCCTATACCATGGTCCATTTTCTCTTCTCATAAAAGATTTTGTTGTAGTATTGCACTCTTTAAAAATTTTTTTTTAAAAATGTTCTAGTCCAGTTTGTGCAGCAGTCAGGGATAAGTTTCCACTTTAAAGATGATCCTCACTCTTGCAGTGTATCTTTGTGCTGGAGGCATCTCCTGCAGCATGCCTCAAGTGTGGGTTGTCACAAGGTGCATTTAAATTGGTAATTTCCCACATGCATGCAGTAAATACATCCTGGTTCAGACTGGCATCCAGAAGTTTAATTGAAATTACAGGCATTCGTTTTCTGTTAGCTAAATTAGCTATCTGTCATCTCTTATGATAATATCTCATAAGCAGGCACAAAGTTCCTCTAATCATCCAACTTTTCTTAAGCCTTAGGGCACAAAACCCTATGAAACAGGGAAAAATGCGCTTCACACACCACAGAACAGGTGTATCAGAAACTCAGAGCTTTCTGAGACGTTAGGATGGATCCATGGGAAATGAGCATCAGTGCTATTGGCTGATGCATGGGGTGTGTGTATGGACCCCAATTTTGCAAAGATTTGGGACTTTTTGAATCACCCTGATGTTCTTGAATGAGTAGATAGTAAAATGAGCCAGTCCCTGGTTGGTAACTAAAGTCTGAGAGCCCTGTGGTAGGCGCACCTTGGGGGGAGAAATTGGTTTCCCTCCCTGTGGTGCTTGGGCTCCAGTGTTTGCATGAGGCTGATCTGCAGCAGGGCAGGAGATCCTGGCTGTGCTCTGCATCCCTGGAGAGGGGAGAGTGCAAGGGAGAGCCGAGGTGGCTTAGCTGGGAGGCAGCAGCCTGCTGCATTTGGGCACCCACAGCAATGCACACAGAGTTGGAGCTGCAACCAGAGCGCTGGCACCTTCAAAGCAAGAAGGGAAGTGTGGTGGTGCCCAGGTGGCTCTGGGACAGTGTGGCAGAGGCAGGTGACAGGTCTGGGAAGGCTGGGGTTGGCAGGCAATTACAGCCTGTGGGTCATGTTCCGCAGGCATTGGGTGGTGATTGCACCCGCTGTCGGAAGCGATAGCACCGCTGGTAATGAACCAAGCGGGATGTTGGAAGCGTCGTAAATACTGCTACGTTGGCAGACATGGACAGGGGCTGGTGTTAAGTTGGGGCCAAAGGACCTTGGGCAGGGAGAGGTTTCACCCAAATGTTTGGTTTTCCATGTTTTATTCTGTCTCTTTTCCTGTGCAGCTCCGTGTAAGCCCTTCTGTGCTGTACGCGCAGGTGGGAAAAGCCTTGCATGCCACAGGGCATCCAAGTGAGATAAGCTGAATTTATTGTGTTGGGAGACTCCACCGTTTGTTAATGTTTTCCCTGGGGAACCCAGCCCATTTTGCTGCTGACAGCAGCTAGCAGAAGGATTACAAAAGATGTCTTAATAGCTTTGCCAGTTTCAAAGGGTTGTGCTGATTTACTGCCAACATGCCATGCTAGGAGGCGAGGGTGGAGGTTGCTGCTCTTACCCTCTTCCTGGGGCATCCTGATCTGGCTCTGTCTTGCTCAAACTAGGACACAAAGAGGTGACCTCCAAGCAATGAGGCAGCAGATCAGGCCCATCTCTTGGTTGTGGCTGCTCCTTCCTAGACAAGGAAATAGATCTGTGGGGCTCGTCTTCTGCTACCATCCAGGTCAAGGTCAAATGGTTTAAGTGAAAGCAACAATGTGAATGTAAAGAAATGGACTTTGGACTGGAGGAATAGCATTTAAACCTTGGGGACTGTTCTGCTAACTATGACTGGCTTTATGCCTGTGAAAGGGCTTCTCTGATCTGCTCCACTGGTTATTTTCTTGACTCTTTCCTCCACTGCGCTCTGTCAGCTAAGGAATGCAGAAAAGCTTGTGCAGGTGGCCACCATGAGAAGAGAAGGGGTAGCCATGTAGCCTGTCTCTTGAAAATCATCAAGAGGTGCCCCCTCACAGTCACTTGTGCAGCAAGAATTTTGACTTCTGGTGATGTCTTTGATGTATGACTGGGCTTGCATGGGACCCATACAGTTTTGTCTAGGCTGTGCTTGTCAAACCACCTTGTTCCATGCCAGATCATAATCTTTAATATTATAAACCTAAATTAAGACTACTCAGTCTCCTAAGGTGACATGGTAGAGGCTGACAAGAACTCCTTGAATAACCTGGCTGTTCAGTTTGCAAAGGAGATCTCTCCAGCAAATGGTCATGGCTTGGTTGCCTATGGTCTTTTCTCTTAAGTGTCTTTAACCTTGAGCATCATTGCTGTCTTTCCTTGGCAGACCATGACTTCCACTCAGTCTCTTGCTTTTGAAAGTTATTTTTCAAGCACAAACCCCAGTTTGCTCCAGGACTGTGTGTATTTGGTAATACAGACAGTCAGGTGATGGCCTTTTCTGGAACAGTATTTGTGTAAAGCCAGGGTCACAGGTTTGTTAAAATAAGGTAGAATTTCTTCCTGCTCTGGGAAATGAGTCGGGGCTGGAGCATTTCAGATCGAGATGTGGTTGGTGATACTTTCTAACATCTGGAGCCTAGACCCCCCTCATAAGGTATGGTTCTGTGGTTGGTTAGGGTGGCAGTGATGCTGGTCCCTTTACAGTGGTGTATGAGCACAGACAAAAGGAGAAGACTGGACACCTGATACTATTCAGCAGAGTAATTTTAATGGAAATGCAGAACAGTGAGTAATAAAGAATAAGTTTGCAGTTTTACAGAAGGGTCTTCAGCAACTAGAGTGTCTGATGCTGGAGGATGATTTCTCTTGTGGAAATGGAGCTTGACAGTCCAGATGCGTTTCTTGCTCACAGAGTTGCTTGTAAATCATGTTTGCTGCCAGATGAGGCACAGCAGGGATGTATAAAAGGAGCTTCTCTGCTAGATGTCATCTGTGGTGGAGTTTGTAGCTGAGCAAAGTGGACTTGTTCATGGTGGTTAAGGAAACTGCTATTAATATGGCGATACAAAGTGGATGTGAATTAACTTAAAAGGTACTTTACTCACACCCGAGACTCTTGCTTTCCTCCATCTACATGCTGAAAAGATGCCTCAGTACTTGCTGTAATTCAAGTTGCCCTTTAAAGTAACAGCTGAAGAAACAGGAGATATTAGAGAGGGTTATGTATGGGGTAGTCTTACGCAGCCTGGCACCCACATGTCCCACTGAACTCAGCCGGAGGCATGGGTGCTCAGCGCTTCTCAGCACCATAACCTTAGCCATGAATCCATGTCCACATTTCATTTCTTCGTTGCTGTTTCTGCTGGTTCAGCATCAACAGCATTTTCAGCAGTTGTATCTGTTCCCAAAACGAGAAAAGGGGTGGCCATACCCAAATCCATACGAGTCCTCATACCCATAATAGCCTCCATAACCGATCAAGCCTCTGTTCCCATAGAGGTTCCCAAAGCTTCTGTAGCCATATGGGCTGCCATATCGGTACTGGTCCCGGTAGAAGCCATATGGGCTCCCAAATCGGTAGCCATTCAGACCCCCAAAACCGTAGAGATCTTCATAGCCAAATGGTGAGTAGCACCCATTGTCATAGAGGTCCCTGTAGAAGGTCATCGTTCGTTGATGCAGGTAAACCTGAAACACACACCCAGAAGCAAGGTGAGTTTATGGGCTGCTGACAGCAGGAGGGAAGGCTCAGAGCTTGGGCAGAGCTGAGGAAATGTAGCTTGGTCCCTCCTGCAGGTCTCTTTCATCCTCTTAACCATCTTGTTTATTTTTCTAATCTTCTGAATCCCAAACAACTTTTCTGGTTTTTTTCCCCCTTAACTTTTGGAAATGGCTGACTATACATGAAAATATGCTTTTTACCAACGGAGAACTAGAACTTTCCAACCCAAGAAGTTCGAGAAATTGGAACAAATTAAAGAAAAATATACTAGTTCAGGTACTGATGCTTATTCAGATGAGACCAACAGCCCACCACATGCATCCCCTCGTCTCCCGTAGTACCGCATGCTACTCAGCATGGGATAAACTCAAAGAATGCGATGAAATGGAGGAATGTCCTTCCAGGTTGTCTACTTAAAGTAATAAATGTTTCATAAAGTTTTTATCTAGGGATCTGAATTCCCAACACCTAATGAAAATAATCTGGAACTGGAAATTACTTATGACTTCAAAATTGTGGCAGTAAATTTCAAATTTTCAGTGCTTTAAACCCTACTATTAAATTAGCTCAGGAAGAGTAAAAAGTTTCAGTGAAGGAATTCCATGATGTTGCAGAGAATTTTGTTTGGGATTAGCTCCAAAATGACAAGAAATTGCCTACAGAAAATCTTTACACATACATAGACACCTGTTATGTATGTCATATATATATGTACACACCTGTACCTTTCTTATAGATATGTCCATGTGCATAAACACACATATTTATACAAAAATATAGATATATACAGGAAAATATTTGTATATCGGAAAGAGAATAGAGCCAGTATTGACTTACGTGGTTCACCGAGGGGAGAAGCTCAAGCGAAGTGGATAAAACTTCGGAGGTGTAGGTCCGTATATATACCTTCTTAAACTTAGGTGTTAGTTATACAACGTATCTTGTTGTGTGCATTATTCCTTAAATTGATGTAATTGGAGCCAGTGATTTTCATATTTTCAAAGTTCGAAGTTATGACACATATGTAATACCTTTAGAATTTCTTTCATCTTAAAACAAGAAGAAAGGGGCTCAGCACATTTCTAGTAAAATTGCATGGAATTCTTTGTAGTTGGGTGGATAGGAATAATTTTGGGAGATGTTTAGACCATTACTGGTTGCGCAATCTCCTTGTAGGTATTCTGTTCACTTGGCTTTTGCATCTTATGGTGCAACACGCAGGGGAGAAAAGGAGTAGGCTTTTCTTTGGTGTGCCGAAATGTAGTAGAGCTTCTATTCAACATCATCATGACCTGTACATACTGCCCAGTGGTCCTGTGGGGATTTCTTGCCAGCAGTTTTGCTTGATTTTTCTCTCAGGTTCTACAACAGTGATTTTGAAGAAATGTTTCAACTGCCTTATGAATGTTCCCAAATATTTCTTCTGATTTTAGAAGATTTTTTTAATGTTTTTTTTACTGTCATAAAACATATAATGCATCAACTTATTAGGACCTAGAAGCAAGACACCTTGATGTGTCTTATAAGTGACCATATTATTAAATCTGGGGTGTTTTTCGGTAACAAACTATTAATATTTAAATACACAAACTATTAATATTTAAATACTGCAACACTTTGCAAATTGAAAACATTAATGAGTGTTTATGAAGTGCTTTGGTATTCAAAATTCTGAGGAAGCCTCAACATCCTGCTTGCTCATTGTTACCCTTATTTTATATTCAAATTAATGCCAGAAATTAGGTGAAGGTCATACAAGGAGCTTTGCAGTAAACTCCAGCATTCCTCACTATTGTACCATATTTGATATTTGTGGGTGATTCTTTGCAAAAAAAAATATTAACATGGTTCCTTGGAAAATAACATTTAGTACACCTCACAAAATCCTTATCATCTATTATTTTCCAGACCAGGTTCATACTTGTATTCTTCACTTTGTTCTACTGAACTCACGGTCAAGCCCTCTAGTGAGCTAAACTGTGAACAATGCTGTAGTCATATTTCTGTGGAAAACATTCTTTCTGCTCATGCAGCAGCATGAATTTTATGCACCATTAACATTTTAGAAGAATGCAATTAAGATTTATTCGGAAGTTACTATGTAGCTTAATATAAAATACCTAAATATGTGCTTGCATTTCCTTTAAACAGGAAGCCTGGTGCCGTGGCGCATCAGAGTTTCTAGTGAACAATGGATATTTTCTAACATGTGGGAAGGTTTTTCCTTTTTTACTGAAAATTTTACTTTTTTATTCTCTCTCCAATGGCATTGGGAACTTATAAATGCTTTTATATCATATAAAAATAAACTTCAGTTTTGACAGGGAAGACAATAAAATAGTATCAGGAATGTAGTTGGCCCAGAACATTTTAAGATGAAAGAAACCTGTAATACATGTGACATACAGGAGGCTGGGAACACACTAATAATCCCAAACAATGGAGAAAATTATATTAATTGAAGATATGACGTGTACAGGCAAATTTGGTTTCCAACCAATAAGGCTACAAATCTTTTGAATACACAGGGCGTCTTAGATAAGCCAGGCAGGCAAGGAAACAGTATAAAAAGGACTCGGAGCTCCAGACTCCTCACCAGCTCTCTTTCTTGCCTTTCTCCTCCCGGTGAACTCGGTAAGCCTTTTCTTCATCCAGTCTTTTCGTAAGGACTAGAAATTTCAGGTTAATAATTTATGTTAGGATTGGGGCTTCTCTGAAATTTAGGATTTCTCTGTTCCTTCTAGCTGTGCTTTCTGCAGAACAGGAGCTGGCAGGTTCAAGTTTTAGAGCTGGGGCTGAATCTTTCCTGGTCCTGCTGGTACCTGGGGTATGCGGCTCCCTGTGAAGGATTCCTGGCTGTGGGGTCTGCAGAGCTGCCTCCAGCAGATGGGGAGAAAGGTCTCCCCACCGTGGCCCTCAGAGGGTTCTTCCATAAATCGATTTTATTTTGAGGGAAGGCTTCAGGTCTGTTTGGCAGGACAGCAGATGTTCTTGTGTGTGCCAATGCTCCGTAGTTTCTTGCGTCTGCTGTCAGCCTTTCCAGACGCTCATCAGAATTAGTGTAAATTACTGAAATGAGACTTGGAGCAATGGACCGAAGAGCTGAAGTGTATTACCATGGCAAGCATGAGCTGCTTTAAGCTTTCTTGAAGGATCTGGCAATGTAGAGTTCTATGCAAAGCTGATATCCTAAAATAAATTTAGGATTGTTAACTCCTAACAATATTCTCTAAGAAAAATGCTGAAACAGCAGCAGGGAGGGTTTGATCTGTAGCAGGTATATTCCACTGTCAATGCTTTCACCAATCTCAGTAAGCAAGAAAAGAAATAGAATAGTTTACAATCGGTGGGTAAAAGAGAAAATGATATAAATCTGTCTAATAGAAATCTGCCTGATAGAAATTACATCCTATCTGAAATGGGATGTAGGAAGGAGCTGAGGAATTTGGTCATAATTTTACTTCTGTCCTTGGTGTCATGGGGCCAGTGGGGAAGTCTGTGGGCTCTAAGACTGTTACTGCCACTGGAAGTATTTATTACTTTTGCTTTCCTCCCCGATGTTGCATTTCAGGTTTGCCTCAGTCGCAGAAAGATGACTTTCCTCCAAGGCCAGTGTGACGATGACTGCTATTCTCCCTGCAATTACGGGAGCCTGTACAGCTACCGGAGCTACGACTGTGGGAGCCCTTGTGGCTACCGGGGCTACGGGGGCCTCTATGGCTCCCGGAGCCTCTACGGCTTTGGGGACCGGTATGGCTATGGCAGTCTCTACGGCTACCGGGGCATTTATGGCTCTGGGGACTGCTATGGCTCTGGGGGTCTGTATGGTGGCTATAGGGGCTTCTATGGCTCTGGGGACTGCTACAACTACCCAGGCTTTTATTCTGGCCGCTACGGCTCCCCCTTCGGTTATCGATATGGCCAAAGGTTCGGCTACGGGAGCTGCTACCCCTGCTAAACCCAGCGGGAACATCCCTGAAGTGAAGATCAACCCAGGCCTGGCAAGCACAGATGGACGGTGAATCTTGGCAGCAGTGGTCCCCGACACGCAGAGCCCTGGTGACAGCAGCCACCCTCCACCGCGGCTTTGAGGGCTCTGCGCTGCTGTTGAAGTGCTTGTGATGATTCATCTTTACACTGCTCAGTGTCTGCTTGATCTTTCTCCACTCAGACTCTGCTCTTGATCAAAAGCTTGCTTCTCTTCGATACCGCAGTTTTTTGTAAACTGTCTTTATGTTTGTTGCAGTAATGTACAAAACATTAACTCAGAATGAATGGTTATAGGCAGGGTGTAATGTGTCTTCGGGAATGTAGTCTCTCAGTTCTGTATGCCTTTAAAGGTGTATCTGCCTTTCACTCATATTAAAACTTCTGCTGCATCAATACTGCATTTCTGGTTTTATTTTTCACTTGCATTTCTTAAGTATCTTGAAAACAATAGCATCACACAGGTTGGGTGGCAAAGTTTTAAACTTTGTGTACTCAAGGGTTTGCATGTAGAGACTTGCCCTCCTCAAGGTGAGAAACACAGACTTTTACAGCTGCAAGAAACTTCAGCTGTATCTCTGGTTATGCATGTTTCTACAGCTCTGGGCTTTCGCTTGGTGTATTCTAAATAATTTATTCATTTAAAATACTTCAGTGCTGCTGTTGGGCTAATGTGATGTGATCAGGACACGATCCATCACTGGCTGTGATCTGATATTGAAGAGGTCCTAGGTAACTGAAAATGTGTGGACTCATCGGGTGTTTTAATTTTGAAATAAGTTTGTGTTTTACATATTAGCATAGAATCATTAAACAGCCCAGGTTGGAAGGGACCTGGAAAGATCAGGGTTGAAAGATTAGGGGTTCCCTGATGGAGAAGTGGGAGGAATTTGCTCTTTGCAGTGTAGATAGCTTGGTAGGAGAAATGGATATCCACTGGCTGGCACCTCTGAGGCATGGCTGTGGGGTGTTTTTGTCTGTCAGTTTAGGGAAGTGTACTCAGAGGCTGTATTTTGGAAGAAAGCCGTCATGACTGATCTTACTGACCTTTTTTTTCTCTCCCATTGAATGTTATGGCTCTCTACAACTACCTGAAAGGAGGCTGTAGTGAGGTGGGGATCAGTCTCCTCTCCCAGATAACAAGCAATAGGACAAGAGGAACCAGCCTCTAGTTGCACCAGGCGAGGTTTAGATTGAATGTAAGGAAAAATTTCTTCACAAAAAGGGTTGTCAGGCATTGGAACAGGCTGCCCAGGGAGGTGGTGGAGTCACCATTCATCCCTGGAGGTGTTTAAAAAATGTGTAAATGTGGTGCTCTAAGGCATGGTTTAGTGGTGGGCTTGGCAGTTTGGACCTGATTGTCTTAAAGGTCTTTCACAACCTAAATGATTCTGTGATTCCACAACTGAGAGACTGTGGCTGCATGAGGAGGAAGATGATGGCACTTTCTCATTGCTTCCCTGGCCAGGGGTGGCTAGCAGACAAGAGCTACCAAAATACCATGGGGAGACTGAGAACTGCTTCATATGGTTTTTTTTGTTTGTTTTTAAGGACTATTTGCCCCTCTTTTCCCCCCCCACTTTTCTTTCTGTTGTCTAGTTTTTAGTCCCTGGATTTAGCAAATTGCTGTAACTGCACCTGCAGAAATGGATTTTCTTCTACCCAGTGTCTGTGTGGAAGATCAAGGCAGTGTTTTGAGTTTTTAAGGTCAGCATCAAGACAGGAAAAGCCACCGCTTCCTCCTTGACTCTTTTCCCATTGCTTTTAGTATGGGGTTTTATTTTTCCCTACATTCCACTGGCTCATAATGGAATTTGTCTGTTAAATTGGAGTGCGATGGGAAGTTGTAACTCCAGAACAAGGACATTTGAATTTGGTTTCCAGGAAAAGGGCAATATTCTGCTCACTTGAACATTTTCATATACTCCTTACAGAGGCCTGAGACTAATTCTTTTCAATTTTGAAACATCATTATAAAGACTATTACAGCCCTATTATCATAGAATCATAAAGTCATTTAGATTGGAAAAGAGCTTTGAGACTGTCAAGTCCAACCGCTACCTCAACACTGCCAAGCCCACCACTAAACCATGTCCCCAAGTGCTACATCTACATTTTTTGGACACCCCCAGGGATGGTGACTGCACCACCTCCCTGGGCAGCCTGCTCCAATGCTTGATAACCCTTTCTGTGAAGAATTTTTTCCTAACATCCAATCTAAACCTCCCCCCGTGCAACTTGAGGCTGTTTCCTCTTGTCGCTTGGGAGAAGAGACCGACCCCACCTCGCTCCAGCCACCGTTCAGGTGGTTGTGGAGAGCCATCAGGTCCCGCCTGAGCCCCCTCCTCTCCAGGCTGACCCCCCCCAGCTCCCTCAGCCGCTGCTCATCAGTCTGGTGCTCCAGCCCCCTCCCCAGCCCCGTTCCCGTCTCCGGACACGCTCCAGCCCCTCAGCATCCCTCCTGCAGCGAGTGGTACAAAACTGAACACAGCATTCGAGGTGCAGCCCCACCAGTTATGCTGAAATATGTTAATCTTAAATCTGGTAATTAAGTAAGGAAAAGGGAGAAATTGTGGCATTTCTCAAATTTCTGAGGGGTAGAGGAGAAGAAAAGAGTATTTACTGGGGCCAGCTGCTCTGAACATAGAGGCATATGAAGCAGAAAGTCCCTCGAAAATGCCACCACTCAGCATATTCATGTAAACCAGGGACAGAGGAAAGACAACTGGGACTCCAATTATTTTTTTTCATGCAGAAAAAATTTAATGCAGTAAGAAAAGGAGTTGGCACAGATACAGAAAGATTACAGTTTTGGGATACTGGAAAGAGCTATAGAAGATGAGTCATTGCACGGTGCTGTACAGAACATTCCTCTTTGTTGAAGCTGGGTTGTTCATCCTTTAAGTACTTGTAAATCCAGATCAAAGGAGAGACAGCTGTAATACTTTTCCATTACACAGTACTGCGGCACCTTACTGGAAGTAGTTATTGAAAATGCAGATGACACGAAAGTTAGTTTTGCAGAAGTCCTTTAGCACCACTGCAGCAACTGTGAGAAGCGTCAGATGAACTGCAGATCATTGCTCCCATGGCTGAAGGGGTGTAAAAGGGTTTCAATGCAGGAGAGGATCAACAAACAAGTCATAGTTAAGAAAAAAAGGAAGCAGCAGAAAG
Organism: Falco peregrinus; assembly: GCF_023634155.1. Lineage (NCBI taxonomy): Eukaryota > Metazoa > Chordata > Aves > Falconiformes > Falconidae > Falco > Falco peregrinus. The sequence continues at coordinate 4,658,720 of NC_073740.1, read as the reverse complement.
AACAGCAAAAATATAAATGTCAAGAAATAGTAGAGATCAACCAAGCTCCCCGCTCTCAGGAACTTTGGTTGCTGTCACAGGGGCTCTGCACTTCTACAGACATTGCCTCTGAGTTTAGCCATTCGTCTTTGCTCGCCGGGTCAGGATTCTTGTTGCAGGGATATTGCCAGTGGGTTTAACAACAAGGGTAGCAGCACCTATAGATGTAATTGCAGCAGGAAGGGTAGCAGTATCGGGTTGTGCATGTGGTTCCGTAGCTACAGCAGTCTCTGCGGCTATACCTGCTCCGGTAGTTGCACAGGGTCCGGTAGATGCAGGGGTTGCAGCAGCTGTAGCTGCGGGGACAGCACACAGTCCTGTAGCAGGGTGAGCAGCACATGGTGTAGCATGGGTAGCTGCAGCAGTAAGACATCTTGGGGTGGTAGAGGGAGGCAGGCAAACCTGAAACAAAGCAGCAGGTCAATGGCAGGCTCAGCTTGCAGGGAGCGGCAGCAGTGGTGGCTTAGTGGCATGAGTATGGTGGATTTAGAAAGAAATATTAAACAAATCCCTCAGCCTTTGGATGTGATTCTATTTTATCCAGCCCCTTTCTGTGCTCCCTGCTTGTTAGATTTGATCATGAGACACAGTTTGTATTCTTTAGCTTCTCCTCTTAAAAGTGAACATAACACTCTATTTCTGGACTTTGGATCCAGAAGGTTCAGCTTGCAGACACACATCCCAAGGGATGTGTTCGTGTCATTTGGTGTCCAAGCACCCAGAACAGGCAGCTGAGATCAATCCTGGCAGCTTGTCTGCAGCTCAGGATATGCACGTGGAGGTGTCCTAATGCCTGACCTGAATCCTGCACAGCATTTTCCAATGTTCCCAGAAGCATTCATACACAACATGACGAGTTCATTAAAGTCAGTCTCCTTGTCTAGTTTTAATCTCATCCTGTAAACTATTCCCTTTCCCATGGAACATCAGTTTTCATACTTTGTTAGTGCCAGTTCTAGCAAGGACACTGAAAATGGTCTGCTAAGTAAAGAAAGGCAATTTCTGTTCCATTTAAAAAGCCAAAGAAGTAAAGATGTTGGCTTCTTATATGTGAAGACAAAACTTCTTACTAGGCTTCACATCTTAACCAGTGATATCCAAAGGTTCATTCATCAATATCCCACTTTTGTTTTTTACTATACAGATTAAAAGGATAAGATACTTCTACCATCGCTATGGATCAGAGAATGTTAGTAAAGGACTCATTCCCAAGTTAGATGAATATCTATAAGAGCAGGATCTGAACTTACCAAGTTCACAGAGGAGAGTAAACCAAGAGGAGCGGTGTGAGGAGTGTGGGGTTGTGAGCACTTTTATACAGTTCCTTAGACCTGTGGAAGCTAGTGCAATTCTCCGTGTGCTTCCATTGCCTGTTACTCACAGCACAAATTTCGGAAGTACATCCCTAGTCCAATTGCTGTAATTGTTTTCCTCCACATTTATGACAATTTTCAAATTCCTCTGGTACCACACTGTGATTACACGCTGTGAGATTCTGTCATCTTAAAACTTTCTAGGACAAATGGGTTTCTGGGAATTCATCTAAAGGACAACTGGGAATGGAACTGGAGGATACACAGAACAGTTGTTCCAGTGACACTGAGTGCCTTGCTGGGGAGTCCATAGGCTGTTTCTTTATGTTATGTCCTGGCCAGGCAGGTGGATACTGGCACATTGTGGGGTGATGTAAAATCCCTGAGGAGGAAAGAAGCAATACACTATGTGCTTAGGGCTTTTACCAACCATTTTGATTCATTTCCGTTGCAATTAATGACAGGCGTTCCATTGATTCCTTTAGGTTCTTCTACTGTCTTTAATTTGGCATGCGCTCTATGAGAAGTTCAGACCAAGGCACGGGATCAATTAAATGAGCATCTGAGCAATGTGTCTAAGACTTATGGTCTGTTTTTCAATTTTTTTCTCTCTTTTCCTAGTGCAATTATTAGAAAATTTTGCTTGAATCAATGTCTTGTGATATTGCACATGTATTTATGTGGGATCTATGCATATATGAGATACATATATTACACTGGGGCAAGTATTGCTGCAGGAGCTGGTAATGCCAAACAAATCTGGGTTTCCTGTTGGTCCACCACCACAGGGACTGTGGTGGAGGAAAGGGGGAGCGAGGTCTTTCAGGAAGGCTGTGGAAGCCAGCAGAATGGAGTCCACATCTTCCTGACTGGTGTGAAGCATTTGCTGGGGAGGATGGCTGGAGACTGCTGGCAGTGGGGGGTTCTTTGAAGCCCCTTGCTTTGCAATGGGTTTTAATGGCATTAAAAAGGTTGGCAAAGTGCTAAAAGTCACCCACTGCCAAAGGTATTTTTCTAAATTGGGAAATGAGAAATCACTTCTCTGATTTTTTGTGGTGGTGTTGCCCAGTGAGATATGATTGTCTCTCTGCCCGTCTACACCAGGTGAGGATGGCGACTGTAATGCCTTAGTTTCAATAAAGAGAAACATTGCTTAGCCCAGGGGTTCCCTTCCACATTTTCCTGCTTATTATACAACATTGAGCCACCTTTCAGTAACAAACCACTAATATTTAAATAATACAAACATTGCTGAAGTAAGTTTTAATGACTGTTTTGGAAAAGCATTGATACCATAAATTCTGATGAGGTTCAGCATTTCTAGAATGTCTGTTATTATCTTCATTTAATATGCAAATGAGGGATGACTTACTGCAGTGAAGGTCATATAAGGAGGTATTTGTTGAGGGGAAAAAAAAAAAGAAGTCTCCTGACTCTATATGTTGCGCTCTGCTTCCTTTGGGAAGCCAGTGTTAGATGAAGTTGAAACCCAGCGTCAATAAGATTTGCTGTAAAACAATATTTATAGTTTTAACTTCTAAATATGCTGCTAACATTGCTGTTATAGATCTTAATTGACATTTGCTTTTGTGGTATTCTGAAAGAGTTTTTTTGTGGTATGAGCAGGTGCAATGGTGAAGCATAGACTGATTCTTTTTTCTCCCTCCTTTGTGTATATGAATGTAGTATTAACCCAAATGAATGCTGAACTGCAATAAATTTCCTGGTTTTCGTTAGTGAACCAGACTGAAAGGAAATATTAAAGGTATAAAATAAAATTATTTTGGAAAAAGAGAAGAAAATACCTATTTTTTTCTCAAATACAAAACTCAGTTTTGCAGGCACAGATAGATGGCAAGGATAAGTGGCACAAAATATTTTTGCCTCCTCTGCTACTCCAACAGTAGGTATTCTGTGAGGAAGAGAGGTGCACTACGATTTATTTTTAAATGTATATTAGGTATATGTAAGTGTACAGAACTTTTTTTTTCCCTCTAGGAAATGCTGACACTATTCAGGCTACATAGACGTTTAGTATGTTAAAAATATCCCAAATATATTAATTTTGATTCTCAGTCATCTCGTCTGACTATCTGTCATTCTCTTATCCATTCTGGTACCCCAATTTGATAATTAAAACTGAGGATGACCTAAAAAGGTTTAAGATGAAAGAAGACCTTAACTTTTGCATTGTCAACTCAAGATGAGAATAGACTAATGATCCTTGACATTGAAGAAACCAATTATATTAATTGAAGTTGTGACGTATGCAAATAAATTTAGTTTTGCTGCTGTTAGTGCAGGTCAGAAGACTAATTTCTGAGTGACAAAGCAACCTGTTGCGTGGCATCAGATGCCAGGTCCCTCACAAATAGATGAGGAGCACTGAAATGGCCATTCATTGCCCCAGAAAGTTAGACATGTGTATGAGATTTTGCAAAGTTACCTAGCTGCTCAAAATTAATAGGATGTTTTGATGTCCCAAATATTGGCTATCAGAGATTGTGCTTGGGAAGTGTGAATTCACTGATGCCGACACTTCTGTACCTACAAACTAAAGTAATACAGGGCAGTGTCCTAAATGGACTTCGAGACACACAGCAGAGTTCAGTCAGTAACTGGAAATACAATTCATAAAAAAATTTATTAGTTATAGAAAGATGGAGTCAAATTCACAGAGGAAAATATATTAAGACATTAAGAGCCCTGACTCATGAGAACACTGCAGGTTTAAGCATGTTAATCCCTATAAAATGTCAATTGCTTTCTGTCATCTTCATTAGTCAAATGACTTTTCCTATGTTATTCCTTCATTTATTGTATTTTTCCAGCTGTACTGTGGTAGAGTTACTATCAGAGCTGAGATAAATATTTAAAAGTCTTTATTAAAAAGAACTTCTGAAAAAGTTATTGAAAAATGCTGCTATTTTCTCTTAAGGTAATGTTTTTATTTTCTCTTTAACTTTTATTTTATCAAGTGCATGATTATTTCATCATCAGTAATAAGATCATATAGAATTAATACATGTCATTCTAAATACATACGAATAGGGTGTATTTGTATGTGTTCGTGTGTGTACATAAAATCCCCCATCATTTCTTGAGGTGTGATCCACATTTCCCTATTTCTTTTGACAACACACAATGAGTGACAATACTTACTGAAAAAATACTAGTAATTTCATTTTTTTTAAATAATGTTATTTATATATAATGGAATTTAATATAAGTTCAAATATTTTTATTTTTTTCTGAATTATATACGAAATTTAAATCTGAACATTTTTGAACAAGTGACAATATAGACTGTGCTAATTGAAATACAAACCATTTCCAATTTGTGTTACTCTGAAATAGGAAAGTCTATGATATACTGCATCAACTAATAACTTAAAATAAATAAATTTGACTAAACCAGTGCTGCTTTTAAATGAAAAATTAATACCTTCAGATGCTGAATTTGCACTTCATGACCATTTGAGGGAAACATTGTTTGCATTTTTAGACTGCTATGCCAGAGGAGAACATTTTCAGCAAAAGGAAATTAATATAACAATTAAGCGCAGTGAGTGTGTAAAGCCTTTGTTAGTAGGTAATTTGTCCAAAATAGTTTTCCAGAAGTACCCAGTGTGTTACTGTAGACCAGAATGGTGAATTTTCAAAGCAGGGTTCGATGGATGTTTCTGGCAGCTCACCCAGGGACTCATGGGCTTGTCTTCTTCAGGTTTCTCCTTTCCCGTCTCCTCTGTCAACCTCTTGAATAACCTGTTGAATAGGTTTCTAGGTTCTGCTTAATTTCTGTGCTCTGCTTTCAAATTGGGTGCAAATTCACATGAACCTCACTTCTGCTGGGAATTGGTTGCACCTGGCACTTAGGGGATGAGGCAAGAAACCCTGCAGCAATGCCTTCCCTGATGGTCTACCCACCAGGGAAACACCAGCACCAAAGTCCATAATTCTGCCTCCTGCATGCAGATAGACATGGTGTTTGCTGGAGAGCTGGAGCTCCTGCAGACTGGGAGGAGAAACATTTCCTGTTGGAAATAACTCCCCAAACTCAATCTTCTTGTGGGTCCAGATGGCTCCAGCCTGGGAACTGTCCCAGTAGGTTCATCTCTTCATCATCAAGCTGGCAGTCACTCCTACTTTAAGCAACTCTTCTCCCTCCTTGTCATGTGCCCTCTTGTTAATTATGGGGAAGAAGATTCCCCTGGAAGTCTCACCTTATCTGGAATCTGCATGCTTCTAATTTTCCTTTGTAGAACAGTTTTTGCTGATGGCGGCAGCTGGCAGATGCTTGCAGGATGCGTGCCCAAAAGCCAGCCCAGCCAGGGCGGTGATGGCAAGGACAAAGCTCAGAGCTCACACACGCCAGCCACGCAAAGCGACCTCTGGTGGAGAGATGGCAGTATTTAAACGTTGATACGCATTGGGAAGAGGTGGGTGTGAGCTCCTGTGTGTTCTCACATCGGGTATCTATTTCAGAGCTGCAGAAACCTTAGGAAGACTGGCATTTTGTGTCTCAGGGCGTTTTGGATCCTCAAATGTAGCATAGCTTAGGCTGGAACGTAATCAGCAAGTACTGATTTAATTTTCTTAAATCTTCACATTTCTAAGCTAGTATTTTGGAAATGAGCTGTGTTTTGGTGTGTTTGGTGGAAGAGGGGCAGAGTTAAGATGTGGCAAATGTGAGTTTTCGGGACTGCCTTGGAGGAGACAGAAAGTGAGGTGTTCAAAATGTCCTCGGTCATCTCAGATTCTACAGGACGCTTGAAACTGCAGATCTGAAAAGCTAGGGCCTCCTTCTTTCGTATCGGTAAATAAACAGTAAAGTCAAATATAAAAGAAAAAAACCCAACATTAAAATATAACAGAAAGCAGTACTGTGATGCAAGTTTTTTTAATGAGAGCAAGAAGCACTGTAAACAGCAGCTACAGCTTGTTGTAGGACAGAATAGGAATAGCCAGAGATTTACACATGTTTTAAGGAAAGAGTCACTACATTTCACAGCAGATGGTTTTGGGGTGATGGTGGTGCTTGGTGAAGAGCAGTGCTGTCAGCACAGCACACAGCAATACGAGGCATCTGCTCCAGTTGCATCTCCTGTTGCAAAGCCATGCATCAAAACACACAATATATCCACCAACAAATGCTAGGAAGGAAGTGCTGACCCTACACACAGGTTATTCGGGATAACTGCAGACGTTGAAGAGAGATGCTAAGCACTCAGGACCATTCTTGACCATAGTCGCTGTCACGGGAGCTTAGCGAACATAAAATTCGTACAGGAGCCGTAAACAACTTTTTGCCTTTTGTTTCCTGTGCGGTCGTTGTATGGCTGGGTTTAGCAGGGGTAGCAGGGGTAGCAGCTCCCGTAGCTGTATCTACGGATGTAGCGAGAAGAGTAGGGGTAGCAGTAGCGGGCGCTGTAGGAGGGGTAGCAGTCACGATAACCGCGCAGATCCCCGTAGCTCCGGTAGCTGCAAGGGCTTCCGCAGTCATAGGTCCGGCAGCTGTACACGGTCCCGTAGTTGCAGGGAGAGTAGCAGGTATCCTCACACTGGTTCTGGTAGTAGAAGGTCATCTTGGTGTGGTGGAGGGGGGCACGTCTGAAACACAGCAGAAGAGAAGAAAGTAAGGTCTGCCCCAGAGATGAAGCAGGAGCTTGCTGCTTCTAGCAAATGCAGTGTGAGCATGGGAAGGAGGGAGAGGAGAGAGGAGGAGAGGGGAGGAGAGGAGAGGAGAGGAGAGGAGAGGAGAGGAGAGGAGAGGAGAGGAGAGGAGAGGAGAGGAGAGGAGAGGAGAGGAGAGGAGAGGAGAGGAGAGGAGAGGAGAGGAGAGGAGAGGAGAGGAGAGGAGAGGAGAGGAGAGGAGAGGAGAGGATCCAGCCAAACATGTCCACTCAAGGTTATACTCTGGCTCCTTCTTGCCCAGCTCACTCCTTTCTGGTTTCCCCCTTTCTTTTCTCCTTAAAAATATGTAATGTTGCTTTTCTTGTTGCCATTGCTTAGAATTGGCAGTATGGATTCAGATTGTGTTTTAGACAGGATATTTTTAGGATTGGGTTGTCTGTATCAGTGCCTGAAGTTGTTCGAAAAACCACAAATGGACAGACACTGGTTCAGGAATTAATTTTGCCAGTTTTTGCTATCGAGACAAGATGCTACAGAAGAAATCCTCCCCTTATGCAAGTCAGCAGTGCTCTGCTGAAAAAATCAGCTTGTTTGTATGGACCTGTGTCTCTGCCTTAGTAGCCAGTTGAGTATATATTTGCTTTTTGTTCGAAATAATTGAAAAAAAATGTAATGCACTGTCTGCTTCAAAATGCAGCAGCCTGAAATGCTTCAGTATATCATAAAATAATGTAATTTCTCATAATTCATAGCTAGATGAGGCAGTCTTGGAAACTTACATGACCATCTTAATATCACATTTTTACAAAAAAGAATTGTACTTGCGTGGCTGTGAAGGCACAGCCTGTGCTTTTAAAGCATCACTTCCACCTGTAGAGCAATACAGCAAACCCAAAACATCTACACAGCAATAAAGACATCGTAGTAAGCCTGACTTACCAAGTGCAATGAGAATGTAAGTCTGGAGGTGCAAGTGGAGAACCTTGGATTTCCCTCCCTTTTATATATTTGTCAGACCAAACCTGCTATGCATTAAACTCATATTCATCACAAAACAAATTTACTTATGCACGTCATTCCTTCAGTTGATGTAATTGTTTTTCTTCATTTGTGATTATTAGTCAGTTCTTGGCTCCCAAAAGCATGACATTGCACTGCAGTTTTCTTTCATGTTCAGACTTCCTGGGTCAATTATATTTGTAGAATTAGTGTGGTGAAATCTGTGTTCTAACAGGAAAGGAAAGGAAAGATATTGAGAGCAGAACTGATCGATGTTCACAATGTCGGTTTTGGAGGAATGGACAAATTTCTGTATATGAAGTCTGCAATGACTCTAGATTGGTTTGAGGAAGAAAGAATTTCAGATGTTTTTTTTAAGAAATAAGAATCCTTAGAAAGCATTTCTTGTTTGTTTTTGTTTTGAAATTCCATTTTTAAGTCAGAATATTTGCATTATTTGTATTTATAATTTTGTTTGTCTCATTTCCAGCTTAAAAGCGGAATTACAAGAAAGGTTTGGATTAGAGGACAAGTCTCGTCTGTACCTTGCTGCAATCAAATATGCATGGATATGTTAATTCTGTACTGGGATCTGCCACAGGAAAGAAATTCTGTAGAAAATCTGATTTACTTGCTTGTTATGCTCTATGAATTATTTTTACCACAGTTCAGCAGCCACCTCCTAAATCTATATAGAAGGAAACTGGGGTCCTTTTTGGTGTAAGAACAGTGGGAATATTTTTGAATAAGTTAAGGAGTCAATGGGGTCCTTTTTGGTGTAAGAACAGTGGGAATATTTTTGAATAAGTTAAGGAGTCAATGACAAGACTATGAGAACAGTAAAGCAGGTTGCAATCAATAATAAATCTAAATCTAATCTGCTTTCAAGCAGAAATAATGATATTTGAAATGTGCAGGCTTTGCATGCTATATGAAATAAAATTACAAACTCAGTCTTCTGGAAAGCCAGCCCAAACAAGGCAAATTTAATTGGATCTGAAAATATCTGCTTAGTGATTATTTACACTTAGATCAGAAAATGATTCACTCAGGAGTTCTTTACCAGGAACAAGATTAAAACAAACAGGAACGTGTCTCTGTAATAACTGCATCTTTCCTGAGAAGTCCCCCGAATGCTGAATATGCTTTAATGTGACATCTTCTTAATGTTGTGAGGTGTGTAACTTAATGTTGTTAATGATGGTGAATAACACTGGGCCCTGTGAATGTGACCTGGTAAGCAGCAGCATCCCGGTCTTCCCTGGTGACCTTCACCTCAAAACACTGCTGTTTACTCGCATCCGAGGGAAGGATAATAACAGGCATGTCATATGTTCTGGCCATTTCTCTAAATTTTGAATATCAAAGCCTTCATTAATACTTATTAAAGATCTACCTGTACAAAGAGATTTATTATTTAAATATTAATAGTACGTTACCGGAAAATGCCTCAGTGTTAAGTAACACAGTTTTTCAAAATGTATATCAGGTTTTCCTGTTTCTATGCTTTATTTAGGTTGTAATTTATAGCTTCAGAATTGAGTCTTTGAAAGGTTTTTCTCTAAAAATACATCATATACATACCATTTTAATGCCTATAGGCCAATTTTCTAGCTGAATCAATCAGCACAACAATATCCTATTGCATGACGACATCAAATCAAAGACACAGTCTTTCCCCCTTTGCTAGTCACAGGAAATGTTGGAAGGGATGGGTAAGAACGTGCTGTTTCATATGTCATTAAAGTTATGAAATGCATGGAAAGGAGGGGCTAGCCCTTCCACAAGTATTTCAGAAAAAAAAAGCAAGACAAAGTACAAGGGCCAACATGCACGGTGAGGCTGGTCTTCCAGAAATGGCATTTCGTGATGCGTCTGTCTTTGTATATTCTGTTGACTTGTTGCTGTACTGAAGAAGTGAATTCAGTGCGATGATACCAAGGCTTAATTGCCCTGTGTAGTTTTGAGATGAAAGAAACCTGGAGGGTGTAGCCCGCATGTCACAGTGCCAGAGCAATAATCAGAAACCCTGGGGAGAACCGGTATATCAATAAGGAAGAGTCACGAGGGCAGCAAAATATGTTTGGTAATTGGAGGCAACCTGGGGTGCAGACATGCCTTTCACGCGCTGGGCGGGACTGGGCGCTGTATAAAAACCCCACACCGCTGGGAGCAATGCATTGGTTTCTCCTGCCTTATCCTCCTTCAGAAGTGGGTAAGTCAGAATAGATTTAGAAAACCTAGTGAATAATGAAGAGATGTTATTTGATACTATTTGCCCTCCTCTTTCTGCTGGCTCCCAGACACTAATCTACAAGTGCTGTAGATTAATGCATTGGGAATTAAGGTTGTGATTTGATGAGAATTATATAGATGTAAAATATTCATTCCTCACTGGATTTTCATTAATACTTGAGTGTTTGAAACTGTGTCAGTCCTGCCTGTATCCTTCTTTTCCCTTAAAGTCTTTATCTCAGTACAGCCACGAAGGATTTTCCAGTTTATTTCTGGATGGCTCCCTTTTGACACAGGCATCATGGTTCCCAATTCCACCTCCCGTCATGATCTATGGGTGAAGACAGTGGGGCTGTGCAGGAAAGCTCAGAAAGGCTGGTCAGGATATAGGATTACGGGGATGATCCAGCACTAAAAGTCAGAATAGAACAATAGATGAGCACAGAGGGTGTCAGGCAGCATGCCTGGCTTTGCTGGCTCCATGCTTGCAGCATTTATCTGAGATGTACTTGCTGTTGGGAGCATTGCTTTACAGGCTTTTTCTTCCCCTGTGGTGTTTCAGACGTGCCCCCCTCCACCACACCAAGATGACCTTCTACTACCAGAACCAGTGTGAGGATACCTGCTACTCTCCCTGCAACTACGGGACCGTGTACAGCTGCCGGACCTATGACTGCGGAAGCCCTTGCAGCTACCGGAGCTACGGGGATCTGTGCGGTTATCGTGACTGCTACCCCTCCTACAGCGCCCGCTACTGCTACCCCTACTCTTCTCGCTACATCCGTAGATACAGCTACGGGAGCTGCTACCCCTGCTACCCCTGCTAAACCCAGAAGGATTTAATGGAAACAAGGACTGAGAATTAGTTACTGAATTCGCGGCTGCTGTTAGGGGAGGGTTTGCAGAAGCTCTGAGTCCAGGACTGCGACTGAATGTCGTAGTATTTTGGAAAGCTCAGTGTTTCTGTAAAACTTCTTCAATGTTCTTCCAAAATGTTTTGTCTTGCTTTTTTCCTACTGACTTCTTATCCCTACCATGGATTTGATGTGTAAAGGAATCTGGGCTTAACATGGGTTAACATGGGCAAACAATTCCTTAACTCATTTACAGCTCTTTCCCAGCTAACATGCATGAAATCTAGAATGTACCTGTAGTAGCCTTCCTAAGGATATGCTTCTGGCTTAACTGCTTTTGAAGCTATACCAGAGAAACAGTAAATCAGCTGCTCTGATTTATTAAATTGGACTTAAAGCAAGTGGAAACATTTGAAAATGGAAATTAATAGTCAAATGCTACAGCTGTAGCAGCAAAACTGGTACCAATGAGACAGGGAGATTTTCTGCAGATATAGATTGATCTCTGCACGCGTTCTTTCCACTTCTGTTTTCTATATTACTTTAGATTGTGATGATGAGCTTTAGTCTTATTAAAACTGTTATAGCATCATTACAGATCTCTGGTCTTCTTTTTCTGACTTGGATGTACACAGAATTTTGTCCCCTGCTTGATATGTTTTGTGGAGACATACTGCACCCTGTAGTTTTTACAAATGTCATCTGAACCTGGGCACACATTTTACAAATGAATAACCCAGCAGTATCTCAGAAAATGAACTCACTCATTCTGGAATTTCCTAGGAAGGATTTGGAAATATTCTTTTAAATTTGCCTTAGCATCACAGTGCATGTGCAGACATTGGACGTAACAGCACTACATCTTAGTGATTTGTAAATGCACAGACTGCCTGCAGGCAAACCCAATTTAACTGGGAAGTAAGCCAAGAGGCTTAGAGAAAATCACCCCTGTTTCTCAAGCACTTTTGTCCTGGCAGTTTCTGGGTGCTTTCTGGATTTAGAGGTCTGATCTGTTATAGGGCAGAAAATGGCACGCTTTCTGTTTCAGCTTATTAAGTGGTGCTAAGAACAAGTGTTTGCAAAGGTTGCTGTAAGGCTCCATTTGAATGACAATGAAATGGTGTGAAGGTCCCAGGCTGCACAATCATACAGTGTTTATTAGGATGAGATGCCTTGAAGTGACTCTATTATTCATGACTGAAGTACCTAAGTGGCAGCAGTAGTAACCTCTTAATGGTACGATGCTGTAACAGAGTCTAGGTGTAAAACAGCCAGTGAAGTGCTTTGAAAGCCCTATTAAACCCCAGAACCCTTATGGTGAATGCAGTTGTTGTCCTTTGAACACACGCACACAGACAGGTACTTTGAGGGCAGTCTCACAAGAGGAACAGAGCTCAATTGTGCTACAATACAAAACGTGAGTACAAAATTAATTGAACGCCTTTGCAAGTAAAGCTGTGGGTTACACTTCCAGAAGCTTTCAGGATGGAGCTTTCTCATGGCTTCTGAGGAGCTTTGCTCCTAGGAAAGCACTCACCAGCTTGGTGCCTGACACGTTACCCACAAAAGCACAACACAAGTTGCTGTTGAACTGTGTCTTGACATGAAGGTCTAGAAATTTAGCCAGAACTGGTCATAATTTCAATTTTTCATTAGTTAAACCTATTTAATAAAACCTGTAATGTTATGAGTAAGTTGCTAAGTAAAAACTGGAAAGTATTAAGTGTCTCAGAGTGCACAAGTAGAGACAATGGTAGCTTAAAATAATTGCTAATATCTCTGTAGTTCTACAGACTATTTATGGACTTAGCTGCTTTAACAAGAGACGTAGTTAAAAAAGGAGTTAGAAATTCATGGAATGCCACACACATATATGTTTCTTCCACTCCAGTAAATCCTAGGATAAGACTAGAAAGAAACCCAAATACCTGGGATGAGAAGGCAAAGTACATAATTGTAGGATCTCATATGTTTCATTGGACAGAACCACACTTGAGTGAAAAGTGTGAAGTCTATAAAATCACATTCTGACCAAAGCATGTATTAAAATGTCTCAACACGTACTTTTGAAGTGACTATTATTCAATAATGAAGCACATGACAAGAGACAAAAACCAGCTTTTAATATAGTAATAAAACACTACAAATGTATAAAATAGTTATGAGCGTCTGAGAAGTGCTTTGAACTTCTCAGACTATCTGGCATGGAAAAATGTGAAGACATTATATATTTCTGCTTGAGAAAAGGACCACAAAGCAGCAAATAAATTCACTGGTATTTTTTCCTTCAAAAGCTGTCCCTTACAATTGGGCTAATAGCTTATTTGTATCTCTTGTGTGCTACAACACAAGGCAGTCTATCAAAAGCTGTTGAACCTCTCACAAACCCTGCTCACTAAGGCGTGTGACACGTGATATTTAACTCTGTGACTCGAGCTTCATTATCAACATTTCAATGGTCAATGTGGCAAATCAGAAGAGCAAACTCAAACAAAGGAAGCAAAAGCCAGGTTATTGATGCAATGCAGATTCTTTAATGTGGATGCAAAATGCAATAAACAGTGTCAGCAAGAAACAAAACAACAAGGAAAAACTGAATTTGGAGCGGGAAAATCATAAGGCTGCAGCAAGACACAACCCAGGGCTCCACCAAAAAGATCCCCTCCCGCCCTCTTGTGTTTCAGGCTGGGAGTCTTACAGCCTGGCAGAACCGGGGAGACTCTCATCCGAGGAAGACTACAGCTTTGTTGTGTTGCAGGTAGGAGGGGAGACTTGGAAGCCCTAAAGTTGCCAGCATAAGATCTGCAAGGTTACTCTGTGCAAATAAGCAAAGACCATACAGACCCAGTAGCTGCTTTGCCACAGCCTAAAGAGGGGCTGCAAGCTCTGCTCTGCATCTGGTGGTAGAAGACGAGAGGTGCGATGTGTGGAGACCCAGGGCAGATGTGGCACTGAACTCTGTGGATATTTGGGGCTTAGCAGGGTCCACAGTTCCCATTGAGGTACCTATGGCCTCGGCCCCAACCACCATATCCACAACCGCCATAGCCACCATAGCCCCCATAACCCCCATAGCCCCCATAGCCCCCGTAGCCCCCATAGCCTCCATAGCCTCCAAAACCACCACGGCCTCCAAAAGTGCCGCCGTAGCCTCCGCCAACACCGGGAGCTCCCGCTGAGCCAACAACACTCTGCTGCGGGAAGGAGCTGAGGATGGGCCCGGGGAAGGTGATCACCGCAGGTGGCGGCTGGATCACCACCGTGGAGTCAGGGCACTGCCGCACGCAGGGCTCGTTGCAGGTGTCAGCCAGCGGGGCCGGGGCGGCCACCCCACAGGAGGTGTTGCACAGGCTGGTGCAGGACATCTTTCAGGCAGGCAAGGAGTCCTGGCAAAGACACCAGGGATTAGGCACAGGTGCGGGGAAGGGGCTGTATCGAGGGAGGGAGGGAGGCAGGGAGAGATCCCCAAGGGGCTTCCAGGAGCTGGACTTACCCTGTTGATCAGGAGAGTCAAGCAAAGCCGAGTGGATAGAGGGCTGTGAAGCCCTCAGCTCTTTTATACACGTCCCAGGCTGCCCGGGGCATTGGCCACGGGGGTTGGTGGTTGAAACCCCACGTAATCATGAGACGTAGCACACAGCTTCATGACACAGAAAGTGATGTGAGAGAATTATATGCCGCCTCACGGGGGGCACTGGCATGCAAGCGTGCCCTGGAGAGGACAGGGGTGATGGGAGGGACACACTATGATACATCAGTACATGAAAGACAAGGAGCTGCTATAGCTGAATGTGTGACACCAATAAACTCCAATCAGTCCCTAATCCCCCGCATTGCTTACGTGTCAGAGTCCTGGGCACAGTCGTCACGCCTGTCATTACCTCCCTTTACAAGCTGGTGAACAGAGGCTTTGGAAGATTGGCCAAGTCAGCAGCCATCTGACCTGCTTGAGGTGGCTTGTAAGTGCCCACCATCTCCCAGTGCTGGCCCCTTACAGCGGCTAGGGTCATCCCTAAGCCTTGGACATCTCTGGACCCTTCGGGGTGTTTGGGGGATCATGTGTGCCCTTTATCAAAAAGCAAAGAATAGGCTGCCTGATGTGGGCGTGCTAGTGGAGAATCGGGCACATACAGCCCGGCTGAGTGACTGAGGTCCTCTAGGAGGGCTTGGGGAAAACCCCATGGTGCCGTACCTCACGCTACTTCACTGAGGGTAGTGGCTGCTTCATGGCACCCAGCAGGGGCTGGCATTGGTAATCCCAAGCTGTGAGGCATGCTGGTGGTGCAGAGGACGCCAAGCATCACCCTGCACCCTCAGGGCAGATTTTTCTGCAAAGGTTCCTGCGCCAGGGCTGTGGCAAGACATAAAAGCTGCTGCGGCCCCAGGCTTCCCTCACTTCACATCCCAGCTGCCTTGACTTGTGATCCTCGGTGAGCTCCAGCGTGTTCCTGGCGCCAGCCCACAGAGCGCACAGCCCAGGCAGGACCCAGCCTGGGTGCTGTTGGTGCTACTGAGCTGGGGATGAGAAAGGTCCTTGCTGCTGCCTGGCTGAGACGTGCAGTCTGGCCAGGATGACAAGGCAACGCTTATGACCACCTTGTGGGACACATGGGTGGCCCTAGTGCCAGAGTGCTGTAGGATGGGTGACTTTGTCTGGGCCAGGTGCAAGTGGTGGTGGAGAGTGAATGAGTGCGATGCTTGCTTGTGGGAGCAAGCTGGAGGCATCATGAAGATGGTGCTGGAGGGATGTGTACCAGGGCCCGAGCCCGCCTGGGAGCACATTAGAGCCCTGTCCATGCCAGCATGTAAATGTTAAGACAAGCTCTGCCTGTCTTGCAGCATCGCCTGCTGAACACAAGGATGTCCTGCACCAGCCTGTGCAACACCTCCTGTGGGGTGGCCGCCCCGGCCCCGCTGGCTGACACCTGCAACGAGCCCTGCGTGCGGCAGTGCCCTGACTCCACGGTGGTGATCCAGCCGCCACCTGCGGTGATCACATACCCTGGACCCATCCTCAGCTCCTTCCCGCAGCACAGTGTTGTTGGCTCAGCGGGAGCTCCCGGTGTTGGCGGAGGCTACGGCGGCACTTTTGGAGGCCGTGGTGGTTTTGGAGGCTATGGGGGCTATGGGGGCTATGGGGGCTATGGGGGCTATGGATACGGTGGTTGGGGCCGAGGCTGCGGATACCTCAGGGGCAGCTGTGGACCCTGCTAAGCTCCACAACACTTGATCCTGCCACAGAAGTAGACGAGGACCTGAAAAGGCCGTGGCACATCCCAACACAACGCTGGAAGGAAGGACATTGCTTTGGCACAGCTGGGCCCCAGAGCTTGGACGCCTTGTGCGTGCTTGTGGCCTTACTCTGCCTTTCTTGCTGCCCTGCTTGAGCATCCCTTCACGTCTTGTTGCACCCTGATGACAGTGACCCGCGCTGGGTGCCTGCTCCTGGGGCACGGCTGACGCTCGTTGTTGCTCTGCCCACTGCCAGGAGACAGGGGAAGGCCCTGGCCAGGACTCTGCTCTTGTCCCAGCTCCCTCCTCCCCTGGAACTGCAATAAAAGCTCTGTTGCATCACAATGTCGACCCATGATGCTTTTTCTTCACCCTTCCTTCCGCCTTCCCACTTCCCCCAGACCTCGTGGCACGTGGGCTGCTTGAATCTCCCACGGTAATGCCCTGGACCGTTTGGGCAGTTTGCTCCGGGTGCTACAGCTGAGGATGACAGTCCCACCTGGGTCTTGTGCAGCACATTGCACTGAGCTTCCTCTGCTCTCCCACCGGCCGTAAGCACAGCACGTTCCCAGAGCTCCCTTTGAATACGTGCAAGTGCCACAGGTGACTGGCAGAAGCTCTTCCCAATGCTCTGCAAAACCAGCACGCCAGGCCTTACCTCCTTTCATTGGCTTGTTGTTGGTCACCTCTGGAGGTCCAGGGAAGTGGAGGCACAAACACTGCATGGACGGGGCTGCTGCCCGATGCTGACCATGCGCCTGTGCCCAGCTAGAGGTGAGGGCACTGGCATGAGGGAAGACACACACAGCAACTTTTCCCAAGTTTCTCCTCAGAGCCATGAAGAGGCCGCGAGCATGCAGTCACGTGAAGCATAAAGCTCTTTGTGGAGGAGGTTGGGCTGCCTGCCTTCCTGAGGTCCCTCTCTGCCCCAGCTGTCTCCTCATGGTGTGATCCCTGCACTGCAAGGTGCTCTTGGGCAGAGACGGTTCTGGCCACAGCCATTGTGGAGGGCAGTGGGACACCTCTTGGGTCCCTGATGCTGACCTCCAAGAAAGATGTGTCATCCGCAATTGTCAACACAGGGGATGGGAAAGAAGGCAGCAAAATGGCATTTTTTTCTTTTTTCCCAGGCATTCTCTTTTCTCACTGCCTGGAGAGAAGCTTGCACATCTCATCTTGCCTTTGAGGATTTGTCTGCACGTGCACATCCTCCCATGTGGCAAGGTCAGCCTGCACTGAGTCTCAGCCATCTGCCCATTCCTGGCTGAGGAGGTGTCCCCTGTGTGTCTGCTGAGGGAACAGTGCTGGGAGTGGGGTTTGGTGACCCCGTTTACAGCGGCTGAGGCTGGGGGCTTTGGCGGGCTGTGGCAGCGTGGGCTGCTTTGTGGGCTCATGTGTGAGGAAGAGCAGGGATGGGCCAGCAAATTTGTAGCACAACAGGGGGTGGTGGGAAGCTCTGCTGTCATTCCTGGGCACAGCGTGTCCACAGGTAGCAGGTGGGTGACACAGGGAATCCCGAGAAGAGCTTCTACTCCACCAGTGGTGGCAAGGTGAGGCCAACATGGGTCCAACCAGCAGTGGAAGATGGAGGAAAAATAAGAAAAGGAGGTGGTGGAGGTTTGCAGTGCTGCAGAGTACAGGAGCCCAAAGTGTGGAGAAGAGAGGGAGGGCAGAGAGGGAGAAGCTGTTGTTGAACAAGACACGTACGGCCCCGGCTGCAGGTGACCATCTGGCAGAGGGACATGCTGCCAAGGGCCGGCAGGAGGAAGCGAGGCAGCTCCCGCAGGTCACGCTGCAGAGTCACTGACAGGAAAGCCCAGGGAGCCAAGGATGCCGCTAAATGCATTGCTTCTAGAATACGGAAGTAGAAAAACAACCATGGGTCAAGATTGTGATGCAACAGAGCTTTTATTGCAGTTCCAGGGGAGGAGGGAGTTGGGACAAGAGCAAAGCACTGGTGGGGGCTTTCCCCTGTCTCCTGGCAGTGGGCAGAGCAACAACGAGCGTCAGCCGTGCCCCAGGAGCAGGCACCCAGCGCGGGTCACTGTCATCAGGGTGCAACAAGACGTGAAGGGATGCTCAAGCAGGGCAGCAAGAAAGGCAGAGTAAGGCCACAAGCACGCACAAGGCGTCCAAGCTCTGGGGCCCAGCTGTGCCAAAGCAATGTCCTTCCTTCAGGTGTTGTGTTGGGATGTGCCATGGTCTTTTCAGGTCCTCGTCTTCTTCTGTGGCCGGGTCAAGTGTTGTGGAGCTTAGCAGGGTCCACAGTTGCCATTGAGGTACCTGTGGCCTCGGCCCCAGCTCCCATATCCACAACCGCCAAATCCTCCATAGCCCCCATAACCTCCATAGCCCCCACAGCTCCCATAGCCTCCATAGCCCCCGTAGCCCCAAAGGCCTCCATAGCCCCCATAGCCCCCATAGCCCCCGTAGCCCCCATAGCCTCCATAGCCTCCAAAACCACCACGGCCTCCAAAAGTGCCGCCGTAGCCTCCGCCAACACCGGGAGCTCCCGCTGAGCCAACAACACTCTGCTGCGGGAAGGAGCTGAGGATGGGCCCGGGGAAGGTGATCACCGCAGGTGGCGGCTGGATCACCACCGTGGAGTCAGGGCACTGCCGCACGCAGGGCTCGTTGCAGGTGTCAGCCAGCGGGGCCGGGGCGGCCACCCCACAGGAGGTGTTGCACAGGCTGGTGCAGGACATCTTTCAGGCAGGCAAGGAGTCCTGGCAAAGACACCAGGGATTAGGCACAGGTGCGGGGAAGGGGCTGTATCGAGGGAGGGAGGGAGGCAGGGAGAGATCCCCAAGGGGCTTCCAGGAGCTGGACTTACCCTGTTGATCAGGAGAGTCAAGCAAAGCCGAGTGGATAGAGGGCTGTGAAGCCCTCAGCTCTTTTATACACGTCCCAGGCTGCCCGGGGCAGTGGTCACGGGGTGGTGGTTGAAACCCCACATAATCATGAGGTCAACCACACAATCTTCATCGTAAAGATAATGATGCTGGGAGTGTTATATGCCGCCTCGCTAGGGACATTTGTGTACAAACGTGCCTTGCAAAGCATACGTGTGATGGGAGGGATTTGTCGTGAGACATCATTACATGAAAGAGTACGCGCTGCTGTAGCCGAACTCGCATCACAATAAGCCTCAATCTCTCCCTAATCCTCAAGCTCCCTGTGTAGATAAGTCGTAAGCATCTTGCAGAAGTGCTTTGCAATCCTGGGCATAGCAGTCACGTCTGTCATTACCTTTCTCTTACAGACTGGTAAACAGAGGAACCGGGACGCTGGGCACATGGAGAAGCCCTTCCACACGCTTGAAGTGACTTCCAAATTTCCACCATCTCTGAATGCCAGCAACAGCATCTCATTGTCATGGGGTCCACAGATATCGCTGTTAATTGCCCACCTCTAAGGCTGTAGAGGTATTAAGGTCCTGGATTCACTTGACAGCCATGCAAAGAGTAGAGGGGACCGGTCCCACGCATAGCAAAACCTCAAGCGCACAGAGGCTGGTTGAGATGCAGTGGGCATGGCAGTAGGATAGAGCATGGAGACCTCTGAATGTGGGGGGCATATACGGAGGAGAAGAAGGGCATCAAAGGGACCATGTCAGTGTCAGCTCCTTCAGCCTCATGCCTGTGAGCACGGTTCTCGCCAAGCCCTCTCTGGAGGAGCTCAATTACTCAGCGGGACATTGAGGGCTGTGCCAGGAGAGGCTGGCCGAGCGCCCACCCAGAGCCAGGCTGCACGTGGCCGTGCTCCCCACAGGCACAGGCAGAGGCACGCTGGGCACTGCCGGCCATGGGCGCCTGGCTCTGCTGTGCTGAGTGTGGCGTGGTTGGGAACAGCAATCTTCTGCAAGATGCCCAGAATTCTTCTGTGCAAGCAAAGTGGAGGATTAGGGACAGATTGGGGTTTATTGGTGCCGCGAGTTCAGCTACAGTAACGCCTTGTCTTTGATGTAATGATGTGTCATGTCCTGTCCCTCCCATTACCTCTTTTTTCTCCGGGGCACATTTGTGTTCCAGTGTCCCCAATGAGGAGGCACTTAATTATCTCATATCGCTATTTATGTCATGAATTTTGTCCGCTTGATCTCATGATTACATGGGGTTATTACCACCACGCCTTGGGCGATTCCTCAGTCAGTCGGTGACATGTATATAAGAGCTGAGGGCTTCACAGCTGGCTATCCATCTTCTCCCACTTGCCTCTCTGATCACTGTGGTAAGTGCAAGTCTTACCTCCCTCTTTCCTTCCTCAGCAGTGGCTTTCCTGAGGCATCGTTTGCTTGGGGCTCCACCACGCTTTCATCGGGCATAGTAAGGATGGGATCGTGCTGTTTCAGAGCTATGGAAAGGATGGGAATTTAACCTTGTGGGTACAATGCTCTGAGTACACCAAGAGACTCAAATCCTTTGGGAGATGTTTATTTTCCATTTGCTTTGGTTGAGGGAGATTTTCTGTTCCCTTTGGTCAAGCCAGGCCCAGGGCGCACCATGGCAAACACTGGTTTATACCAGCATTTGAACTGTGGAGCCTCTTCTTGCTGTGACTGCCGGAGAGGATCCAGAGCCTGTCCTGGGACACAGGTTCCAAGTGTGAGAGAGACAGGAGGGTTTCGGGATTGGGCCTGACACTGACCCGGAGCTCTGTCCTTTCTTGCAGCATCACCTGCTGAACACAAGGATGTCCTGCACCAGCCTGTGCAACACCTCCTGTGGGGTGGCCGCCCCGGCCCCGCTGGCTGACACCTGCAACGAGCCCTGTGTGCGGCAGTGCCCTGACTCCACGGTGGTGATCCAGCCGCCACCCTCGGTGATCACCTTCCCCGGGCCCATCCTCAGCTCCTTCCCGCAGCAGAGTGTTGTTGGCTCAGCGGGAGCTCCCGGTGTTGGCGGAGGCTACGGCGGCACTTTTGGAGGCCGTGGTGGTTTTGGAGGCTATGGAGGCTATGGGGGCTACGGGGGCTATGGAGGCTATGGGGGCTATGGAGGCCTTTGGGGCTACGGGGGCTATGGAGGCTATGGGAGCTGTGGGGGCTATGGAGGTTATGGGGGCTATGGAGGATTTGGCGGTTGTGGATATGGGAGCTGGGGCCGAGGCCACAGGTACCTCAATGGCAACTGTGGACCCTGCTAAGCTCCACAACACTTGACCCGGCCACAGAAGAAGACGAGGACCTGAAAAGACCATGGCACATCCCAACACAACACCTGAAGGAAGGACATTGCTTTGGCACAGCTGGGCCCCAGAGCTTGGATGCCTCGTGCATGTGTGGGGCCCACTCTGCCTTTCTTGCTGCCCTGCTTGAGCATCCCTTCAAGACTTGCTGCTCTTGGACAACGCAGCATCATGCTGGGTGCCTGCTCCTGTGGCACGGCTGATGCTCGTTGTTGCTCTGCCCACTGCCAGGAGACAGGGGAAAGCCCCCACCAGTGCTTTGCTCTTGTCCCAACTCCCTCCTCCCCTGGAACTGCAATAAAATCTCTGTTGCATCGCAGTGTTGTCCCATGGTTGTTTTCTTCAACCTTCCTCTGTAGGCAACGCTCCCAGCAGCAGCCTTGGCTCCCCGGGCTGTCCTAGCCAGCTGCCACCCAGGGCCTCTGCAGGGTGACCTGCGGGAGCTGCCTCGCTTCCTCCTGCCGGCCCTTGGCAGCATGTCCCTCTGCCAGATGGTCACCTGCAGCCGGGGCCGTACGTGTCTTGTTCAACAACAGCTTCTCCCTCTCTGCCCTCCCTCTCTTCTCCACACTTTGGGCTCCTGTACTCTGCAGCACTGCAAACCTCCACCACCTCCTTTTCTTATTTTTCCTCCATCTTCCACTGCTGGTTGGACCCATGTTGGCCTCACCTTGCCACCACTGGTGGAGTAGAAGCTCTTCTCGGGATTCCCTGTGTCACCCACCTGCTACCTGTGGACACGCTGTGCCCAGGAATGACAGCAGAGCTTCCCACCACCCCCTGTTGTGCTACAAATTTGCTGGCCCATCCCTGCTCTTCCTCACACATGAGCCCACAAAGCAGCCCACGCTGCCACAGCCCGCCAAAGCCCCCAGCCTCAGCCGCTGTAAACGGGGTCACCAAACCCCACTCCCAGCACTGTTCCTCAGCAGACACACAGGGGACACCTCCTCAGCCAGGAATGGGCAGATGGCTGAGACTCAGTGCAGGCTGACCTTGCCACATGGGAGGATGTGCACGTGCAGACAAATCCTCAAAGGCAAGATGAGATGTGCAAGCTTCTCTCCAGGCAGTGAGAAAAGAGAATGCCTGGGAAAAAAGAAAAAAATGCCATTTTGCTGCCTTCTTTCCCATCCCCTGTGTTGACAATTGCGGATGACACATCTTTCTTGGAGGTCAGCATCAGGGACCCAAGAGGTGTCCCACTGCCCTCCACAATGGCTGTGGCCAGAACCGTCTCTGCCCAAGAGCACCTTGCAGTGCAGGGATCACACCATGAGGAGACAGCTGGGGCAGAGAGGGACCTCAGGAAGGCAGGCAGCCCAACCTCCTCCACAAAGAGCTTTATGCTTCACGTGACTGCATGCTCGCGGCCTCTTCATGGCTCTGAGGAGAAACTTGGGAAAAGTTGCTGTGTGTGTCTTCCCTCATGCCAGTGCCCTCACCTCTAGCTGGGCACAGGCGCATGGTCAGCATCGGGCAGCAGCCCCGTCCATGCAGTGTTTGTGCCTCCACTTCCCTGGACCTCCAGAGGTGACCAACAACAAGCCAATGAAAGGAGGTAAGGCCTGGCGTGCTGGTTTTGCAGAGCATTGGGAAGAGCTTCTGCCAGTCACCTGTGGCACTTGCACGTATTCAAAGGGAGCTCTGGGAACGTGCTGTGCTTACGGCCGGTGGGAGAGCAGAGGAAGCTCAGTGCAATGTGCTGCACAAGACCCAGGTGGGACTGTCATCCTCAGCTGTAGCACCCGGAGCAAACTGCCCAAACGGTCCAGGGCATTACCGTGGGAGATTCAAGCAGCCCACGTGCCACGAGGTCTGGGGGAAGTGGGAAGGCGGAAGGAAGGGTGAAGAAAAAGCATCATGGGTCGACATTGTGATGCAACAGAGCTTTTATTGCAGTTCCAGGGGAGGAGGGAGCTGGGACAAGAGCAGAGTCCTGGCCAGGGCCTTCCCCTGTCTCCTGGCAGTGGGCAGAGCAACAACGAGCGTCAGCCGTGCCCCAGGAGCAGGCACCCAGCGCGGGTCACTGTCATCAGGGTGCAACAAGACGTGAAGGGATGCTCAAGCAGGGCAGCAAGAAAGGCAGAGTAAGGCCACAAGCACGCACAAGGCGTCCAAGCTCTGGGGCCCAGCTGTGCCAAAGCAATGTCCTTCCTTCCAGCGTTGTGTTGGGATGTGCCACGGCCTTTTCAGGTCCTCGTCTACTTCTGTGGCAGGATCAAGTGTTGTGGAGCTTAGCAGGGTCCACAGCTGCCCCTGAGGTATCCGCAGCCTCGGCCCCAACCACCGTATCCATAGCCCCCATAGCCCCCATAGCCCCCATAGCCCCCATAGCCTCCAAAACCACCACGGCCTCCAAAAGTGCCACCGTAGCCTCCGCCAACACCGGGAGCACCCGCTGAGCCAACAACACTCTGCTGCGGGAAGGAGCTGAGGATGGGCCCGGGGAAGGTGATCACCGAGGGTGGCGGCTGGATCACCACCGTGGAGTCAGGGCACTGCCGCACGCAGGGCTCGTTGCAGGTGTCAGCCAGCGGGGCCGGGGCGGCCACCCCACAGGAGGTGTTGCACAGGCTGGTGCAGGACATCTTTCAGGCAGGCAAGGAGTCCTGGCAAAGACACCAGGGATTAGGCACAGGTGCGGGGAAGGGGCTGTATCGAGGGAGGGAGGGAGGCAGGGAGAGATCCCCAAGGGGCTTCCAGGAGCTGGACTTACCCTGTTGATCAGGAGAGTCAAGCAAAGCCGAGTGGATAGAGGGCTGTGAAGCCCTCAGCTCTTTTATACACGTCCCAGGCTGCCCGGGGCATTGGCCACGGGGGTTGGTGGTTGAAACCCCACGTAATCGTGAGACGCAGCACACAGCTTCATGACACAGAAAGTGATGCGAGAGAATTATATGCCGCCTCACTGGGGGCACTGGCATGCAAGCGTGCCCTGGAGAGGACAGGGGTGATGGGAGGGACAAACGATGACACGCCATTACATGAAAGACACGGCACGGCTGTTGTAGCTGAACCGGCGGGTACCAATAAACCCCGATCTATCCCTAATCCCCCGCATTGCTTACGTGGCAATGTGCTGAACCTTGCAGAATATTGCTGTGTCCAACGCTAGCACACCAGGCTGCTGCTCCTGCAGACAACGCGCTCAGCAGCAGCCCAGCCAGGCACCCATGGCCACGAGTCCCCAGTGTGCCTGGGCCTGTGGGGAACTTTGCCACGTGCAGCCTGGCTCTCAGTGGCTGCTCGGCCCAAATCTCCTGGCCCAGCCCCCAACACCCAGCTGAGCAATCGAGTCCCTCCAGAGAGGCCTTGAGGAGGACCACGCTTACAAAGACATGGCCAAGGAAGCTGAGAGTGTCCTGGTCCCCTCCTGCCCTGCACCTCCCCTGTGCATGTCCCCTGTCACACAGGACCTTGCCGCCTGATCACATTGCCCCCCACCCACCTTTGTTTTGAGGCCCCACACGAATGGGTCTTTGAGCCGCTCAGCAAAGAGTGCCCCCCACCCTCTGCATGGCCGTTCATCGGTGAGCACCACATAGACCCTCTGGAGCCGGGGCATGGAGGTGGCTGAGGCTTCAGGGAGCTCCTGACCTGTTGCCCCAGAAGGCGCCCAGCGCTCATGGGCACTGGGAGATGGTGGGCATTTGCGAGTCACTCCGAGTGTCTGGAATGGCTTCTCCCTTTGCCCAGCGTCCCCATGCCTCTGCTTACCGCCTTGTAAAAGGGAGGTAATGACAGGCATGATGGTGCGCACAGGATTGCAAAGCACATCTGCGAAACGCTCAGGACTCTGGCACGTAAGCAATGCGGGGGATTAGGGATAGATCGGGGTTTATTGGTGCCGCTGGTTCAGCTACAACAGCCGTGCCGTGTCTTTCATGTACTGATGTATCATAGTGTGTCCCTCCCATCACCCCTGTCCTCTCCAGGGCACGCTTGCATGCCAGTGCCCCCAGTGAGGCGGCATATAATTCTCTCGCATCACTTTCTGTGTCATGAAGCTGTGTGCTGCGTCTCATGATTACGTGGGGTTTCAACCACCAACCCCCCGTGGCCAATGCCCCGGGCAGCCTGGGACGTGTATAAAAGAGCTGAGGGCTTCACAGCCCTCTATCCACTCGGCTTTGCTTGACTCTCCTGATCAACAGGGTAAGTCCAGCTCCTGGAAGCCCCTTGGGGATCTCTCCCTGCCTCCCTCCCTCCCTCGATACAGCCCCTTCCCCGCACCTGTGCCTAATCCCTGGTGTCTTTGCCAGGACTCCTTGCCTGCCTGAAAGATGTCCTGCACCAGCCTGTGCAACACCTCCTGTGGGGTGGCCGCCCCGGCCCCGCTGGCTGACACCTGCAACGAGCCCTGCGTGCGGCAGTGCCCTGACTCCACGGTGGTGATCCAGCCGCCACCTGCGGTGATCACCTTCCCCGGGCCCATCCTCAGCTCCTTCCCGCAGCACAGTGTTGTTGGCTCAGCGGGTGCTCCCGGTGTTGGCGGAGGCTACGGCGGCACTTTTGGAGGCCGTGGTGGTTTTGGAGGCTATGGGGGCTATGGGGGCTATGGGGGCTATGGGGGCTATGGATACGGTGGTTGGGGCCGAGGCTGCGGATACCTCAGGGGCAGCTGTGGACCCTGCTAAGCTCCACAACACTTGATCCTGCCACAGAAGTAGACGAGGACCTGAAAAGGCCGTGGCACATCCCAACACAACGCTGGAAGGAAGGACATTGCTTTGGCACAGCTGGGCCCCAGAGCTTGGACGCCTTGTGCGTGCTTGTGGCCTTACTCTGCCTTTCTTGCTGCCCTGCTTGAGCATCCCTTCACGTCTTGTTGCACCCTGATGACAGTGACCCGCGCTGGGTGCCTGCTCCTGGGGCACGGCTGACGCTCGTTGTTGCTCTGCCCACTGCCAGGAGACAGGGGAAGGCCCTGGCCAGGACTCTGCTCTTGTCCCAGCTCCCTCCTCCCCTGGAACTGCAATAAAAGCTCTGTTGCATCACAATGTCGACCCATGATGCTTTTTCTTCACCCTTCCTTCCGCCTTCCCACTTCCCCCAGACCTCGTGGCACGTGGGCTGCTTGAATCTCCCACGGTAATGCCCTGGACCGTTTGGGCAGTTTGCTCCGGGTGCTACAGCTGAGGATGACAGTCCCACCTGGGTCTTGTGCAGCACATTGCACTGAGCTTCCTCTGCTCTCCCACCGGCCGTAAGCACAGCACGTTCCCAGAGCTCCCTTTGAATACGTGCAAGTGCCACAGGTGACTGGCAGAAGCTCTTCCCAATGCTCTGCAAAACCAGCACGCCAGGCCTTACCTCCTTTCATTGGCTTGTTGTTGGTCACCTCTGGAGGTCCAGGGAAGTGGAGGCACAAACACTGCATGGACGGGGCTGCTGCCCGATGCTGACCATGCGCCTGTGCCCAGCTAGAGGTGAGGGCACTGGCATGAGGGAAGACACACACAGCAACTTTTCCCAAGTTTCTCCTCAGAGCCATGAAGAGGCCGCGAGCATGCAGTCACGTGAAGCATAAAGCTCTTTGTGGAGGAGGTTGGGCTGCCTGCCTTCCTGAGGTCCCTCTCTGCCCCAGCTGTCTCCTCATGGTGTGATCCCTGCACTGCAAGGTGCTCTTGGGCAGAGACGGTTCTGGCCACAGCCATTGTGGAGGGCAGTGGGACACCTCTTGGGTCCCTGATGCTGACCTCCAAGAAAGATGTGTCATCCGCAATTGTCAACACAGGGGATGGGAAAGAAGGCAGCAAAATGGCATTTTTTTCTTTTTTCCCAGGCATTCTTTTTTCTCACTGCCTGGAGAGAAGCTCGCACATCTCATCTTGCCTTTGAGGATTTGTCTGCACGTGCACATCCTCCCATGTGGCAAGGTCAGCCTGCACTGAGTCTCAGCCATCTGCCCATTCCTGGCTGAGGAGGTGTCCCCTGTGTGTCTGCTGAGGGAACAGTGCTGGGAGTGGGGTTTGGTGACCCCGTTTACAGCGGCTGAGGCTGGGGGCTTTGGCGGGCTGTGGCAGCGTGGGCTGCTTTGTGGGCTCATGTGTGAGGAAGAGCAGGGATGGGCCAGCAAATTTGTAGCACAACAGGGGGTGGTGGGAAGCTCTGCTGTCATTCCTGGGCACAGCGTGTCCACAGGTAGCAGGTGGGTGACACAGGGAATCCCGAGAAGAGCTTCTACTCCACCAGTGGTGGCAAGGTGAGGCCAACATGGGTCCAACCAGCAGTGGAAGATGAAGGAAAAATAAGAAAAGGAGGTGGTGGAGGTTTGCAGTGCTGCAGAGTACAGGAGCCCAAAGTGTGGAGAAGAGAGGGAGGGCAGAGAGGGAGAAGCTGTTGTTGAACAAGACACGTACGGCCCCGGCTGCAGGTGACCATCTGGCAGAGGGACATGCTGCCAAGGGCCGGCAGGAGGAAGCGAGGCAGCTCCCGCAGGTCACCCTGCAGAGGCCCTGGGTGGCAGCTGGCTAGGACAGCCCGGGGAGCCAAGGCTGCTGCTGGGAGCGTTGCCTACAGAGGAAGGTTGAAGAAAACAACCATGGGACAACACTGCGATGCAACAGAGATTTTATTGCAGTTCCAGGGGAGGAGGGAGTTGGGACAAGAGCAAAGCACTGGTGGGGGCTTTCCCCTGTCTCCTGGCAGTGGGCAGAGCAGCAACGAGCATCAGCCGTGCCACAGGAGCAGGCACCCAGCATGATGCTGCGTTGTCCAAGAGCAGCAAGTCTTGAAGGGATGCTCAAGCAGGGCAGCAAGAAAGGCAGAGTGGGCCCCACACATGCACGAGGCATCCAAGCTCTGGGGCCCAGCTGTGCCAAAGCAATGTCCTTCCTTCAGGTGTTGTGTTGGGATGTGCCATGGTCTTTTCAGGTCCTCGTCTTCCTCTGTGGCCGGGTCAAGTGTTGTGGAGCTTAGCAGGGTCCACAGTTGCCATTGAGGTACCTGTGGCCTCGGCGCCAGCCACCATATCCACAACTGCCAAATCCTCCATAGCCCCCATAGCCCCAAAGGCCTCCATAACCCCCATAACCACCATGGCCCCAAAGGCCTCCATAGCCCCCATAGCCTCCATAGCCCCCATAGCCTCCAAAACCACCACGGCCTCCAAAAGTGCCGCCGTAGCCTCCGCCAACACCGGGAGCTCCCGCTGAGCCAACAACACTGTGCTGCGGGAAGGAGCTGAGGATGGGCCCAGGGAAGGTGATCACCGAGGGTGGCGGCTGGATCACCACCGTGGAGTCAGGGCACTGCCGCACGCAGGGCTCGTTGCAGGTGTCAGCCAGCGGGGCCGGGGCGGCCACCCCACAGGAGGTGTTGCACAGGCTGGTGCAGGACATCTTTCAGGCAGGCAAGGAGTCCTGGCAAAGACACCAGGGATTAGGCACAGGTGCGGGGAAGGGGCTGTATCGAGGGAGGGAGGGAGGCAGGGAGAGATCCCCAAGGGGCTTCCAGGAGCTGGACTTACCCTGTTGATCAGGAGAGTCAAGCAAAGCCGAGTGGATAGAGGGCTGTGAAGCCCTCAGCTCTTTTATACACGTCCCAGGCTGCCCGGGGCAGTGGTCACGGGGTGGTGGTTGAAACCCCACGTAATCATGAGGTCAACCACACAATCTTCATCGTAAAGATAATGATGCTGGGAGTGTTATATGCCGCCTCGCTAGGGACATTTGTGTACAAACGTGCCTTGCAAAGCATACGTGTGATGGGAGGGATTTGTCGTGAGACATCATTACATGAAAGAGTACGCGCTGCTGTAGCCGAACTCGCATCACAATAAGCCTCAATCTCTCCCTAATCCTCAAGCTCCCTGTGTAGATAAGTCGTAAGCATCTTGCAGAAGTGCTTTGCAATCCTGGGCATAGCAGTCACGTCTGTCATTACCTTTCTCTTACAGACTGGTAAACAGAGGAACCGGGACGCTGGGCACATGGAGAAGCCCTTCCACACGCTTGAAGTGACTTCCAAATTTCCACCATCTCTGAATGCCAGCAACAGCATCTCATTGTCATGGGGTCCACAGATATCGCTGTTAATTGCCCACCTCTAAGGCTGTAGAGGTATTAAGGTCCTGGATTCACTTGACAGCCATGCAAAGAGTAGAGGGGACCGGTCCCACGCATAGCAAAACCTCAAGCGCACAGAGGCTGGTTGAGATGCAGTGGGCATGGCAGTAGGATAGAGCATGGAGACCTCTGAATGTGGGGGGCATATACGGAGGAGAAGAAGGGCATCAAAGGGACCATGTCAGTGTCAGCTCCTTCAGCCTCATGCCTGTGAGCACGGTTCTCGCCAAGCCCTCTCTGGAGGAGCTCAATTACTCAGCGGGACATTGAGGGCTGTGCCAGGAGAGGCTGGCCGAGCGCCCACCCAGAGCCAGGCTGCACGTGGCCGTGCTCCCCACAGGCACAGGCAGAGGCACGCTGGGCACTGCCGGCCATGGGCGCCTGGCTCTGCTGTGCTGAGTGTGGCGTGGTTGGGAACAGCAATCTTCTGCAAGATGCCCAGAATTCTTCTGTGCAAGCAAAGTGGAGGATTAGGGACAGATTGGGGTTTATTGGTGCCGCGAGTTCAGCTACAGTAACGCCTTGTCTTTGATGTAATGATGTGTCATGTCCTGTCCCTCCCATTACCTCTTTTTTCTCCGGGGCACATTTGTGTTCCAGTGTCCCCAATGAGGAGGCACTTAATTATCTCATATCGCTATTTATGTCATGAATTTTGTCCGCTTGATCTCATGATTACATGGGGTTATTACCACCACGCCTTGGGCGATTCCTCAGTCAGTCGGCGACATGTATATAAGAGCTGAGGGCTTCACAGCTGGCTATCCATCTTCTCCCACTTGCCTCTCTGATCACTGTGGTAAGTGCAAGTCTTACCTCCCTCTTTCCTTCCTCAGCAGTGGCTTTCCTGAGGCATCGTTTGCTTGGGGCTCCACCACGCTTTCATCGGGCATAGTAAGGATGGGATCGTGCTGTTTCAGAGCTATGGAAAGGATGGGAATTTAACCTTGTGGGTACAATGCTCTGAGTACACCAAGAGACTCAAATCCTTTGGGAGATGTTTATTTTCCATTTGCTTTGGTTGAGGGAGATTTTCTGTTCCCTTTGGTCAAGCCAGGCCCAGGGCGCACCATGGCAAACACTGGTTTATACCAGCATTTGAACTGTGGAGCCTCTTCTTGCTGTGACTGCCGGAGAGGATCCAGAGCCTGTCCTGGGACACAGGTTCCAAGTGTGAGAGAGACAGGAGGGTTTCGGGATTGGGCCTGACACTGACCCGGAGCTCTGTCCTTTCTTGCAGCATCACCTGCTGAACACAAGGATGTCCTGCACCAGCCTGTGCAACACCTCCTGTGGGGTGGCCGCCCCGGCCCCCGCTGGCTGACACCTGCAACGAGCCCTGTGTGCGGCAGTGCCCTGACTCCACGGTGGTGATCCAGCCGCCACCCTCGGTGATCACCTTCCCCGGGCCCATCCTCAGCTCCTTCCCGCAGCAGAGTGTTGTTGGCTCAGCGGGAGCTCCCGGTGTTGGCGGAGGCTACGGCGGCACTTTTGGAGGCCGTGGTGGTTTTGGAGGCTATGGAGGCTATGGGGGCTACGGGGGCTATGGAGGCTATGGGGGCTATGGAGGCCTTTGGGGCTACGGGGGCTATGGAGGCTATGGGAGCTGTGGGGGCTATGGAGGTTATGGGGGCTATGGAGGATTTGGCGGTTGTGGATATGGGAGCTGGGGCCGAGGCCACAGGTACCTCAATGGCAACTGTGGACCCTGCTAAGCTCCACAACACTTGACCCGGCCACAGAAGAAGACGAGGACCTGAAAAGACCATGGCACATCCCAACACAACACCTGAAGGAAGGACATTGCTTTGGCACAGCTGGGCCCCAGAGCTTGGACGCCTTGTGCGTGCTTGTGGCCTTACTCTGCCTTTCTTGCTGCCCTGCTTGAGCATCCCTTCACGTCTTGTTGCACCCTGATGACAGTGACCCGCGCTGGGTGCCTGCTCCTGGGGCACGGCTGACGCTCGTTGTTGCTCTGCCCACTGCCAGGAGACAGGGGAAAGCCCCCACCAGTGCTTTGCTCTTGTCCCAACTCCCTCCTCCCCTGGAACTGCAATAAAAGCTCTGTTGCATCGCAGTGTTGTCCCATGGTTGTTTTCTTCAACCTTCCTCTGTAGGCAACGCTCCCAGCAGCAGCCTTGGCTCCCCGGGCTGTCCTAGCCAGCTGCCACCCAGGGCCTCTGCAGGGTGACCTGCGGGAGCTGCCTCGCTTCCTCCTGCCGGCCCTTGGCAGCATGTCCCTCTGCCAGATGGTCACCTGCAGCCGGGGCCGTACGTGTCTTGTTCAACAACAGCTTCTCCCTCTCTGCCCTCCCTCTCTTCTCCACACTTTGGGCTCCTGTACTCTGCAGCACTGCAAACCTCCACCACCTCCTTTTCTTATTTTTCCTCCATCTTCCACTGCTGGTTGGACCCATGTTGGCCTCACCTTGCCACCACTGGTGGAGTAGAAGCTCTTCTCGGGATTCCCTGTGTCACCCACCTGCTACCTGTGGACACGCTGTGCCCAGGAATGACAGCAGAGCTTCCCACCACCCCCTGTTGTGCTACAAATTTGCTGGCCCATCCCTGCTCTTCCTCACACATGAGCCCACAAAGCAGCCCACGCTGCCACAGCCCGCCAAAGCCCCCAGCCTCAGCCGCTGTAAACGGGGTCACCAAACCCCACTCCCAGCACTGTTCCCTCAGCAGACACACAGGGGACACCTCCTCAGCCAGGAATGGGCAGATGGCTGAGACTCAGTGCAGGCTGACCTTGCCACATGGGAGGATGTGCACGTGCAGACAAATCCTCAAAGGCAAGATGAGATGTGCGAGCTTCTCTCCAGGCAGTGAGAAAAAAGAATGCCTGGGAAAAAAGAAAAAAATGCCATTTTGCTGCCTTCTTTCCCATCCCCTGTGTTGACAATTGCGGATGACACATCTTTCTTGGAGGTCAGCATCAGGGACCCAAGAGGTGTCCCACTGCCCTCCACAATGGCTGTGGCCAGAACCGTCTCTGCCCAAGAGCACCTTGCAGTGCAGGGATCACACCATGAGGAGACAGCTGGGGCAGAGAGGGACCTCAGGAAGGCAGGCAGCCCAACCTCCTCCACAAAGAGCTTTATGCTTCACGTGACTGCATGCTCGCGGCCTCTTCATGGCTCTGAGGAGAAACTTGGGAAAAGTTGCTGTGTGTGTCTTCCCTCATGCCAGTGCCCTCACCTCTAGCTGGGCACAGGCGCATGGTCAGCATCGGGCAGCAGCCCCGTCCATGCAGTGTTTGTGCCTCCACTTCCCTGGACCTCCAGAGGTGACCAACAACAAGCCAATGAAAGGAGGTAAGGCCTGGCGTGCTGGTTTTGCAGAGCATTGGGAAGAGCTTCTGCCAGTCACCTGTGGCACTTGCACGTATTCAAAGGGAGCTCTGGGAACGTGCTGTGCTTACGGCCGGTGGGAGAGCAGAGGAAGCTCAGTGCAATGTGCTGCACAAGACCCAGGTGGGACTGTCATCCTCAGCTGTAGCACCCGGAGCAAACTGCCCAAACGGTCCAGGGCATTACCGTGGGAGATTCAAGCAGCCCACGTGCCACGAGGTCTGGGGGAAGTGGGAAGGCGGAAGGAAGGGTGAAGAAAAAGCATCATGGGTCGACATTGTGATGCAACAGAGCTTTTATTGCAGTTCCAGGGGAGGAGGGAGCTGGGACAAGAGCAGAGTCCTGGCCAGGGCCTTCCCCTGTCTCCTGGCAGTGGGCAGAGCAACAACGAGCGTCAGCCGTGCCCCAGGAGCAGGCACCCAGCGCGGGTCACTGTCATCAGGGTGCAACAAGACGTGAAGGGATGCTCAAGCAGGGCAGCAAGAAAGGCAGAGTAAGGCCACAAGCACGCACAAGGCGTCCAAGCTCTGGGGCCCAGCTGTGCCAAAGCAATGTCCTTCCTTCCAGCGTTGTGTTGGGATGTGCCACGGCCTTTTCAGGTCCTCGTCTACTTCTGTGGCAGGATCAAGTGTTGTGGAGCTTAGCAGGGTCCACAGCTGCCCCTGAGGTATCCGCAGCCTCGGCCCCAACCACCGTATCCATAGCCCCCATAGCCCCCATAGCCCCCATAGCCCCCATAGCCTCCAAAACCACCACGGCCTCCAAAAGTGCCGCCGTAGCCTCCGCCAACACCGGGAGCACCCGCTGAGCCAACAACACTGTGCTGCGGGAAGGAGCTGAGGATGGGCCCGGGGAAGGTGATCACCGCAGGTGGCGGCTGGATCACCACCGTGGAGTCAGGGCACTGCCGCACGCAGGGCTCGTTGCAGGTGTCAGCCAGCGGGGGCCGGGGCGGCCACCCCACAGGAGGTGTTGCACAGGCTGGTGCAGGACATCTTTCAGGCAGGCAAGGAGTCCTGGCAAAGACACCAGGGATTAGGCACAGGTGCGGGGAAGGGGCTGTATCGAGGGAGGGAGGGAGGCAGGGAGAGATCCCCAAGGGGCTTCCAGGAGCTGGACTTACCCTGTTGATCAGGAGAGTCAAGCAAAGCCGAGTGGATAGAGGGCTGTGAAGCCCTCAGCTCTTTTATACACGTCCCAGGCTGCCCGGGGCATTGGCCACGGGGGTTGGTGGTTGAAACCCCACGTAATCGTGAGACGTAGCACACAGCTTCATGACACAGAAAGTGATGCGAGAGAATTATATGCCGCCTCACTGGGGGCACTGGCATGCAAGCGTGCCCTGGAGAGGACAGGGGTGATGGGAGGGACACACTATGATACATCAGTACATGAAAGACACGGCACGGCTGTTGTAGCTGAACCGGCGGCACCAATAAACCCCGATCTATCCCTAATCCCCCGCATTGCTTACGTGCCAGAGTCCTGAGCGTTTCGCAGATGTGCTTTGCAATCCTGTGCGCACCATCATGCCTGTCATTACCTCCCTTTTACAAGGCGGTAAGCAGAGGCATGGGGACGCTGGGCAAAGGGAGAAGCCATTCCAGACACTCGGAGTGACTCGCAAATGCCCACCATCTCCCAGTGCCCATGAGCGCTGGGCGCCTTCTGGGGCAACAGGTCAGGAGCTCCCTGAAGCCTCAGCCACCTCCATGCCCCGGCTCCAGAGGGTCTATGTGGTGCTCACCGATGAACGGCCATGCAGAGGGTGGGGGGCACTCTTTGCTGAGCGGCTCAAAGACCCATTCGTGTGGGGCCTCAAAACAAAGGTGGGTGGGGGGGCAATGTGATCAGGCGGCAAGGTCCTGTGTGACAGGGGACATGCACAGGGGAGGTGCAGGGCAGGAGGGGACCAGGACACTCTCAGCTTCCTTGGCCATGTCTTTGTAAGCGTGGTCCTCCTCAAGGCCTCTCTGGAGGGACTCGATTGCTCAGCTGGGTGTTGGGGGCTGGGCCAGGAGATTTGGGCCGAGCAGCCACTGAGAGCCAGGCTGCACGTGGCAAAGTTCCCCACAGGCCCAGGCACACTGGGGACTCGTGGCCATGGGTGCCTGGCTGGGCTGCTGCTGAGCGCGTTGTCTGCAGGAGCAGCAGCCTGGTGTGCTAGCGTTGGACACAGCAATATTCTGCAAGGTTCAGCACATTGCCACGTAAGCAATGCGGGGGATTAGGGATAGATCGGGGTTTATTGGTGCCGCCGGTTCAGCTACAACAGCCGTGCCGTGTCTTTCATGTAATGGCGTGTCATCGTCTGTCCCTCCCATCACCCCTGTCCTCTCCAGGGCACGCTTGCATGCCAGTGCCCCCAGTGAGGCGGCATATAATTCTCTCGCATCACTTTCTGTGTCATGAAGCTGTGTGCTACGTCTCACGATTACGTGGGGTTTCAACCACCAACCCCCGTGGCCAATGCCCCGGGCAGCCTGGGACGTGTATAAAAGAGCTGAGGGCTTCACAGCCCTCTATCCACTCGGCTTTGCTTGACTCTCCTGATCAACAGGGTAAGTCCAGCTCCTGGAAGCCCCTTGGGGATCTCTCCCTGCCTCCCTCCCTCCCTCGATACAGCCCCTTCCCCGCACCTGTGCCTAATCCCTGGTGTCTTTGCCAGGACTCCTTGCCTGCCTGAAAGATGTCCTGCACCAGCCTGTGCAACACCTCCTGTGGGGTGGCCGCCCCGGCCCCGCTGGCTGACACCTGCAACGAGCCCTGCGTGCGGCAGTGCCCTGACTCCACGGTGGTGATCCAGCCGCCACCTGCGGTGATCACATACCCTGGACCCATCCTCAGCTCCTTCCCGCAGCACAGTGTTGTTGGCTCAGCGGGTGCTCCCGGTGTTGGCGGAGGCTACGGCGGCACTTTTGGAGGCCGTGGTGGTTTTGGAGGCTATGGGGGCTATGGGGGCTATGGGGGCTATGGGGGCTATGGGGGCTATGGATACGGTGGTTGGGGCCGAGGCTGCGGATACCTCAGGGGCAGCTGTGGACCCTGCTAAGCTCCACAACACTTGATCCTGCCACAGAAGTAGACGAGGACCTGAAAAGGCCGTGGCACATCCCAACACAACGCTGGAAGGAAGGACATTGCTTTGGCACAGCTGGGCCCCAGAGCTTGGACGCCTTGTGCGTGCTTGTGGCCTTACTCTGCCTTTCTTGCTGCCCTGCTTGAGCATCCCTTCACGTCTTGTTGCACCCTGATGACAGTGACCCGCGCTGGGTGCCTGCTCCTGGGGCACGGCTGACGCTCGTTGTTGCTCTGCCCACTGCCAGGAGACAGGGGAAGGCCCTGGCCAGGACTCTGCTCTTGTCCCAGCTCCCTCCTCCCCTGGAACTGCAATAAAAGCTCTGTTGCATCACAATGTCGACCCATGATGCTTTTTCTTCACCCTTCCTTCCGCCTTCCCACTTCCCCCAGACCTCGTGGCACGTGGGCTGCTTGAATCTCCCACGGTAATGCCCTGGACCGTTTGGGCAGTTTGCTCCGGGTGCTACAGCTGAGGATGACAGTCCCACCTGGGTCTTGTGCAGCACATTGCACTGAGCTTCCTCTGCTCTCCCACCGGCCGTAAGCACAGCACGTTCCCAGAGCTCCCTTTGAATACGTGCAAGTGCCACAGGTGACTGGCAGAAGCTCTTCCCAATGCTCTGCAAAACCAGCACGCCAGGCCTTACCTCCTTTCATTGGCTTGTTGTTGGTCACCTCTGGAGGTC
This sequence comes from Falco peregrinus, assembly GCF_023634155.1. Classification (NCBI taxonomy): domain Eukaryota; kingdom Metazoa; phylum Chordata; class Aves; order Falconiformes; family Falconidae; genus Falco; species Falco peregrinus. The sequence continues at coordinate 4,622,032 of NC_073740.1, read as the reverse complement.
CAGGGAAGTGGAGGCACAAACACTGCATGGACGGGGCTGCTGCCCGATGCTGACCATGCGCCTGTGCCCAGCTAGAGGTGAGGGCACTGGCATGAGGGAAGACACACACAGCAACTTTTCCCAAGTTTCTCCTCAGAGCCATGAAGAGGCCGCGAGCATGCAGTCACGTGAAGCATAAAGCTCTTTGTGGAGGAGGTTGGGCTGCCTGCCTTCCTGAGGTCCCTCTCTGCCCCAGCTGTCTCCTCATGGTGTGATCCCTGCACTGCAAGGTGCTCTTGGGCAGAGACGGTTCTGGCCACAGCCATTGTGGAGGGCAGTGGGACACCTCTTGGGTCCCTGATGCTGACCTCCAAGAAAGATGTGTCATCCGCAATTGTCAACACAGGGGATGGGAAAGAAGGCAGCAAAATGGCATTTTTTTTCTTTTTTCCCAGGCATTCTTTTTTCTCACTGCCTGGAGAGAAGCTCGCACATCTCATCTTGCCTTTGAGGATTTGTCTGCACGTGCACATCCTCCCATGTGGCAAGGTCAGCCTGCACTGAGTCTCAGCCATCTGCCCATTCCTGGCTGAGGAGGTGTCCCCTGTGTGTCTGCTGAGGGAACAGTGCTGGGAGTGGGGTTTGGTGACCCCGTTTACAGCGGCTGAGGCTGGGGGCTTTGGCGGGCTGTGGCAGCGTGGGCTGCTTTGTGGGCTCATGTGTGAGGAAGAGCAGGGATGGGCCAGCAAATTTGTAGCACAACAGGGGGTGGTGGGAAGCTCTGCTGTCATTCCTGGGCACAGCGTGTCCACAGGTAGCAGGTGGGTGACACAGGGAATCCCGAGAAGAGCTTCTACTCCACCAGTGGTGGCAAGGTGAGGCCAACATGGGTCCAACCAGCAGTGGAAGATGAAGGAAAAATAAGAAAAGGAGGTGGTGGAGGTTTGCAGTGCTGCAGAGTACAGGAGCCCAAAGTGTGGAGAAGAGAGGGAGGGCAGAGAGGGAGAAGCTGTTGTTGAACAAGACACGTACGGCCCCGGCTGCAGGTGACCATCTGGCAGAGGGACATGCTGCCAAGGGCCGGCAGGAGGAAGCGAGGCAGCTCCCGCAGGTCACCCTGCAGAGGCCCTGGGTGGCAGCTGGCTAGGACAGCCCGGGGAGCCAAGGCTGCTGCTGGGAGCGTTGCCTACAGAGGAAGGTTGAAGAAAACAACCATGGGACAACACTGCGATGCAACAGAGATTTTATTGCAGTTCCAGGGGAGGAGGGAGTTGGGACAAGAGCAAAGCACTGGTGGGGGCTTTCCCCTGTCTCCTGGCAGTGGGCAGAGCAGCAACGAGCATCAGCCGTGCCACAGGAGCAGGCACCCAGCATGATGCTGCGTTGTCCAAGAGCAGCAAGTCTTGAAGGGATGCTCAAGCAGGGCAGCAAGAAAGGCAGAGTGGGCCCCACACATGCACGAGGCATCCAAGCTCTGGGGCCCAGCTGTGCCAAAGCAATGTCCTTCCTTCAGGTGTTGTGTTGGGATGTGCCATGGTCTTTTCAGGTCCTCGTCTTCCTCTGTGGCCGGGTCAAGTGTTGTGGAGCTTAGCAGGGTCCACAGTTGCCATTGAGGTACCTGTGGCCTCGGCCCCAGCTCCCATATCCACAACCGCCAAATCCTCCATAGCCCCCATAACCTCCATAGCCCCCACAGCTCCCATAGCCTCCATAGCCCCCGTAGCCCCAAAGGCCTCCATAGCCCCCATAGCCCCCATAGCCCCCGTAGGCCCCATAGCCTCCATAGCCTCCAAAACCACCACGGCCTCCAAAAGTGCCGCCGTAGCCTCCGCCAACACCGGGAGCTCCCGCTGAGCCAACAACACTCTGCTGCGGGAAGGAGCTGAGGATGGGCCCGGGGAAGGTGATCACCGCAGGTGGCGGCTGGATCACCACCGTGGAGTCAGGGCACTGCCGCACGCAGGGCTCGTTGCAGGTGTCAGCCAGCGGGGCCGGGGCGGCCACCCCACAGGAGGTGTTGCACAGGCTGGTGCAGGACATCTTTCAGGCAGGCAAGGAGTCCTGGCAAAGACACCAGGGATTAGGCACAGGTGCGGGGAAGGGGCTGTATCGAGGGAGGGAGGGAGGCAGGGAGAGATCCCCAAGGGGCTTCCAGGAGCTGGACTTACCCTGTTGATCAGGAGAGTCAAGCAAAGCCGAGTGGATAGAGGGCTGTGAAGCCCTCAGCTCTTTTATACACGTCCCAGGCTGCCCGGGGCAGTGGTCACGGGGGTTGGTGGTTGAAACCCCACATAATCATGAGGTCAACCACACAATCTTCATCGTAAAGATAATGATGCTGGGAGTGTTATATGCCGCCTCGCTAGGGACATTTGTGTACAAACGTGCCTTGCAAAGCATACGTGTGATGGGAGGGATTTGTCGTGAGACATCATTACATGAAAGAGTACGCGCTGCTGTAGCCGAACTCGCATCACAATAAGCCTCAATCTCTCCCTAATCCTCAAGCTCCCTGTGTAGATAAGTCGTAAGCATCTTGCAGAAGTGCTTTGCAATCCTGGGCATAGCAGTCACGTCTGTCATTACCTTTCTCTTACAGACTGGTAAACAGAGGAACCGGGACGCTGGGCACATGGAGAAGCCCTTCCACACGCTTGAAGTGACTTCCAAATTTCCACCATCTCTGAATGCCAGCAACAGCATCTCATTGTCATGGGGTCCACAGATATCTCTGTTAATTGCCCACCTCTAAGGCTGTAGAGGTATTAAGGTCCTGGATTCACTTGACAGCCATGCAAAGAGTAGAGGGGACCGGTCCCACGCATAGCAAAACCTCAAGCGCACAGAGGCTGGTTGAGATGCAGTGGGCATGGCAGTAGGATAGAGCATGGAGACCTCTGAATGTGGGGGGCATATACGGAGGAGAAGAAGGGCATCAAAGGGACCATGTCAGTGTCAGCTCCTTCAGCCTCATGCCTGTGAGCACGGTTCTCGCCAAGCCCTCTCTGGAGGAGCTCAATTACTCAGCGGGACATTGAGGGCTGTGCCAGGAGAGGCTGGCCGAGCGCCCACCCAGAGCCAGGCTGCACGTGGCCGTGCTCCCCACAGGCACAGGCAGAGGCACGCTGGGCACTGCCGGCCATGGGCGCCTGGCTCTGCTGTGCTGAGTGTGGCGTGGTTGGGAACAGCAATCTTCTGCAAGATGCCCAGAATTCTTCTGTGCAAGCAAAGTGGAGGATTAGGGACAGATTGGGGTTTATTGGTGCCGCGAGTTCAGCTACAGTAACGCCTTGTCTTTGATGTAATGATGTGTCATGTCCTGTCCCTCCCATTACCTCTTTTTTCTCCGGGGCACATTTGTGTTCCAGTGTCCCCAATGAGGAGGCACTTAATTATCTCATATCGCTATTTATGTCATGAATTTTGTCCGCTTGATCTCATGATTACATGGGGTTATTACCACCACGCCTTGGGCGATTCCTCAGTCAGTCGGTGACATGTATATAAGAGCTGAGGGCTTCACAGCTGGCTATCCATCTTCTCCCACTTGCCTCTCTGATCACTGTGGTAAGTGCAAGTCTTACCTCCCTCTTTCCTTCCTCAGCAGTGGCTTTCCTGAGGCATCGTTTGCTTGGGGCTCCACCACGCTTTCATCGGGCATAGTAAGGATGGGATCGTGCTGTTTCAGAGCTATGGAAAGGATGGGAATTTAACCTTGTGGGTACAATGCTCTGAGTACACCAAGAGACTCAAATCCTTTGGGAGATGTTTATTTTCCATTTGCTTTGGTTGAGGGAGATTTTCTGTTCCCTTTGGTCAAGCCAGGCCCAGGGCGCACCATGGCAAACACTGGTTTATACCAGCATTTGAACTGTGGAGCCTCTTCTTGCTGTGACTGCCGGAGAGGATCCAGAGCCTGTCCTGGGACACAGGTTCCAAGTGTGAGAGAGACAGGAGGGTTTCGGGATTGGGCCTGACACTGACCCGGAGCTCTGTCCTTTCTTGCAGCATCACCTGCTGAACACAAGGATGTCCTGCACCAGCCTGTGCAACACCTCCTGTGGGGTGGCCGCCCCGGCCCCGCTGGCTGACACCTGCAACGAGCCCTGCGTGCGGCAGTGCCCTGACTCCACGGTGGTGATCCAGCCACCACCCTCGGTGATCACCTTCCCCGGGCCCATCCTCAGCTCCTTCCCGCAGCAGAGTGTTGTTGGCTCAGCGGGAGCTCCCGGTGTTGGCGGAGGCTACGGCGGCACTTTTGGAGGCCGTGGTGGTTTTGGAGGCTATGGAGGCTATGGGGGCTACGGGGGCTATGGGGGTTATGGAGGTTATGGGGGCTATGGGGGTTATGGGGGCTATGGAGGATTTGGCGGTTGTGGATATGGTGGTTGGGGCCGAGGCCACAGGTACCTCAATGGGAACTGTGGACCCTGCTAAGCCCCAAATATTCACAGAGTTCAGTGCCACATCTGCCCTGGGTCTCCACACATCGCACCTCTCGTCTTCTACCACCAGATGCAGAGCAGAGCTTGCAGCCCCTCCTTAGACTGTGGCAAAGCAGCTACTGGGTCTGTATGGTCTTTGCTTATTTGCACAGAGTAACCTTGCCGACCTTCTGCTGGCAGCTTTAGGGCTTCCAAGTCTCCCCTCTTACCTGCAACACAACGAAGCTGTAGTCTTCCTCGGATGAGAGTTTCCCTGGTTCTGCCAGGCTGTAAGACTCCCTGCCTGAAATAGGAGGGGGGAATTTTTCTGGTGGAGCCCTGGGTTGTGCCTTGCTGCAGCCTTATGATTTTCCTGTTTCCAATTCATTTTTTCCTTGTTGTTTTTTTTCTTGCTGACACTGTTTATTGCATTTTGCATCCAAAATAAAGAATCTGCATTGTATGAATGATTTTTTTTTTTGGTCTGAATTTGTTTTTTACTGTGACTGCAATTATGTCTATAACTGAGAGATGATGTGAAATGTTAGATGGTAATCTATCCACTAAAAACATTTGTGGAAGCTCTGAATAGTTCTCTGAGAAAAGTTTTTTGAACTGCTAGGTAGGGAAGTTATGAGAAAATTATTAGCTTAATCACAAAAGGCAGATTTGAAAGGTGAAGTTCTACTGCTTGTTTTATGAGGTCTATAGATGAGTGAGAGAGCAACCAGTGGTGTATTTCTTTCCTATTCATACTTTGCACCCTGTTCCCACCAGTCAGTCATGATGCTCTGGGTGATGCATTGAGCATGCACCCTGCAATGTGGCTAGTGCATTCATGAGTGATGTCATCTGTGGGCAGCCCAAGGGCATCCTTCCCCCTGTGACCTCAGGGAAGTTCTGCAGAGTGTGTCAGAGGGCTGTGCGTGGGCTGTGCATTTCTCCACCCTGTCTGCTGCACCCAGATTCATGTTTTGCTTTGGGGCTTGGGGCAAAGTAGGGAAAGTTGATCTGTCCTGAGATGTACGTGACAAATTAGGAGCTGATCATTACTTGAGCCTTTGCAGGGACTGCTGTTGCAAGCAGCAGCTCCCAGGGACTCAGGCTGGTCCTGGGGAGTGTCACACATTCAGCACATGTTTAATGACATTGTGTAGAAAAGTGTTACTGGGATTTTGTGACATTTGTACTCAAAAAAGAAACATGGAATGCCAATGACCAAGGATCAATATGCTCTGAATTCAATTGATAAGTAAAAGAAGAAGGAAATTGTTATGTGGTAATGAAAACGAGAAGACATACTTTGGTACAGAAAATTTATTTGGAAAGAGACAGCTTTTCTACAATTCTGGAACAAAATTGTACAGAATAGAGACCATCTTTCCAGCATTTCAGTGAGGCTTTGGTTAATCACCAATGTCAAAGTGATGCAGTCTATAAAAAATATTTTTTCTCCTTTGGCGCAGTTGCTGTGTGCAATTTCTAGCATCCTAAGTCACCTCTCTAAGTTCAGTGTCAACAATAAAACTGAAATAAGACAAAGCACAACATAAACAGATGACTAAAATGGAAAGCCAGAGGTTAACAGATCTAAACTAAAGGCAAAATGAGAAAATGCACACATGAACCTGCTTTTCACAGATGCTGAGCATTTCCAGCTCTCATTCTTTTCAGCTGGAACCAGGCAACACCCAGCATTGGGGTTGGTGCCTGTCAGCTCCACCCTCAATTTGCATCTCAAGTTTCCTTTGCTGTTTCTTTAAATTACTCTGTGCACACAACAGCTGAGCTTAGTATGTCCACCGTTTCCCAGAGCGGTATGAATTGCATGGATGTGTCCATTGGGAAGAATAGGTGTAGGAGTATTTTGGGGCACACCGTGGCTCAGGTCGGGCAATGACCTGGGGGGCAAGTTTCTCAGCTGCTGCCTCCAGCCTCCCTGTCGCCTCTGCTGGCAGAGGTGCTGTGGTGGGGGGCTCTGCCAGGGCCACCTCAGAGGGCTCTGAGGCTCCCACGACGGTTTGCTGTGGGTAGGTGGTGAGGATGGGTCCTGGGAAGGTGACGACAACAGGTGGTGGGTATATAATCACCCGGGAGTCACCGCAGGCCACGACGCAAGGCTCATTGCTGCTGGTGGCCAGGGGCTGGGGACACTTTGCCTCGCAGGGGTTGGTGCATGCCAGCTGGTCGGAAGCCATCTCCTGGCCGTGGTAGGGGAGTGCCTGCGATTTATTTGCAGAATTAGAAGAAAAACGAAACCCTTGTGCTTGTTTATTGACACTTCTAAGCTTGCCTCTATGAGATCTTGGACAGAGATAAATTGGATAAAGACAGCAGTTGAGCTTCTTGCCTTTGCATCTGCTGCCTTTTACCTAGCCTGCATCTGTCTGTCCTTTTAACTTTGCTGCTTTAAGCTTGCTCTCTCTAGTTCCCTTCCTCCAGGAGCAAAAATCCTCCCCCTCCTTTGTGCACTGCCTCCAAAATAGTAATCTACTCTAAAACCTCCCAGTCCTTTGTAATATTTCCTGGATACAAGTTTGAACTTGCTCCCACAGCATCTCTTTTCCTCCCACACACAGCTTCTCAGGGCAGTGCCTACAGTCTGCATTGTACAGATGGAATGCAAGGGAGTGAGGGGGAAAAAAAATATCTGATTTTCAATAGATTTGAGTGTTGAGTAATCTGTTTAGCAGCCTGCTTAATTTCCTATTTTATTTTCCTTGCTGATTCCTGTACTTTTCAGGTACTAAAACACAGACAAATGAAAGGCTAAGAGTAAACGGGGAGTTGAAAATACTGGTTTAATAAGTAAGACACATAACGTAAAGTATTTATGTTGCAGTGATACTGTCAACCCAAATAAGCAAATTGCAGCTTCAGCTATGGTACACACATTTAATAGTGTTTATTACTTTCTTCAGATTAATTCTTCACATAAAAGCTAGTTCTCCGTGGTATAGCATCACGCTATTTTTTCTTTAACCTTGTAAATCAAAGATAGTTTATAGTGATGAATAAGGCAAAAGTATTGTTTTATTCTCAGTTAAGTCCTGTGTGCTGCAGTATATTAGAACTGCTGTCCCTGATAACATTTGAAAGATAAGGACTAGGGGACATGGCAGCTTTTGCTGCTTACAATAAGTAACAGAAAATGCAGAATATTTCTAAGGCAGATAGTGGGTAATTTGGAGCTAAATTCTGAAATACATAAGCCTTACCTATGGAGAAGTGCTATACAGGATCCTAGAATATGTAGCCAGCAACACTTTGTAATAAATAAGTATTACACTGCCAAGTAAGTTTCCTGAAAGTAAAATTTTCTAAAAGCTACTCCAGAAGCTCAGTGCTACTTTGCATCAGGTGTTAGCAGCATGCAGGCACAGAAATATGGACAGGTCAACGAGCTCTTTCATCTATTTATTTGTCTCAACTACATTCAGAGGAAAGACAAAGTATCCTCAAATGCATCATTCTGGGGAAAAAAAAAAAAAAAAAGCAATAGACAAGTATAGTACTTTCCCCAAAATACCCTTAGGTTAGAATGTAGCTTTGATCTAAAAAAAATTAAATACTTAACTCTGCAAACCTCTCTGTGAAAACACATTAAAATACTAGCAAAGTTTTAATAGTTAGAAATGAAAGCTTATTTCCACAGTTACGTTTAGTAGTATCTAATTATTACTTGGTTAGCTAGTTGGGACTCACACTAGCTAAGGATGGGCAGATTACAAATGGCAGCAATGCTGCGCGTCTAAAGCTACACAGAACTAACTTCGAGCAAGGGTTTTGTTTCAATAGTTATCTATGAAATCCCCCCACCGACAATTGCTGAATTGCCCAATCATGCCACGTAAGCAAAACCAATGCTAAAGCCTATTCTCAGAGCTTTTCTGAAAATTTTTCAGAACCAAGAGATTGAAATTCTTAATTCTCCCATAAAATTAACTGCCCAAAGCAGTCTTGAAAAGCCTTTGCTTTTATTTTTATGTCCTTTATCCTGCATAGAAAACATCTGTAGAAAGATGCTTAGTAATGCCTCTGAGAGTCAGAATAGTTATGCAGAATTTAGTCCCATTTTTTTTTTTTTTAAAATCATGCTAAAGCAAAATAAAACTCAAGGTTTTTATAGTTGTCAAATAAGACTTACTCAGTGTACCGGAGAGAACAAGTCAAGAGAAGCAGTTAGAAAAACTTTGCACAGAGAGAGTTTTTATACCCTTTCTCAGATTGCCTGGAGGAGCTGAGACACCCTTTGTGTAAAGGGCCTTAATTACTTATGAAGCAAACTTTGTTGCATGTATTACTCCTGTAGTTGCAATAATTGTTTTGCTCACTGTTTATGATTATCTAAAGCTGGCTGAAGTAATAATGCAAAATGCAGATGGTAACTTGCAAGTTCTTTTCATCTTGAAATTTCCTGGTTTTACCCTACTGATTTCATTAAGAATCAAAAATACACTAACAATTAATAGACTTCTGGCGACTTATCTTTGCTAGAAACATGACTGCAGAGGGAGTCTGAGATGTCAGTGGCACAGTATGTCAGCACACACAGGATTTATTTCCTTATTGGAAATACAAGCTAACATCTAGTATTTGTCTCCATGCCTAGAAAATCTCTGAACGACCAGACTTGTTTTTCATCTGATATAATGTTAATGAGGTTTAGAGATGTATTTTTAAGCCAGAGGAAGTATCTGGTGCAAAAACTTTAAAGAGCAAGACTATCACAGAGTTATCTTCTAAATAAAAATGAAGCCCTCTCCAATTAGCAAGCTTAAAATGAGGAGTTGATTAAATAAATGTTTTACATGCTTCGTTCTGCATGAGGTCAGAGCAGTCTGAATCCACTAGGATATTATTACTATTAACATAAAATAATTTCTGTGAATGACATACTAATAGATGTTTGTGAACTTCTTTGAAATCTTGTTTTCTGATGTCTCCAGAATATTCCTGATAAGCTCCGCAGCCCAGGGGATCTTCAAGGGTGCCTCATAAAATAAGATAAATTAATGTCATAAAGGCGCCATGTCATAAACACCATGATGGTGGTGGTTTTAATTCATTTAAATGTGCTTGACTTTTTTATGTGCGATGCTTCCCTCCAGAAGGAAAACTGAGAGTGGTAAACTGTTTTTTGGGAAAATGGGTGCTTTGCAGTGGTGCTTTGGGGAGGTCCTACCACCTCCGCCACTGGAGGGAGCCGCTGCGCGTGGGAGCATCCCATTGCTCCCAGTGCCTCCGTGCACGTGGGGGCAGCGTTGCTTCCATCGGTACTGGCGGGGGTAGTGGGCAGCCTGGTGGAATGTGCCATGACAGTGGTAGCCTCAGGTTCTTGTGATCTGATCCTAACAAGGTAGGATGAAAGGCATATATGTCAGAGGAACTCACAGTTCAGTTGAAAACATAGCATAGAGATTTTTTTCTACTCCTCCCTAAGTTTTCAAGGTCTTTTGGTTCTCACTCTTTGCTAATTTCTAGCTGGAAGACCTCTCCCCTCCAAGCATGCACCCCAACATTGCTTTTTCAGAACATGAATATTAAAGGACGTATAGCAATTATGAAATTCAGCCCTACAATGGGATTCTAGCTAAGCACTCTGGATTCTCCTCTCAGTCGATCTCTGTGGTATTTGGGAGATCCTTGACAGAACTAGGAACTGAATCCTGGCTGTCATATTAAGATGCAGTCCCTTAACTACAAAGTAATTAACTCTTTTCAAATTTCTCCCATAAAGTAGCAATACTATACAAAATTTTATTCCCCCCCTCCTTCTTGTGTTGTGCTCTACAGTGACTAACAAAGGTAATAAAGGCAATAAAGGGCAAAAAGTAATTCAGGCTGCATACGCCACAATATAGAATCTTAATATTGTCAGTACCTATTAATTTTAAATTGTTTTAGAAAATTATATCCTTGTGTAAGGCAGGGACAGCAGTAATAATGGCTCTTGCCTAGCTAAGATATGGTTTGTGTGGTCAAACCAGTTCTGTTTAACTTCAGAGCACAGAAGTTTTGTTTGTAAAGCTGAGTCAGAAGCACTTGCTAATGAAGAAATAATCAAAGGAAAATGCTTGAGGCTGGGTGCTCTGCTGATGTAGGTCTGCAGCATTCATTCTCCTCACTTCAAAGAGGCTCCACTTGCTTACATCATCTGAACAAACATTATATCAGCAATAATTCTGCACATTAGGCAAGTATGTACTGAAATATGGGTCCAGATTGATGACAAGAGTTAATTATGTAGTAGAGTATAGATTCACTGTTTCTTACACTATCAGAAACTCTGGCTTTCTGATTTTAGACAAACTGCAAGTGAAAGTTGAATAAGCCAAAACTCGAGGTAGTGAATCACAGTTTAATTAGGACAATGCCAGAAACGACCTTGATATATCTCGTTTAAAGGTGATACTATTGCCCAACGCTAGGCGTCACCTAAAGCTATTATCATAATACAACTATTTGCATAGGCAACATATTAATAAGTGTTTGTGAAACATTTTCAGTCCTCAGAACATTCCCATGGTGTTTAATTATGCGGGTGGTTCCGAAAACACCTCAAATCCAAATTTATGGCAGAATGAGCACAATTTAACAAAACTACAGCTACTGGAAAAATAAAAAATGCAGGGACTGGGTATACAACAGGGTGAAGGATGGTCTTTCCCATGAAGCTCAAAAGAACAAAGCCTTTCCTGAAGGTCTTTTGATAATATTTGGTGGGTAAAGGGAATTTTTTTTGTATGATGACCTCATGATGTGTGCAATTGTTGGTTGGCATCTTGCTTTCCAGCCTCATCAGGACCCCCACATGTGTGGGGGGCTGGGGTTCACTGGCTTTTCTTTGCCTTTACCGACACATTTCCAGGGCTTAGAAGACCAGTGGAAAAAAACCCTAAATGCAGTAGGAGAACCCAGAACCCTTGTACTTTGTTCACTTCTAGCTGCAATGAAACTAGATTTTGAATACTGAAAAAAGACAAAGGACTGTCAACAAATTATCAGTTGGCGTGATAAACTCAGAAGAAATAAATGTTGGAGGAGCACAGAAGGAAAGGGAATGAAGGGAGTAGGCAGAAGAAAGGCATCTCCCTCACCATGATCTGACCGGAACCATAATGAAGTGTACTGTAATAAATGCTGGCTTGTTCAGAGCAGGAAAACAAATATATTTATTTAAATGATGTAAAATCTGCTTGGAGTATACCTGTGTTGCATACCCTCCCTGATCCCAACATGTTTTGATTTATTTTTTAACTTATTATTTTTTTATTAATGCTGTTTCTTGGTGTATAGGTGGAAACCAGAGTCATGCAGATAGCTTCACAAGATGCGGAGTTAATTCTGTAATATTTTGTCTCCACAGCTCCCTCTGGCTGCCCCACATGATATCACACAACCTGCCTCACTTTCCCTTAAAGTTTTGAGCTTTTCTCACCCACTTCCCAACCACTCACCCCAACTTTCGTTGTACGGCATTAGGCAGCAGCACACAGGTAGCAAAGAGTTTTCCTTCTGTCATGTGTAAGCCCGTGCCTTAAGAGAATTGTTATCTTTCTTCAATATGCATATAAATCATGGATGCTGAAGATGCTGGCTTGCTTCCTAGAGGCAGATAAGGAGCAGACCAGACTGGGTTATAATTGTGTACATCAGCTTTTTATTACCTGCAACGTCCCAATGAAGATGAAGGCTACATTGTGTTGGCTATGAAATAGCAGCATAAGGGATGGTCCACAAATGGGATCATATCTAGGATAATCAGTCTGACCTGCCAAAGGGTAAAGAAGGAGTTATTGTCATAATTTATAGATCAGGAAACGGATGCACAAAAGTAAAAGGCTGAACTGTCATTCCAGGTGAGCACAAGTAAAGGAGAAGATGGAGCTGGGCCACTTGTGGATGTGTATGGCAAGGGAATGAAAGGTGATGGGTGTAAACTGAGGTGAGAGAGGTTCAGGTTGACATAAAGTGGAGAAAGAAAAGAAAAAGAAACAATTGCTGATGGAGAGTATTCTCAGCATCATGGTCAGAATTCAGAGTTGATCCTGCTTTGAGCAAGGGGTTGGATGAGACACCTAAGAAAATGTTGGAAATGCAGATTTAGATCCTCAGCTGGTGCAGGCTGGCTTAATCAGGCTTTAACATCTCTCTTATCATATTCAGTCATGTTATCCAAAACGCAGTGTGCAGATCTGACACATTGCTTTAAAGCACAGTTTTTTCTTAATGAGTAGTGAACGTACAGGATCAGTCTTGGCGTATAAAAAGGAAAGGTAACTTTCAGTTGTTTGGCATCCGAGCTTGCTGAAACCCTGACGGTTTGTAATAATGTAGTGTGGTGCCTGTAGAATGTGTTGTGCAGCCTTCACAAAGTTCTTTGAAAGTATTTGCACTCAGCCTTCAACAGGATATATTCAACAAGTGAATTTCCCCCCCAGGGGAATCCCACACATCCATCTTGAATTTTAAGGTCAATTTATAGCATGGAAACCTGAAGTTATTTAATCAGGAACAAACCACAGGAATGTAAACAAATTGTGCAGGAGAATGAATTAAGTATTTTTAGCAATATGTGGGTGGTAGCAGCTAAATCTGATGTGAGTCATCCTGTGTCCTCCCTGGCAGACCTCAGACTTGGCATGGTTACAGGGTGAGAAATACTGTCCAGCACTCAGACCTCTGCTCCCACATACCTACCCTGGGGGGGAGCTGACTTTTAATGGGTATTTAAGTACTCAAAGCTCAAGGGCTAGAACTAACGATGGCTATATTAACAAAGTATCATGAGTGAAGCTTTTATGCGTAATTTAAAGTGCTGTTATTACATGATATTTGAATGTAAGGAATCTGATAAAATGTGGTTTTATTCATCCCATTCGTTTATTCCAATGTTTTGTGCAGGAAAAGCAAGAACATGTTTGAGATGAGGACTTAAGAACTTGTTTCTTCTAAATAGGTGTAGGCAGGTGTCGTTGCTTGGAAGTTCCTTGAGAGGGCAGACTGAAAACTTGGTATGAACAATGTAAAAGAAGTCACAAATATAGGAAAAGAGCAAAGTACAAAGAAGTTAATAGTGAGAGCCATCTGTCGTAGTCCTGTGCGTAGGAGAAGCTCTCTGAAAATGGAGAGGGAAAGAGAAGGATGTTAAGGGGGAATCTGGAACAGAGAGTCTGCTGCATGGGAAAGTTTTTGAAGTGATGAACTTCTGCACATTCTGTGTTTATTATCAGATGTACCTGATCTAGATGAATAGCTACTTGATAGCAAAGAACTGATTCCAGGATATCTAAATTGAATTACGTGATATTAACTTTATAATAGGCACTTTGCCTATGTAAATCAATAGAAAGCACTTAGGAAGTATTTCAAAACTCTTTCCTTGAGGACGCTTGAAGGTTTCCCAGTGAATGATTTTGCCCTGGCTGACCCTCAGAGAGGCACTTCCCATGCTAGAGGTGGCTGGGAGTATAAATCTCATTAAATCAAACCCCAGGCTGTATGGAAACTGTGTGAGGGAATAAACCTGGATGTTTAGTGTACAATCTGGGCCCGAGTGATCCTTCCCCTTCCTGCAGACTGAAGCTATGCCGAGCTTCTCAGCGCTGAGACTAATGCTGCACGCGCCTGCCCTCCTTTATACCATGGCTATTGCCCATGGGCCACGTAGCAGCTGAGCATATTCACAGCAAAATTATATGTGGCATATACATGCCAGATCATTTATGGTTATGTTGGCCAATACAGGTTTGGCACAGGTCCTTGGGGAAGGAGAAAGAAAGAACATCCCTTTGTTGCAGGCTTTGGTCCAAATGAGCAAGGATCCTCCATCACAAGCACTAGGACAAGCATCATGGCTAAATCTGTAGGACGGGTGTGGTGGTGGTGAAGAGTGGTGTGACTTTGGTGGTGGATGGCTGCTTTCGTCTTGCTGATCTGCTATTAAATAGACCACTACTGGAGAAACGTTCATGGGGCTAGACTGTTACGGGGTACCGATATTCAAAATACATGAATATTATGTATTCATGCATAATGCAAACTATGCATAATGCATACCGGATTGCTGAAGGGAAGAGAGATGTCTGGCTTCCACTGTCTTGGGATGTGTCTCATGCACTTTAAAAAACATTGGGGTACGCGTGGAGCAAATGGTTTAAAATTAGAAAAAGCTTTTTACAAAAAACAGCAAAATAATGATCACACTTGAAAAATGATGCTTGCAATACTCATACACATATTTCTAAAGTGTTGGTGTTGCTCAACATTTGGATGTCTAAATCTGAAGGCAGAGGCTTAGTTTTGCAACACTGCATACACTGTGTACAAATATAATTAATGTTTATGAAGCATTCTCAAAACTGTATTTGTTATTACTGAAAGGATCATACAGGAGCCATCTGAAGTCGGGCTTGATTTATGGAGAAAGAAGTTGCAGGTTTAATTTGCAGACTCCAGGAATCTGAGTAGATTAGTATGGAGAAAATGTCCCGGGGGACAGGGAAGACTGTTGGAAACACAGTCCCCTGAACATGGAATGGGGAAAAGGTCTCTGTTTTAAAATCTTGGGAGCCAGCAGCTTTTGTCTCTGACTTAAGGACGTGAACTTGGATGTAATTTTTCATGGATTTACTGCTACAAGCCCAGACAAAAAGTATCCAATTATGTTTGTGTGTGTGTCTGTCTCTCGGTGTTTTTTTTTTTTTTTTTTTTTTAGTAACATTTTGAAAGCCCAGAATAATGAAGGAGGGCAGAAAAGTGATTGATCCTCCTGAGTCACAGAGCACAGATAGTTAAGAGCAGGATCATTCCTCTGCTGCTACCTTTTGGGGGGAATGTGAGCACATTAACGCTCAACCGAAGAACTCATTAGTCCTGGCTATTGCCCTATGTTGACCAAGATATATATATATATATATATATATATATATATATATATATATATATTTGCTCTGTGCTTTAAGTTGCATATATCCACATTACATATTCTTCTTGCGCAAGTTGTCCCAACCAAGTGACTGAGAGAGGGTTACAGTGCCCTGCTGCTGCCTGTATGTGCTTGGTCAATGATTTTCATCCTGGCTTTGGGGAATAGCCTTGTCTTTGTACTAGTACCTCATTCTAGGACTTCAATTAATTAAAAAAACTGTATCTGCTGTGTGGGCACCTGCAGTCCTGCCATTCTGGGAAGGAGTGTGGAGGAGGTTTCACGGTGCTTCATGTTGTTGCAGCCAGACAGCTTTCTGCGAACCACTTCAGAGGTGGACTGGCACTGCACTGCACAGGGTACAGCACCATCCAGAGACAGCACCATCTTTCTTCCATGCAGAAATGCAGTCTGGATGAATTCTTGAAAAATGCAAAAGCTTGAGTATTAAGTGGTAATTTACTTAATGCCAGCATGGGTGTTGAACCTCAGGAAGGTGACTATGCCACTTGTAGTGGGAATCACAGGAATCAAAAATAAAGTGTAGAGAAAAAAGGAAAACCAAAAAGTGCATGCTGCATGACAGTGTTTAATGGGAATGAGAAGCTGAATATACATGTGCAAAATTAGATGGATAGGATATAATCAGAAGAGTTCCAGGACTTCACGAGGTTCTACAATGAATCTCCAGTTCCATCATATTGCATAGATTGTTCTTCTTTGATCAGAAACATTTTACAAAGACGTCTCCTACTACAGTTGCTTGAAGGTGTTTCCTTTTTGCCCTGGCTTGCATCAGATAAGACATAGGAAGAAAGATAAGCTGGGAAACCATTACATCATGGGTCTAAGCAGAAATAAAGCACAAGAAAGATTTACAAATGCCTAATTTTAAGAAATGCCAAGTAGAGCTGGTGTTTGTTTTTTTTTTTAATAGTGAATACTGGTTCAGCAAAATATACAAGTGAATATGAATTTTGCTAAAATTTCATTTTGGAACTCAAGATTTTTAGTCATTTAATTTTGAAATATTTTGTGCTTTTTATTTCAAGAGAGATTGATACTAACAAGTCAATGTTGGCATAAAAACTTGAATTTATTGATATATATTTTTCATCAAACCAAAAATATATTTTTGAAAATCTTGTTTCTTGGAAATCTATTTTTTATTATTATTATTCCATCTTAATTTTGAATAAGATCAATAATGAAATTTCAGTTTCTTGTAGTTTGGAAATTCTAGTCCTCGTGCAGGTCTAGCGCCAGGAAGCCATGCTCTTATGGACTCCACTGGGAACTGTGGGAGCTCAGCACTTCTATAATCCATTATCCATAAACTTAGTCGTGATCTGTCTTACTGTTCAGTTCTGCTTTTCACTTAATCCACAGATATCCATGTTGAATTTAGGTTGGCCTGCAAGTTCTATAACAAAATGATTTGGAGAAGTGAGAAAAAGGATTAAAGTTTCCTGTATCATAAAATGATAATCCTGAGTTACACGCTGTCCCAGAGCAACACATACCCCTAAACCCATGAGATCCCCTGGAACCGAGTAAGTTTCTGCTATCGAACAACGCAGTAGATCCCACTATGGTTTGCTGAGGGAAAGTGGTGAGAGTTGGGCCAGGATATATCACAGAATATGGTGGCAAGTCAGGGTCCACTATGTCCACTACTGTATCGGGGTATTTTATGACACAGGTCTCATTGGAGGTGAGGGCAAATGGCTCAGGGCATAAGACCCCCGGCGGCAGGCAGCACTCGTAGGGAGACATGTGACAGATCGAGACCTGAAACACAGGAGGAGAGGAGAGGAAAAAAGACTGTCGTTAGTACAGCAAGAAGTATACATATCAGATATCAAGATTTTGGGAAGATGGGGTTGCATGCTAGTTGCCGTGTTTGCTGACAAAAGGGGGAATTACAGAGTGCAAATAGTCCAGGTGACAGTTGTATGTTTGTCCAGTTTACTTCTACCATCCAGTAACTCTTCTCCTTCATAAGTAACACTTTTAGACTTCCCTGTTTCAGTATCTGATGGTATTTTCTAGATCGCCACTGCTTTCATCCTAAAAACCTCGTCCTACTGCTTTTCTCTTCTTCCCAAGACTTCAATGTGTTGTGCTGCTCTGTCTCACTCCTCCTATTGCCCATTTGAATGGTATCATAGAATACCCTGCTAAAAATCACAAAATACCCTGCTAAAAGCCACAACCCCAACCCAACTCCACATATCAAACTTACTGCACTGCCAAAACCAAAACATGGGGGTGAAGTTACCTCATTTCACCTGGTACAAGTGGGACAGTGTAATACGGGATGGAGATCCACCCATCTTTTATTAGTCTCATTATGTATCACCTGGATTATGGTATCTTATATTTGAAATCACACAGCTCTTTAAAACTGTACCTGATATCGAGGCCAGATTTTCCCGGGCATTGTATAATTATAGATTAACAGGGTGTCCTTGCCCTGAATGGTGCCCACACTAATTAGGCAAGGCAGAGTGGGGGAGAAGTGTTAATTTTCTTCACTTTATCTTTGTGAAACGGTTGTGGAATGGATTAGGAGCTGGCATAGGAGATGGGCCTGAACTGATTTCCCCACATTTACCCCAGGAGTCTGTGGGAGAGACAAAATTCAGGGGACGTTTCTTTCATCCCCATCTAATCATCTCGTTTAGCCACATGCCATCGTTGCCTTCTCTAATCCTCAGGGTGCATCTTCAGCTTCTTCCAATTGACCCTATGCCTTTGACTTGAAGGTAAGAAAAAGGCAACAACAGAATATTGTACCAGCTAAAGAGGTGGATTTGAAAGGGCTAGTTTTTCCTTTGGGAAAAGAATTGCAGCCACAGATCAGTTTAAGCATAGGGATCCTACAGTGATCCAATGCAGGCAAAGAATTTGTCAAAGCTCGTCCTAGTACTCATGAGAAGAGGTGAAGGAGTACTTGTACATTCCTATTAGGCTTGGAATTCAACACTGTAAATATATTTTAAACAAGACCAGCAGTAAAGTGGCTTTTTTGATAAAGAGAAGAAAAATCTGAGTTCCAATCTCCGTAGGATTTTGAAAATATTTAGGACAAGTTCTTCAACTGTTAAAAAACACTTTAGCTTCCTTGAAGACAGCTGAGGGTGAGAACATCATAAATGTTTTTTTCTAATGATAATTCATTTAATGAAGCCTAGTCTTTATAATATAAAAAGAATACTTGACAGCATTAAATTACTGAGACTTCTTAAGAGTTCTGAGGGAGATTCATATGCCATCCCTGGTTTGAATGAACTGCTGTCCTGAGCACTAATGTAGCTTGCAAATGCAATCTTTCACCTCTGCAATGTAAAACTTAAAACTAAAGGACAATAGAAAGGATATTTCTGGAAAAATACCCCCTTGCCATTTCCGAAGTTTAACCTATCATTTGATAATATTTAGATAGCAATAAGTAATTGATTCAAAATTGACTTACCCCGATCACCAAGGAGAAGAGTTTAAGAAAAGTGATTAGAAGAGTTCTACGTAGCAAATGCTTTTATACACTTAGTCAAATTGCCTGGAGGATGTGACACCCTTTTTGCATGAAGTCTTAATTAGTTGCAAAACAAACTTTGCTGCATGCATAACTCCTGCAAGTAATGAAACTGTTTTGCTCTCTGTGTTTGTTAGCTATTGGACCTTCACATAGCGTGCTAAATACATACTACACCCTGCAGGCAGGATTCACTTTAACATTTCATGGGTCAGAAAAACTTGATATACTTCATTAGCCACGTTTCAGTTATATCATGAGTTGATCAAGCATTTCTTTTAGTTGTAGTTTTTTCCACCCTTAAATTCAGACTGTGAAAGCGATTCAAGAGAGCATCAGTAGCACCTTTTGCTCCCAGGGAACATAATTTTATTTTCGTTTCCCAAATCTGACATGTCCAGCATGGAAGAGAAGAGCATTTTCCTCTGAAATGCTTTACAGGGCATTAAACTTAACAGGATACAGCTGTTATCCTTCTCAGTGAATATTCAGGGATGAGAACAACTCAATAAATTCGTAGACATTTTCCCAAGAAGACTGATCATCTCTGAATAGGGCTGATTCCTAGGAAGAGAGCTCTCTGTTATCAAGCACCCACTTTAGTCTTTACAAACAGCACTTGCATAGGACTGAGGTGGATCATATGGATTTGTTTCAGGTCTCTTTGCAGGGTTTGACCATGTTGCAATTAAAGGCAGGCAGATGCCACCCACGTTTTTTTGCTACTGACTCAAAGTGAAGTCAGAGAGCATCACAGAGCTGGGTTGCTGGATTTTATTCCCAGCTGTTTTATTGGACAGCAAAAGGACAATATTATAGGAAAGGGAAGGTTGCAGTGGCCTCTACTCTGAAACTGGTGTTTCCATCCAGGCTGTGTTTTTTCTGTGACACTACTAAGGTGAAGACTGGGGGGTGGAAAAACAAGTGCACAGTAAATAGCTCTATCCGGATAAGAACTTAATTTAACACAAAGATTAATATAAGACTACCAAAAAATCAGAGAAAATGGAGGCTGTCAGTTAATCAGGATTCTTATGAATGAGCCAGATGTGGATTTAAAGATTTCTCAAAAAGCCACCAGTTAGTACAGCTAGGAGTTTTTTTGGCATAACACTTACCTGACACGCTAGCTCATAAATCAGAAGCAGTTGTTTTTAAATGCATAAAAGGTATTCTTAATTAAATTTCTATTGTAATACCAGGGGTAGGGATCACTTATGTATTTGAGGACACGCTTAACAAGTGCAATACAGCTCACTGTGTTGCATACCTGATGCACAATGCTTTATCTGCATAAATGACTGGGAATCAGCTTGAAATCTTTTGTTCTCTTCACAAGTTCCCATAAATGCTTTTGCCTTAGGACCCCTGCTAACATCCTCCCAAGCTACAGATAATTTGTTACATGAAGGAAGATTTTAAGTGAATGGTAATAAGGAACAAAGGAATCCTTCCTCCCAGTTTGCAAGGTGAGGAAGGGAGGCATGTTGTCTTCCAAGCACCACAGAATGGCTGCTCTTTACTTTGAATCTAAATCTTCTCAAGGAGAAATAATAGTTTTGACAGTCTTTGACATGATGTTGCAAGGCCTGATGGTTGCTTGTGTGGACTGAAAAGCTTTCTGGGACTGGATTAACTATGAAAAGGTGAGAGTACTCCAGTGAGGGCTTCCCTGTTCAGGATGGAAGGTGGTGTTGCCACTTTGCCCAGACACACAGGGGTCTCCAAAGTCTCCTCCTTTAAGGGACAGACCTGTACCAACTGCCCTGAAGAAGAAAAAATCTGAAATACATATTTATTTTTTAACATTTCACAGCCCTGCAGAGTGACTAGCATCAAGGCTGGTGTCAGTTTGCATAATGCAATGTATTTATTTGTAGCAGACTTTTCCATGTTTGGTCCCTTTTTACTACTTTTTTCTCCCTCCTGGTTAGGAAACTTTGTGCTCAGACTGAGTCTCTGTGAGATACGTTGTGCTCACGCCTGTGCATCAGCATGCCTTCAGCCCCTGTGGGGATTACAGAGCATTTACGCTTTGTCTGAAATATTTCAAAATCAAATCTGGCTGCTTGGAGCTATGGGAAAAAAAAAAAAATCCCTATCCCTTCTGCATTAATATACCTAAAATAAAGCCTTTCCTATTTGCTGAAGGCAGCTGTTATTCAGGGGGAGAAAAGGGTTTTTTTTTTTGGTACAAATTAAGAGGTCTGTCTCTTGTCTCTCATATTGATTTTGACCATGTGAATCTTTGAGGGAACACCACTGAGTGAAGCGGGTGCTTCACTTTTTGCCAAAAGGTGGCCAAAACCCAACAATAACAACAAAAATATCTGGAGTACAAAGGTGGATTTGCTTTCACCCTTAGCGCAGTTTGGACTTTTTTTTTTTACCCCCGGTTTTTTTTTTGTTGTTGTTGTTGTTTTTTTGAGTAAAATGTTACTACATCTTAGATAAGTTGTTTTTCAGGACCATAATCAGAAATGGGGAAAGATGAGTATAGTTTTCTGATTAAAGGAGGCTTTTGGAGGGCGCTCCAGGCAAAAGGGGAGTAAAGGCAGGTGGGAATGTCCTAAGATTTACCTCTAATTAATCTGCCTAAGCACTTCTCTGCCACTGAGGAGCTGTGTAACATTAAAGCTGTGCAGCAGGATTCATTTGGCTGAAAAGTCATATACACACATATATATAGGGAGATTAGTATATATTTATTTATATATGTTCATTTTCATTCACAATTCATTTAGTAAGATTTGGTTCTTGCAATTTAACCACAGACAAAGAAAACAATTGGTTGCATCAATATAAAATCTACACAACATGCTGCTCATAAGCCAAGTGAAGATAAACCTTAAAAACTTGTAGGTTAAAAAAAATTACCCAGTTTTTAACTGAGTGTAAACTACCGCAGGCACTGCTCTTAGGGAGGAAAGCTATGGCATGCAGTAGATCCCTTAATCACTGGAAATGCCCCAGTAGCTCAGTTTTATAGCCAAAGCAGCAAGACACCCTGTGATGGTCCAGGAATGCAGCAGAGCCCATGGGGCTGGTGAGAGTGATGGAGGCTGTGGGGTGGCAGCTCCTTCCCCATGTCTGGGGGAGGTGAGTGGCCCTGGACATCACCTGAACCAGGTCAATGCCCCAAGGAGGCTTTTCGACAAGTGGTTGGGATAAATCAGATAGGATCTTTAATAAACATTACAGGAAGGCAGCTGGAAATGACTGGCAAGAAAAACCTTAGCTGCCAACTACGCTCATCTTCGGTAGCTGAAGCATTTTATGGCGTTAATCCAGGCTTAGTGTAAGCCATGCTCCTCTTATGGGATTTCCCTTTTCTAAATACTGTCCCAGAGACTGATCAGTGCTTTGTGTTCATTGCATCCTCTTTTTACAACCCCTGTACCTTAGTACGTTGTGGGATCCCTCGAGACTTTTACTCTCTTTGCAGTTTGGGTACTATATAAAATGCTACCTCGTGCTTCCCTTGCAGCTTAATTTTTCATTGCCTTTGGCGCATTTTAATTCTAGTTATTATCTAGGTTTAATAGTGAAGCGCAGAGGCTAAATGAATTGTCAGAGGTCACTTGGTGAGCAAAGGAAACAGCCTGGAGTAAAACAGGCTTTCCTCATTGGCATTTATCATATTATTTATAATTTGAAATCCAGCAGCTCTTTGAAGTCTTAACTGAGATTGCATTGCATCGGGAAACAAAGGGCAAGTCCCCACACCGAACAACAAGCACTCGAACTGATTAGACCTGAGAAACAAAAGAGAAGGGATTGCTATCTCTTTTACAAATGCAACGTTAATGCAGAGGGATTAAGGGAGGGGCTGCCAGCACAGAAAAGTACAGTGAGTTCTTTTTGCTATGTCCTGAAATGACTTTTCCAGTTTAACATAGGAAATCTGTGGCAGTCAGGAAGTAAACACAGAACTGAGTTTTAATAAATTATTCAGTTTTATAAATGCCCATTATATTCACATTCCCCAAGTGCTGGTTCCACAATAAACTGAGGATTTCTGTAGCAGCTCAGTCTACAGGATGACTAAAGCGTGCACAAGTGCAAGTAGGCCAGCGGTTTGGACACTGGAACATCTCTGGGGTAGCTGTGTTTACAGGAAAGATAAGAGACTTATGTTAAATCTGAAGTGGTAAGTGTCCAGAGCAATTAGAAGTCCTTGTGTAGTGGAGATCCATTTGGTCTGAACAAAACACAGGGCTGGAAATTCTCAGACTGTGCGCTCCCAAAATGAATAACAAACACTGATTTTTATTTTTTTTAAAATTGTTTTTCTCTCTCCAAACAACAGAGAAAAAAGTGCCAAGTTTTTCAAGCTGCTTGAAGTATTTAAGGCACCATCCCTAGTTAAAATCCATGGCTTCATTTATGTATTTTGAAACCTAAGCTGTCACTTAAGAAATCTGCAATTAACAATGCTTGCCAATTACTGACAATGGAGTAATCATCTTTGTTAAAAAAAAATAATACCCTTTTAAATGAAATTCCTGCATCAAAAATCATCCCTTAGGTAATGGTTGGTTACCAAGGAACAATTGTCTCACCATGGATTTATCTGCTTTTCTGAAGAGAATAGTTAAAGAGGGAAAAATAAGGAAAACAAAGAATAAGAAGAGAAATAGGAAGCCTATGTTGTGAGAACTTTCTTAAGTTAATTGAAAGATTAAAGAAGCCTTTTGTGTGTGAGTTCCTCATCAGCTACCCAGATTATTATTTTTTTTTTCAATAGTAAAGTTATTCATACTGTCTGTGTGTGTCAGACTAGCCTGGTTTGCACATTTTCTGACCTTCACATTCTGCTCACATTCTTTCCTCAGAGATGTACGAGAGCCTAATCCTTTGCTCATTCCCCTGACTCTGAAAAGGCCTCAGAGTCTTTACTCAGAGTCTTAATAAAGCGGTTTTATTTTGTTATTCCTTTATCAGTTCGAATAGTTCAGCCCTTTCTGAGACTCTTCCCCTAAACGCAAAGTTAAACAAGATGCGGAGGTCATACATGCTTATACAAATAGTCTCTGTTTTCACATACATAGCAAGCAAGTAAGTGCATGTTTGCCTCATTTCAGAGAAATCGGTGTTGTCTGCGAAGGTTTGGGTTTTCCCTGCAACAAGTTTCATCCTGCTGCCTATTCTGAGAAGTCTGGCAGCAGTGCAAAGCTGCTTTTCAAATGAAAATGAAACAAAAATGTAGTATGGTGCAAGCACCTTAACACATAACTAGAAAATGCACATTAATAACCTTGACACATATTTCAAGGTGACTTTGTAACTCTGTTTTAAAACACTGCAATCATGCTGGATACTTACAATATGATAATAAGTGTTTTGCATGCATAAATCATTAATGAGAGTTTGCAAAGTGCTTTGAAATCCTTTAATCTGAAACTTCCGCAGGCTGTTCCCAATGACTGGCATTGCTTTGGGATCTTTACAAAGACATCTACTTTACAGAAATAATTTAGAAGATGAGGACCACAAACTGAATGAATTATTAAAAAAGGAAAATGGTAACAACTAAGAAAATGGAATGATTTTCAGAGAAAGGTTAGTGGAGCATGAGCACTTTTTTATACTGAATTCTCCCAATCTTCCACAAGATAACATGGTCCCCAGCAGTGGCAGCGTCTTGCCCCAAGACATATACTTGCATAGTTACAGCAGATTGTACATTAAACCTGCACAAGGAGGCTTTTTTACACCCAGCTACGAATGTAATCCTAGCATTAAGGGAGCGAGAGAGTTGTCTTTGCTGCTCATCAGCCTTGTCCAAATAGCTGACTGCTAAGACTGTTGGCTGCAAAATTATACTGCCTGTGTCTGAGGGTGATCCAGCTTCTTTGGAGTATAGGAGTATCAAATTAAGCAGCAAAGAAAAACAAATTCCTTCTCCCTGTATGTGAGTAATGTGAACTTGTTCTCCCTAAGCATGCAAGTCCCTTGGGTATGGCCAGTGACGGAGGTCACTAAAATAATAACCATGATCTTTGGTGTTGCTTCATACAGAGCTTAGTGATTCCCCGTAATCCCTCCTCTGAGATCCCCACAAGTTGGGCTTTGAGCTGGGTGAGCTGCGAGAGACATCCAGGGAGACAGAAGTCACCCAAACTACTCCTGCTTTACAGCGACAGCCAAGGTGCACTCCCACTGAAAATGATGAGGTTTTGGTTGCCAAAGCCATGATGACTCAAAGGATATAGATTCTTAGAAATCATTTGCCTTGAAAACAAGGCATCTCAGAGCTGTTCCAGATTTGAAGCCAGAATTAACTAGGAGTTCTGAAAGTGTGTTTATGCTTTCCAAGCAGTGCACTCCAGTTCCCAGCCCATCTGTCTTCTGTCCTTAGGAGTACCACAGCTGAATATGATTTGAGGGGAAAGATGCTTGGGGAACAAGAGCATCAGATTGATGACAGGCAGCCTACCAAAACCACCAGCAGTTGTGCTATGGGAGAGGGGATGGCTCTTGAAACACAATCACAGAAAGGGAAAATAATCTGTCACTGAGATGACTTGTATCCTGAGAAAATATTGATTAAAAGTATAAGGCTTTACCCTTCATGGTAGAAATCATTGCAATGACATCCAAATCCATGGAAAGGAGATTATTTGCATCCTACTGGGAGCCAAGGTCACCTGAGACTGTATCTAATATGAACACAGTGTAGGAAAAAATAAAAGCGTTATGAGGCCAGGAATCATGACCTGATTATGAGCTGATTAGTGGAATGGCATACATGACTTTGATCTGTTTATCTTAAAGGGATATTATTACTCAATTCATGGGTGTCTGAAGCCAATACCACACTTCAAGTATAATAACACAGCACTCTGCATGTATAAATCATTAATGAGTACTTGCGATATGACATTTGATCCAAGGAGGATGCAGAGTTTCCTGATAAGAGTTACTGCCCTAGGGATCCCTCCAACACACCTCATAATTTAGGAGGAATTTAGAGAGAAAAAAACCTTACTGCTCTATTAGAGAAGCAAACAAGTAGAAGGTAAACAACTCCGGACAGGAAATCTGTCTGTAGGGAAGGGCAGATCTCGGGGCATGTGAGACACTTTCCCTGGCTGGCTCGTCCTGTGGGCTGACAGCTACGGCTTTTGACACAACAGCCTAAAGACGAGCTACGTGGGGACAAAATGTCTTTGTCATCCTTGGTGGCTGCAGCTTTTCACCCTGATTCTTACTGGCAGATGCTTTAATCAGGGTTGATGTCCAAACAAGCATCCCAGGAACCAACCAAAGCTTGAGTGTGGAATGACACTTCACCTATCAAAAAGGGTTAGGATGGCCAGAAATGTCCTTTTCTTAAGAATAAGAGAAAATACCAATTTCTGTCCGGACAGCACATTGAAATAGAAGTGATTATACTATACCAGGCTTTTCAGTGCAATGAAGTGTCTTGGCGAGTCTCAGACCCTTCCTGGTCTAGCCTGATGGAGCCCACTTACAGTGGGGTCTCTGGATGTGAATTTTCACTGTGAATCTGGAAGGGATGTATGGCTCTAGCTGTGTAGGTAGGCAACTTACTCTTCTAGTAGAACTGAGAAAATTATTTTTCACGGAGAAAGATATGCTGTGAAGGAAAAAGGGAGAGAAGCAATAACTTAGGATTTGTATAAAATATGTTTTTGTGGTAATGGCAGGGACAGGCACAGAACTTGTGGCAGCAGGCTAATGCTTGAGGAAGTGGATGGTTTGTGTTGACGATTTCCAAAAAACCCATATTCCAGCTTTATTTAGTTGTCTGATGCTGCTGCATTATACAGTCATAAGAATTTAGAGTAGCTGTGGATCTGCCCTAGAAGTTTTATAAAAGGTTATTATTATGACACACACAAAACTACTTTTTAATGAAAAAATTAATAACCCTGGTTTCTGAAGCTATTAAATATTGCCTGCTTAGGGAGTAACAGTGAGTCTCAAATTTAGAGTGGTGTTATTATTCAAGTGACATAACTATTTAAATTTTGTCATATACTTGCAATATTTACATAGTCTATACACTTTGTATGTCTCAACCATTAATGAATATTTGGAACTAACTTTGAAGTTCTTTCCTTTAAAGGAGCCGAAAGAGAAGCTTCACTGTTGTTATACAGCACCAGGGATCTGCAGACAGACACACCTCGGTGGCTTCTAAATACATAATAGACGTAAATGAAAGATCGAGATTCTGATATTGCTAGGTAAAAAACTTGAAGTGAAATATACTGTTTTGACTGAAAGAATATTTTACAAAAATGTTTCCATTAATACTGGAATTGACCACTTATTTCACCCCAATGATTACTACAGGATGCATTCCCAATGAATTTGATTTTTCTCTGAACTGAATGCTAAAAGTAATAAAAATTAAATCACCAGTCTGGGTGTGGTGTTTTGTAGGAACTCTGCAGGGTAGATGATTTTATCCCTTCACAGTCGGTTTAATTCTTCTTTTGCTGTATTTGTGATGTATTAGGCTCTGCTTTAATGAATGAAATTAAACATTTCTCTCTTCAGAAATGTTTCATGCAATGGTGTGAAAATTTAAGCTTCAAACTTCATTTTCCTTCATTTGGTTAGCCAAAATTACCAGCTCAAATTATTTCAATATAGTATAAATGATTGTTTGCTACACCACCTGAATGAAGCATTGGGTTTTCTGTGTTTGGGTATGGCAATAAATCAAACTGAAAGTATGTGTCCAAGCAATTGCATGGATGCCATCTTCTCATGTGTTCTCAATTGCTTTAATTTCTTTCCTACAGCAGAGTTGTCTGAATACTGTAAGTGGAAGTTCTGGATACCAAGTTGTTATGCCAGCACATAAAAACTTAGCATATTACACCACTAATTAGACCAGGGAAACAACTTGTCCAATAGTCCATATCCAACACCAGGTGCTGAACAGTATGTTTCCACTGAGAAATGCTTTATAGAATTATTCTGGTTTGCTTTAAAAACACCACCGATTTTCTGTGCTGAATTCCTAAGTCAGCATCTCTCAACACCTGCAGCATTTTTTCCATTGAGTTTCATGTCAAACATTTAATGGGATGGTTTTGTATCTTGTACTATCACAGTCTTCACTGACGACAGTACACGGATGAGTTAAAGTCTTGTGAAAAGCGGGTTTTTTTGTACTTCATAGGTATCTGGACTGTCCTGTGTTTCACAATGGATTTTAATTGATCCCTTGAATGTGCACTTCGGTATCTGGCCAGGTAGACAGAGCTGACCAGTCTAATTCATTGTCCTTGCACAGTTTGAACATGAGTCTATAAAGTCTGAAAGTTTTCAGTCTCAGCTTGGTGAGCTAATTCTCAGTCTGACTGATGTCAGGAAAGGATTCTTCTTACAAGTAGTTGCTCCGTTTTCTGACTCAATGTAAAAATGTACGATATCCTCCAAACAGATATCAGCTTACTATTGGAAGAAGGGGAGTAAAAAACCCTCTTTGAGTCATTATAGAAATTGCTTGGCAGGCCAAGAGGTAGTTTTTTTCTAAAAATGGCTTGAAGTTTTAAGTTGGCTTGGAAGAAAACGTATTTTTAAATATTCTGATGGTATCTCGTTGTGTATTGGGAATTAAAAGCAGTTGGATATTCTACAAAATTAGAAGGTGGTGAAATAATAAGCTATAAACCATGATGTTGTTTCTGAAGTAAACTGGTTAATATTGACTGACAAGTAAACAAAATTGCTACTATTCAAGGTATGTGACCTAAATAAATTTTATCTAAGAAAGTATTTCATTCTCAATGAGGGATTCAAACTAAATACTTGGCGCAATCCTAAGAAACAGAGAAAAATACCTGGAAGTATATTTGCACAAAACATGCAAACTTCCCAATTACGGAAATTATCTGAGTCTCGCTTCATTCCAAGTTGTAAATGGCCTTGTGAAAGACAAGCCAGTGACTCAACTGATAGAGCAGGAAAAATATGTTGCTTTCCAGGCAGATCACCATAAATGTCTAAATCACTGGAATCCACAGTGCTGTGCATCAAATTAATTTGATCTGTATGTCACATAAAAAAAGGCTCTAGGGTGGAACAGCCAAGCCATTAGCAAGAAAATGGGGAGGGAGCTATGCAAGTACCAAATCAAAGCCTACTTCAGTAATAGAGAGTGCTTCCCACACAAGATGAGCTTGTTGGTGACACCTTACATGCAAAAAGGATGCTTCTGGGCCTATGGCAGTCTGGACCACTATAAAAGCCAGTCCAACTTCAGGTATCCTCATCCACTTCTCTTGCCTTCTCCTCCTTGGTGAACACAGTAAGTAGCAAATGCCTTTCTCTGTATCTATTCATTGTCCTATCACTCTTTCTCTTCTGGCCTTGGCGTAACTTTTCCTGAAATGTTTGTTCCTTTTTCATGTTCAATACTCTCAGCTCCTTAACACCATCCTGGAAGGTTGGAGAAGGATTTTGTCTTTCATTACAGTGGTCCATTCAATACCAGGGCTACACCCTAGCCTGTGGCGTTGCTCTTGCCGAGCAGGCTGTCAGGCTGCCCCTCTCATGCTGCGTGTGCTTTCCGTGCCCTCCCTCCCAGGTGCACCTCCGTCCCTCAGCCATGTCCTGCTACGATCTGTGCCGCCCCTGTGGCCCAACCCCGCTTGCCAACAGCTGCAACGAGCCCTGCGTCAGGCAGTGCCAGGACTCCCGCGTGGTGATCCAGCCCTCTCCCGTGGTGGTGACCCTGCCCGGACCCATCCTCAGCTCCTTCCCCCAGAACACCGCCGTGGGATCCAGCACCTCCGCTGCTGTGGGCAGCATCCTGAGTGAGGAGGGAGTGCCCATCAACTCCGGGGGCTTTAGCCTCTCTGGCCTTGGTGGCCGCTACACGAGCAGAAGATGCCTGCCCTGCTAAAGCCGGGCCGGACGTCCAGCGAGTGCATTGACCGGGAAGCCCAAAGCCAGGTGCCGGACTGAGGACGGAGCTGCTGGCCAGAGTTTCCAGATGGGCTGAGCACCCGCGTGCCCTCCTGCAAAGGAGGGAAGGAAGCCAGGTGCCATCCTGGGCTGTCTGGAAACACGGCCAGCTGGTGTTGTCATCTCCTTCTCCTCCCGCTTTCTTCTCCATTTCATGATGCCCTGATGCCTCGTGCTGTCCTGTGCCATGGGTTCATCCTGAAGCAAGCTGAGAGGGGTCCTGCTCATCACCCTCTCCCCATGTGTATCCATGACATGCGTCCCATTGCTGTGAGGGCATGCCTGGCTGTCACTGCCCTTGTAGCAGCCTGGACCGTGTCCCTTCCAACACACACTGCTTTGTTTCTCTCTTTAGACTCATTAAAGCTGATGCTGCATTGTAACTTGATGTCTCCTCATGTTCCTTCCTTCTTGGGATGCCCAGAAATGCTGTCCAGGGGGAGATGGGATGCCCTGGAGGGGAAAGGGTGTGTGCGTAAGGGCCAGCAGTGGACCAGCATCATGCTTGGAGGAGTTGAGAACCCTCAATAACCACAGTCATTGGAAGAGACATCAGGTGGTGGAAATGTGTGTGGTATTGTGTGATTATGCAAAGGGCATCCAGGAGCTTCCCCAAGGGCCATGAGAGCAACAAGCGTGGTTGGATACTGGCTTCCAGATGGTGAGGCAAGCCATTGACCTGCTGGAGGACATTTCTGTACAGGCTGACACCCACCGGGCCAAGGCTCTGACTGCACGTTACTGCCTGCAATGTGCTCTTGCCCTTTTCTCCTGCCAGCACATCTTCCCAAGGCTGGAACTGCAGGGAGCCCCCAGGGAGTTGAAGGGGCATGTGCAGCCAGGGCAGCTGTGTAAAGGGAGATGTGAGCCCTCTGCTAGATTTTGGCACAAGAGGCACAGGCTGAGCATGGGTGTGTAACATGGGCAAGTGAGGGGCATGGAATGAAAGGGATCGTCCTGCCTCATCTGAAAGTGATGGGTAGTGTTGGTGACGTGTCCTGGAATCTCTGCCGTTGGCTGGAAGGGAGCAGGAAAAGCCTCTCTGCCCCCACCAGAGCAGTTTTGTGGTCAGAATCACTAAGTATTGCAGAGTCCTTCAGTGTATGTCACAGTGTCCTGAAGGGACGTGAGTCTGGAGCAGACGCACAGCAAATTCTCCAGAAAGCCCACGCTTGCTGCTGCGCAGGCTGTGCCTGGAGGCGTCCCAAGCAGTGATCCTTGTGCCCCCCTCATCAGGCCCCAGGCTGGGAAGGCTGAGGGAGTGGGACCCCGCCAGCTGGCTTCTCGGTCCCTCCTTCCCATGCCCATGTCCTCCAATGCCAATACATTGGTCCTGCTGCTCTGGTCCTGCTTCAGGTAGATCCTCAAGGAGGCACCTCTTGAGCTGTGCTTCTCCAGGAGTCCCTGCAGAGGGTCATGGACCCTGCTTGCCCCTGAGCCTGTTGGGTGTCCTGTGGAAATCCTGCCACGAATCTGGTTGTGCGTGCTGTGCCAGCAGCCTTGATGGCCAAAGCAAAGTTGTGGGCAAGGCACGGGCTGGAGGAAGGACGCGTATGGATTGGTCAACACGTGCCTTGGTCACAGGCGTGCATCACACCTAGCCAGAGGTGTCCAGCAAAGAGCGCTGGGAGGGGAAGAGCCTTCATTCTGAGCCACGGGCTGTCTGCTGGCTGAGGCATGTGGGGATGGAGGATTGATGGAAGATGGCAAAAGAGGCAGGCAAAGCTCTGCCGAGATCAAAGCCCAATCTCAGAGAGAGAGAGAGTCTGAAAGGCAAGAGCAGAGGTGCCCAGCCTAGAAAGAGCATGCGTGACACGGTGTGAGTGAGTACAGCATGAGAGAGCGCAACTGATGGTGCCGACCCTTGCATGTGGATGTCCAGGCTGAAGGCTGTGGGCTCTGGGGGGGCCTGCCTCATTCATCAGGAAACACTTTAAAGTGATGCCCTGCAGGGCATGGGGCTGGCGAGGTGGGACACTCCCCATCACTGGCTGCATCATCTGCCTGTGCTGACGTGTCATTTCCTCTGGAAAAGCTTTGGCCTCTAATACCGTCACTTGAAAGGAGCCTGTGTGGCTGAACGGCCATGTCATGAACAAGGAAATGAAAAGGCAGCGTTGCAGGGAACATAAGCAGTGTTCTCATTTCTTTAATTGAGAAGTTTTGCATGCAAGATGGGCTTGTTGGTAAACACATTACGTGCACAAAGGGTGCCTCTGGGCCTGGGGCGGTCTGGAGCAGTATAAAAGCCAGTCCAGCTGCAGGTATCCTCATCCACTTCTCCTGCCTTCTCCTCCTTGGTGAACAAGGTGAGCTGCAAACACCTTTGCCTCACTCTCCTCTTTCTCTTCTTCTCCTCTTTGTCCCTTTGTCTCGGTGTAGCTTTTGTTGAGAGCCTTGCTCCTTCATCGTGCTCCCAGTGTCTCTGTCCACCTTACTGTCTGCTGCACTTCTCTCGGAGAAGATCCTGGGCTTTGTTTTCCAGGCTCCCTGTGGGCTCTGGGCTCTTGAATCTCTCTTCTCCCAAACGCAGGCTGTCCCTGCTCCCCAGCCTGTGGCGTTGCTCTTGCCGAGCAGGCTGTCAGGCTGCCCCTCTCATGCTGCGTGTGCTTTCCGTGCCCTCCCTCCCAGGTGCACCTCCGTCCCTCAGCCATGTCCTGCTACGATCTGTGCCGCCCCTGTGGCCCAACCCCGCTTGCCAACAGCTGCAACGAGCCCTGCGTCAGGCAGTGCCAGGACTCCCGCGTGGTGATCCAGCCCTCTCCCGTGGTGGTGACCCTGCCCGGACCCATCCTCAGCTCCTTCCCCCAGAACACCGCCGTGGGATCCAGCACCTCCGCTGCTGTGGGCAGCATCCTGAGTGAGGAGGGAGTGCCCATCAACTCCGGGGGCTTTAGCCTCTCTGGCCTTGGTGGCCGCTACACGAGCAGAAGATGCCTGCCCTGCTAAAGCCGGGCCGGACGTCCAGCGAGTGCATTGACCGGGAAGCCCAAAGCCAGGTGCCGGACTGAGGACGGAGCTGCTGGCCAGAGTTTCCAGATGGGCTGAGCACCCGCGTGCCCTCCTGCAAAGGAGGGAAGGAAGCCAGGTGCCATCCTGGGCTGTCTGGAAACACGGCCAGCTGGTGTTGTCATCTCCTTCTCCTCCCGCTTTCTTCTCCATTTCATGATGCCCTGATGCCTCGTGCTGTCCTGTGCCATGGGTTCATCCTGAAGCAAGCTGAGAGGGGTCCTGCTCATCACCCTCTCCCCATGTGTATCCATGACATGCGTCCCATTGCTGTGAGGGCATGCCTGGCTGTCACTGCCCTTGTAGCAGCCTGGACCGTGTCCCTTCCAACACACACTGCTTTGTTTCTCTCTTTAGACTCATTAAAGCTGATGCTGCATTGTAACTTGATGTCTCCTCATGTTCCTTCCCTCCTGGGATGCCCAGCCAAACTGTTCAGAGGGAGATGGGATGGTATACAGGGCAAAGTTGAGGTTGAAAGAATGTGGTGCTTTTGCATAATTCTTAGGTATTGGGGGTTGGTGTTTAACTGAAATGGTCACTTGTATGGGACTGTTTTTATGGGTGACATGTCCTTCCTGAAGCCAATCACATCCCTTGGTCCTGAACACCATACCTTTGTGTCAATCTGCAAACCCCTGTGATGTTTTATGTGGCTCCAGGATTGTGTCAGATGTCCATGAAATTGCAAACTTTCACTTCTACCCACAGGCCACCTCTTTGTGCCCACCAGGCCCTTTTCTCAAGTACTCAGCAACACTGGCACAGCGCCACAGTCCCTGCTTGGGAGGCCACGTGGCCTTCATGACAGTGAAGTGTGGGCATTTAGCAAGTCCCTCTCGTTCCCTTGCACAGCAGGGGAAGGAAAGAAGGCACCCTCCACGATGCAGCCATTGTCTCTTCCTGCCCTTCTGCCCTGAATTGCAAGACCTCAGATGTCAGGGAGGAAAGTGACTTTGCTGGTGCATGGAGGCGGCGTGTAGTTGGTGGGGCCTACTCCACCGGGATGTGGTGGTTGCTCCTGCCACAGGAGATGTGGGAGAGGACAACTGCCTCTGCCTTGCTCCAGCGTGCTCTAGTCCTCCACAACTGGTGTTTTTATCCCGTGCCCCTGTCCTGTTTCAGGTGGAGAGAGGGGCACCTCCTGTTCTGTCCCATACGCTGCGTGAACCCCTACAGTGCCTTTTGCCATGGCTCAAGGCCTGTCTTCCCTGCAGGACAGCTGCCACCGCAAGGCCCCTGTGCCCTGCTCCGCAGGAAGGCCCTCAGGAAATGCCCTCTCCAGCAACGCTCCTGAGCCAGGCTGAGCTGCCAGCAGGAGCAAGGTGGGGTGAGAAGATGGTACCAGGGAGGGAAGGCGGCATCTGCAGGACGTGACCAGAGCGGGCTGTGGCCGGGCACTGGAGCCTTTGGGCAGGGCCTTGCCATAGGTGCTGACAGTGGGAGTAGCAAGGCCTGGCAGGAGACACTACCTGTGAATTTTCTGGGTCAGGGACGTGATGGAAATGACCCTTAGAAGAAGAGACCTATCTTGCATTTATGGAAAATAAATGTATGTATTTTTATTTATAAAAATAAAATTAAAAATATTTATATTTATTTATGAAATCCTTTCTTGCAGGAACAAGTCCTTCTCCCCACTGCTGTGACAGGTGGAGCTGGTGTCCTTTGTGCCAGGTGCACAGGAGATACCCTCCTCTTGCCCATCAGTGACCTGAGTGCAGTACCAACAAGGCCGATGGCTCTGCTCAGCCTCACCTGCGGTCTCTCTCTCCTCCCTCTTCCCTTTGACCCAGACCTTTATTCAAGCTCTGTCCTGGCCTTTAGCCCTTTCCTCAGCTGGCTGGCAGGACTGTAAGCCTCCTGCTCCTTTGCAGGCTGGCTTATGACTGACCACGAACCCCCTTGATCCTGAGTGCAAGGAACCCACTGATGTGCCAGCCTCTCCTTGGGCGTGTCTGGACACTATGGCCCTGGTCAGGATTCAGTGAGCTCTGTTGGACCAGGTCACTGTGACTGGGTCTGCTCCTGATGTGGGGACTGACTGTCCTGCTTGATGCCAGCCCTGCTTCATCCATGAACTTGATGGTTGAGCTGGTCTCTGGGCTGCACCTGTCTCCTGTCTGTGGATGTTCCTTGCTCACTTACTGTGCAACGGGGCCATTGCTAGTGAGGCTGCTGCCCTCCTGGCCTTGTTGTCATCTCACCTCCTGGCTCTCAGCCGGCAGGGAGCAATTGGCTCTCACTGACCCCTGGCAGCGTTTCTACTTTGATGGGCTTTCACTGTCATCATTTTAACCAACGTGACTTCTAAGCTCTCTTCATCACCTTAAATGAGGCATTTGGCCCGCGCCCGTGTGATTAGAGAGCTGCCTGTCCCTGGTGGAGTCCCAGCCTAATTGGGGAAGGACTCCTTGCAGTGAGGACATGGCTGGGGTGTCAGAGGAATGCGGCTTGTGCCCCAAGCTGGGCTTTCATTCCTGTTGGGGACATTCAGCTGGCTTTCTGCCCTGGGAACACTTGTGCCGAGCATGGAATCCTTCCCTTGGAATGCATCCCTGGGGAGATCCTGACACCTGCTGCTCTCCAGGCTGTCCTTGCTGGCACTGCCAGCCCTCGCTTGTTTCTGTGGAGAGTGATGTGTTGCATGGAAATCTTGCTGAGAGTTTGGAACTGCATGTGCTGTCCTGCCAGTATGCGGAGCCACAGCAGAAGCTGAGTCATGGACCGTGAGGAGGAGGAGGAGGAGGAGGACGAGGAAAGGGCTTGTATTTAGTCCCCAGCAGGTGCCTTGTTCTGGGGGTGCATGCCAGTCTACCAGGAATGGCAAACAATACCTGGTTGTGTCAGAGCAACATCCTTCTTTCCGAAAGGTGCCTGTGGTGGGGACTGGGGACCTCTAGATGCTGCTGACAGAGCTGAGAGAGAAAAGAGCTAGGCTTATTTCTGCCGAGAGCAACGCTCAGTATCAAGGAAGGGCTAAAGCCCAAGGGCAGAGCTGGCGTGCTTGGGAAGCTGGTGCCTCAGGCAGCCTGAGCTGGTCGATAGGGAAAGCTGACTGGCCTCCCATGGGAAGCTTGTTGGAAGCCTGGCCTTCAATGAAAGGTTTACAAGGCGATGAGGCTGCATTTGGTGGGCCAAAATCTGAAAACCAACGCCAGGAGGGCAAGATGTTGGCATCGTCCGGCGAATTACGCCGTTTCCTTCTCTTTGCCTTAATCTTTTTTCTTTGGTTCTGTGTCAGCGGCCCAGAAATATTTTGGCCTCTAATACCGTCACTTGAAAGGAGCCTGTGTGGCTGAACGGCCATGTCATGAACAAGGAAATGAAAAGGCAGCGTTGCAGGGAACATAAGCAGTGTTCTCATTTCTTTAATTGAGAAGTTTTGCATGCAAGATGGGCTTGTTGGTAAACACATTACATGCACAAAGGGTGCCTCTGGGCCTGGGGCGGTCTGGAGCAGTATAAAAGCCAGTCCAGCTGCAGGTATCCTCATCCACTTCTCCTGCCTTCTCCTCCTTGGTGAACAAGGTGAGCTGCAAACACCTTTGCCTCACTCTCCTCTTTCTCTTCTTCTCCTCTTTGTCCCTTTGTCTCGGTGTAGCTTTTGTTGAGAGCCTTGCTCCTTCATCGTGCTCC
Source organism: Falco peregrinus (assembly GCF_023634155.1). NCBI lineage: Eukaryota > Metazoa > Chordata > Aves > Falconiformes > Falconidae > Falco > Falco peregrinus. Next base: position 4,585,560 of record NC_073740.1, on the reverse strand, counting down.
CAGTGTCTCTGTCCACCTTACTGTCTGCTGCACTTCTCTCGGAGAAGATCCTGGGCTTTGTTTTCCAGGCTCCCTGTGGGCTCTGGGCTCTTGAATCTCTCTTCTCCCAAACGCAGGCTGTCCCTGCTCCCCAGCCTGTGGCGTTGCTCTTGCCGAGCAGGCTGTCAGGCTGCCCCTCTCATGCTGCGTGTGCTTTCCGTGCCCTCCCTCCCAGGTGCACCTCCGTCCCTCAGCCATGTCCTGCTACGATCTGTGCCGCCCCTGTGGCCCAACCCCGCTTGCCAACAGCTGCAACGAGCCCTGCGTCAGGCAGTGCCAGGACTCCCGCGTGGTGATCCAGCCCTCTCCCGTGGTGGTGACCCTGCCCGGACCCATCCTCAGCTCCTTCCCCCAGAACACCGCCGTGGGATCCAGCACCTCCGCTGCTGTGGGCAGCATCCTGAGTGAGGAGGGAGTGCCCATCAACTCCGGGGGCTTTAGCCTCTCTGGCCTTGGTGGCCGCTACACGAGCAGAAGATGCCTGCCCTGCTAAAGCCGGGCCGGACGTCCAGCGAGTGCATTGACCGGGAAGCCCAAAGCCAGGTGCCGGACTGAGGACGGAGCTGCTGGCCAGAGTTTCCAGATGGGCTGAGCACCCGCGTGCCCTCCTGCAAAGGAGGGAAGGAAGCCAGGTGCCATCCTGGGCTGTCTGGAAACACGGCCAGCTGGTGTTGTCATCTCCTTCTCCTCCCGCTTTCTTCTCCATTTCATGATGCCCTGATGCCTCGTGCTGTCCTGTGCCATGGGTTCATCCTGAAGCAAGCTGAGAGGGGTCCTGCTCATCACCCTCTCCCCATGTGTATCCATGACATGCGTCCCATTGCTGTGAGGGCATGCCTGGCTGTCACTGCCCTTGTAGCAGCCTGGACCGTGTCCCTTCCAACACACACTGCTTTGTTTCTCTCTTTAGACTCATTAAAGCTGATGCTGCATTGTAACTTGATGTCTCCTCATGTTCCTTCCTTCTTGGGATGCCCAGAAATGCTGTCCAGGGGGAGATGGGATGCCCTGGAGGGGAAAGGGTGTGTGCGTAAGGGCCAGCAGTGGACCAGCATCATGCTTGGAGGAGTTGAGAACCCTCAATAACCACAGTCATTGGAAGAGACATCAGGTGGTGGAAATGTGTGTGGTATTGTGTGATTATGCAAAGGGCATCCAGGAGCTTCCCCAAGGGCCATGAGAGCAACAAGCGTGGTTGGATACTGGCTTCCAGATGGTGAGGCAAGCCATTGACCTGCTGGAGGACATTTCTGTACAGGCTGACACCCACCGGGCCAAGGCTCTGACTGCACGTTACTGCCTGCAATGTGCTCTTGCCCTTTTCTCCTGCCAGCACATCTTCCCAAGGCTGGAACTGCAGGGAGCCCCCAGGGAGTTGAAGGGGCATGTGCAGCCAGGGCAGCTGTGTAAAGGGAGATGTGAGCCCTCTGCTAGATTTTGGCACAAGAGGCACAGGCTGAGCATGGGTGTGTAACATGGGCAAGTGAGGGGCATGGAATGAAAGGGATCGTCCTGCCTCATCTGAAAGTGATGGGTAGTGTTGGTGACGTGTCCTGGAATCTCTGCCGTTGGCTGGAAGGGAGCAGGAAAAGCCTCTCTGCCCCCACCAGAGCAGTTTTGTGGTCAGAATCACTAAGTATTGCAGAGTCCTTCAGTGTATGTCACAGTGTCCTGAAGGGACGTGAGTCTGGAGCAGACGCACAGCAAATTCTCCAGAAAGCCCACGCTTGCTGCTGCGCAGGCTGTGCCTGGAGGCGTCCCAAGCAGTGATCCTTGTGCCCCCCTCATCAGGCCCCAGGCTGGGAAGGCTGAGGGAGTGGGACCCCGCCAGCTGGCTTCTCGGTCCCTCCTTCCCATGCCCATGTCCTCCAATGCCAATACATTGGTCCTGCTGCTCTGGTCCTGCTTCAGGTAGATCCTCAAGGAGGCACCTCTTGAGCTGTGCTTCTCCAGGAGTCCCTGCAGAGGGTCATGGACCCTGCTTGCCCCTGAGCCTGTTGGGTGTCCTGTGGAAATCCTGCCACGAATCTGGTTGTGCGTGCTGTGCCAGCAGCCTTGATGGCCAAAGCAAAGTTGTGGGCAAGGCACGGGCTGGAGGAAGGACGCGTATGGATTGGTCAACACGTGCCTTGGTCACAGGCGTGCATCACACCTAGCCAGAGGTGTCCAGCAAAGAGCGCTGGGAGGGGAAGAGCCTTCATTCTGAGCCACGGGCTGTCTGCTGGCTGAGGCATGTGGGGATGGAGGATTGATGGAAGATGGCAAAAGAGGCAGGCAAAGCTCTGCCGAGATCAAAGCCCAATCTCAGAGAGAGAGAGAGTCTGAAAGGCAAGAGCAGAGGTGCCCAGCCTAGAAAGAGCATGCGTGACACGGTGTGAGTGAGTACAGCATGAGAGAGCGCAACTGATGGTGCCGACCCTTGCATGTGGATGTCCAGGCTGAAGCCTGTGGGCTCTGGGGGGGCCTGCCTCATTCATCAGGAAACACCTTAAAGTGATGCCCTGCAGGGCATGGGGCTGGCGAGGTGGGACACTCCCCATCACTGGCTGCATCATCTGCCTGTGCTGACGTGTCATTTCCTCTGGAAAAGCTTTGGCCTCTAATACCGTCACTTGAAAGGAGCCTGTGTGGCTGAACGGCCATGTCATGAACAAGGAAATGAAAAGGCAGCGTTGCAGGGAACATAAGCAGTGTTCTCATTTCTTTAATTGAGAAGTTTTGCATGCAAGATGGGCTTGTTGGTAAACACATTACGTGCACAAAGGGTGCCTCTGGGCCTGGGGCGGTCTGGAGCAGTATAAAAGCCAGTCCAGCTGCAGGTATCCTCATCCACTTCTCCTGCCTTCTCCTCCTTGGTGAACAAGGTGAGCTGCAAACACCTTTGCCTCACTCTCCTCTTTCTCTTCTTCTCCTCTTTGTCCCTTTGTCTCGGTGTAGCTTTTGTTGAGAGCCTTGCTCCTTCATCGTGCTCCCAGTGTCTCTGTCCACCTTACTGTCTGCTGCACTTCTCTCGGAGAAGATCCTGGGCTTTGTTTTCCAGGCTCCCTGTGGGCTCTGGGCTCTTGAATCTCTCTTCTCCCAAACGCAGGCTGTCCCTGCTCCCCAGCCTGTGGCGTTGCTCTTGCCGAGCAGGCTGTCAGGCTGCCCCTCTCATGCTGCGTGTGCTTTCCGTGCCCTCCCTCCCAGGTGCACCTCCGTCCCTCAGCCATGTCCTGCTACGATCTGTGCCGCCCCTGTGGCCCAACCCCGCTTGCCAACAGCTGCAACGAGCCCTGCGTCAGGCAGTGCCAGGACTCCCGTGTGGTGATCCAGCCCTCTCCCGTGGTGGTGACCCTGCCCGGACCCATCCTCAGCTCCTTCCCCCAGAACACCGCCGTGGGATCCAGCACCTCCGCTGCTGTGGGCAGCATCCTGAGTGAGGAGGGAGTGCCCATCAACTCCGGGGGCTTTAGCCTCTCTGGCCTTGGTGGCCGCTACATGAGCAGAAGATGCCTGCCCTGCTAAAGCCGGGCCGGACGTCCAGCGAGTGCATTGACCGGGAAGCCCAAAGCCAGGTGCCGGACTGAGGACGGAGCTGCTGGCCAGAGTTTCCAGATGGGCTGAGCACCCGCGTGCCCTCCTGCAAAGGAGGGAAGGAAGCCAGGTGCCATCCTGGGCTGTCTGGAAACACGGCCAGCTGGTGTTGTCATCTCCTTCTCCTCCCGCTTTCTTCTCCATTTCATGATGCCCTGATGCCTCGTGCTGTCCTGTGCCATGGGTTCATCCTGAAGCAAGCTGAGAGGGGTCCTGCTCATCACCCTCTCCCCATGTGTATCCATGACATGCGTCCCATTGCTGTGAGGGCATGCCTGGCTGTCACTGCCCTTGTAGCAGCCTGGACCGTGTCCCTTCCAACACACACTGCTTTGTTTCTCTCTTTAGACTCATTAAAGCTGATGCTGCATTGTAACTTGATGTCTCCTCATGTTCCTTCCTTCTTGGGATGCCCAGAAATGCTGTCCAGGGGGAGATGGGATGCCCTGGAGGGGAAAGGGTGTGTGCGTAAGGGCCAGCAGTGGACCAGCATCATGCTTGGAGGAGTTGAGAACCCTCAATAACCACAGTCATTGGAAGAGACATCAGGTGGTGGAAATGTGTGTGGTATTGTGTGATTATGCAAAGGGCATCCAGGAGCTTCCCCAAGGGCCATGAGAGCAACAAGCGTGGTTGGATACTGGCTTCCAGATGGTGAGGCAAGCCATTGACCTGCTGGAGGACATTTCTGTACAGGCTGACACCCACCGGGCCAAGGCTCTGACTGCACGTTACTGCCTGCAATGTGCTCTTGCCCTTTTCTCCTGCCAGCACATCTTCCCAAGGCTGGAACTGCAGGGAGCCCCCAGGGAGTTGAAGGGGCATGTGCAGCCAGGGCAGCTGTGTAAAGGGAGATGTGAGCCCTCTGCTAGATTTTGGCACAAGAGGCACAGGCTGAGCATGGGTGTGTAACATGGGCAAGTGAGGGGCATGGAATGAAAGGGATCGTCCTGCCTCATCTGAAAGTGATGGGTAGTGTTGGTGACGTGTCCTGGAATCTCTGCCGTTGGCTGGAAGGGAGCAGGAAAAGCCTCTCTGCCCCCACCAGAGCAGTTTTGTGGTCAGAATCACTAAGTATTGCAGAGTCCTTCAGTGTATGTCACAGTGTCCTGAAGGGACGTGAGTCTGGAGCAGACGCACAGCAAATTCTCCAGAAAGCCCACGCTTGCTGCTGCGCAGGCTGTGCCTGGAGGCGTCCCAAGCAGTGATCCTTGTGCCCCCCTCATCAGGCCCCAGGCTGGGAAGGCTGAGGGAGTGGGACCCCGCCAGCTGGCTTCTCGGTCCCTCCTTCCCATGCCCATGTCCTCCAATGCCAATACATTGGTCCTGCTGCTCTGGTCCTGCTTCAGGTAGATCCTCAAGGAGGCACCTCTTGAGCTGTGCTTCTCCAGGAGTCCCTGCAGAGGGTCATGGACCCTGCTTGCCCCTGAGCCTGTTGGGTGTCCTGTGGAAATCCTGCCACGAATCTGGTTGTGCGTGCTGTGCCAGCAGCCTTGATGGCCAAAGCAAAGTTGTGGGCAAGGCACGGGCTGGAGGAAGGACGCGTATGGATTGGTCAACACGTGCCTTGGTCACAGGCGTGCATCACACCTAGCCAGAGGTGTCCAGCAAAGAGCGCTGGGAGGGGAAGAGCCTTCATTCTGAGCCACGGGCTGTCTGCTGGCTGAGGCATGTGGGGATGGAGGATTGATGGAAGATGGCAAAAGAGGCAGGCAAAGCTCTGCCGAGATCAAAGCCCAATCTCAGAGAGAGAGAGAGTCTGAAAGGCAAGAGCAGAGGTGCCCAGCCTAGAAAGAGCATGCGTGACACGGTGTGAGTGAGTACAGCATGAGAGAGCGCAACTGATGGTGCCGACCCTTGCATGTGGATGTCCAGGCTGAAGCCTGTGGGCTCTGGGGGGGCCTGCCTCATTCATCAGGAAACACCTTAAAGTGATGCCCTGCAGGGCATGGGGCTGGCGAGGTGGGACACTCCCCATCACTGGCTGCATCATCTGCCTGTGCTGACGTGTCATTTCCTCTGGAAAAGCTTTGGCCTCTAATACCGTCACTTGAAAGGAGCCTGTGTGGCTGAACGGCCATGTCATGAACAAGGAAATGAAAAGGCAGCGTTGCAGGGAACATAAGCAGTGTTCTCATTTCTTTAATTGAGAAGTTTTGCATGCAAGATGGGCTTGTTGGTAAACACATTACATGCACAAAGGGTGCCTCTGGGCCTGGGGCGGTCTGGAGCAGTATAAAAGCCAGTCCAGCTGCAGGTATCCTCATCCACTTCTCCTGCCTTCTCCTCCTTGGTGAACAAGGTGAGCTGCAAACACCTTTGCCTCACTCTCCTCTTTCTCTTCTTCTCCTCTTTGTCCCTTTGTCTCGGTGTAGCTTTTGTTGAGAGCCTTGCTCCTTCATCGTGCTCCCAGTGTCTCTGTCCACCTTACTCTCTGCTGCACTTCTCTCGGAGAAGATCCTGGGCTTTGTTTTCCAGGCTCCCTGTGGGCTCTGGGCTCTTGAATCTCTCTTCTCCCAAACGCAGGCTGTCCCTGCTCCCCAGCCTGTGGCGTTGCTCTTGCCGAGCAGGCTGTCAGGCTGCCCCTCTCATGCTGCGTGTGCTTTCCGTGCCCTCCCTCCCAGGTGCACCTCCGTCCCTCAGCCATGTCCTGCTACGATCTGTGCCGCCCCTGTGGCCCAACCCCGCTTGCCAACAGCTGCAACGAGCCCTGCGTCAGGCAGTGCCAGGACTCCCGTGTGGTGATCCAGCCCTCTCCCGTGGTGGTGACCCTGCCCGGACCCATCCTCAGCTCCTTCCCCCAGAACACCGCCGTGGGATCCAGCACCTCCGCTGCTGTGGGCAGCATCCTGAGTGAGGAGGGAGTGCCCATCAACTCCGGGGGCTTTAGCCTCTCTGGCCTTGGTGGCCGCTACACGAGCAGAAGATGCCTGCCCTGCTAAAGCCGGGCCGGACGTCCAGCGAGTGCATTGACCGGGAAGCCCAAAGCCAGGTGCCGGACTGAGGACGGAGCTGCTGGCCAGAGTTTCCAGATGGGCTGAGCACCCGCGTGCCCTCCTGCAAAGGAGGGAAGGAAGCCAGGTGCCATCCTGGGCTGTCTGGAAACACGGCCAGCTGGTGTTGTCATCTCCTTCTCCTCCCGCTTTCTTCTCCATTTCATGATGCCCTGATGCCTCGTGCTGTCCTGTGCCATGGGTTCATCCTGAAGCAAGCTGAGAGGGGTCCTGCTCATCACCCTCTCCCCATGTGTATCCATGACATGCGTCCCATTGCTGTGAGGGCATGCCTGGCTGTCACTGCCCTTGTAGCAGCCTGGACCGTGTCCCTTCCAACACACACTGCTTTGTTTCTCTCTTTAGACTCATTAAAGCTGATGCTGCATTGTAACTTGATGTCTCCTCATGTTCCTTCCCTCCTGGGATGCCCAGCCAAACTGTTCAGAGGGAGATGGGATGGTATACAGGGCAAAGTTGAGGTTGAAAGAATGTGGTGCTTTTGCATAATTCTTAGGTATTGGGGGTTGGTGTTTAACTGAAATGGTCACTTGTATGGGACTGTTTTTATGGGTGACATGTCCTTCCTGAAGCCAATCACATCCCTTGGTCCTGAACACCATACCTTTGTGTCAATCTGCAAACCCCTGTGATGTTTTATGTGGCTCCAGGATTGTGTCAGATGTCCATGAAATTGCAAACTTTCACTTCTACCCACAGGCCACCTCTTTGTGCCCACCAGGCCCTTTTCTCAAGTACTCAGCAACACTGGCACAGCGCCACAGTCCCTGCTTGGGAGGCCACGTGGCCTTCATGACAGTGAAGTGTGGGCATTTAGCAAGTCCCTCTCGTTCCCTTGCACAGCAGGGGAAGGAAAGAAGGCACCCTCCACGATGCAGCCATTGTCTCTTCCTGCCCTTCTGCCCTGAATTGCAAGACCTCAGATGTCAGGGAGGAAAGTGACTTTGCTGGTGCATGGAGGCGGCGTGTAGTTGGTGGGGCCTACTCCACCGGGATGTGGTGGTTGCTCCTGCCACAGGAGATGTGGGAGAGGACAACTGCCTCTGCCTTGCTCCAGCGTGCTCTAGTCCTCCACAACTGGTGTTTTTATCCCGTGCCCCTGTCCTGTTTCAGGTGGAGAGAGGGGCACCTCCTGTTCTGTCCCATACGCTGCGTGAACCCCTACAGTGCCTTTTGCCATGGCTCAAGGCCTGTCTTCCCTGCAGGACAGCTGCCACCGCAAGGCCCCTGTGCCCTGCTCCGCAGGAAGGCCCTCAGGAAATGCCCTCTCCAGCAACGCTCCTGAGCCAGGCTGAGCTGCCAGCAGGAGCAAGGTGGGGTGAGAAGATGGTACCAGGGAGGGAAGGCGGCATCTGCAGGACGTGACCAGAGCGGGCTGTGGCCGGGCACTGGAGCCTTTGGGCAGGGCCTTGCCATAGGTGCTGACAGTGGGAGTAGCAAGGCCTGGCAGGAGACACTACCTGTGAATTTTCTGGGTCAGGGACGTGATGGAAATGACCCTTAGAAGAAGAGACCTATCTTGCATTTATGGAAAATAAATGTATGTATTTTTATTTATAAAAATAAAATTAAAAATATTTATATTTATTTATGAAATCCTTTCTTGCAGGAACAAGTCCTTCTCCCCACTGCTGTGACAGGTGGAGCTGGTGTCCTTTGTGCCAGGTGCACAGGAGATACCCTCCTCTTGCCCATCAGTGACCTGAGTGCAGTACCAACAAGGCCGATGGCTCTGCTCAGCCTCACCTGCGGTCTCTCTCTCCTCCCTCTTCCCTTTGACCCAGACCTTTATTCAAGCTCTGTCCTGGCCTTTAGCCCTTTCCTCAGCTGGCTGGCAGGACTGTAAGCCTCCTGCTCCTTTGCAGGCTGGCTTATGACTGACCACGAACCCCCTTGATCCTGAGTGCAAGGAACCCACTGATGTGCCAGCCTCTCCTTGGGCGTGTCTGGACACTATGGCCCTGGTCAGGATTCAGTGAGCTCTGTTGGACCAGGTCACTGTGACTGGGTCTGCTCCTGATGTGGGGACTGACTGTCCTGCTTGATGCCAGCCCTGCTTCATCCATGAACTTGATGGTTGAGCTGGTCTCTGGGCTGCACCTGTCTCCTGTCTGTGGATGTTCCTTGCTCACTTACTGTGCAACGGGGCCATTGCTAGTGAGGCTGCTGCCCTCCTGGCCTTGTTGTCATCTCACCTCCTGGCTCTCAGCCGGCAGGGAGCAATTGGCTCTCACTGACCCCTGGCAGCGTTTCTACTTTGATGGGCTTTCACTGTCATCATTTTAACCAACGTGACTTCTAAGCTCTCTTCATCACCTTAAATGAGGCATTTGGCCCGCGCCCGTGTGATTAGAGAGCTGCCTGTCCCTGGTGGAGTCCCAGCCTAATTGGGGAAGGACTCCTTGCAGTGAGGACATGGCTGGGGTGTCAGAGGAATGCGGCTTGTGCCCCAAGCTGGGCTTTCATTCCTGTTGGGGACATTCAGCTGGCTTTCTGCCCTGGGAACACTTGTGCCGAGCATGGAATCCTTCCCTTGGAATGCATCCCTGGGGAGATCCTGACACCTGCTGCTCTCCAGGCTGTCCTTGCTGGCACTGCCAGCCCTCGCTTGTTTCTGTGGAGAGTGATGTGTTGCATGGAAATCTTGCTGAGAGTTTGGAACTGCATGTGCTGTCCTGCCAGTATGCGGAGCCACAGCAGAAGCTGAGTCATGGACCGTGAGGAGGAGGAGGAGGAGGAGGACGAGGAAAGGGCTTGTATTTAGTCCCCAGCAGGTGCCTTGTTCTGGGGGTGCATGCCAGTCTACCAGGAATGGCAAACAATACCTGGTTGTGTCAGAGCAACATCCTTCTTTCCGAAAGGTGCCTGTGGTGGGGACTGGGGACCTCTAGATGCTGCTGACAGAGCTGAGAGAGAAAAGAGCTAGGCTTATTTCTGCCGAGAGCAACGCTCAGTATCAAGGAAGGGCTAAAGCCCAAGGGCAGAGCTGGCGTGCTTGGGAAGCTGGTGCCTCAGGCAGCCTGAGCTGGTCGATAGGGAAAGCTGACTGGCCTCCCATGGGAAGCTTGTTGGAAGCCTGGCCTTCAATGAAAGGTTTACAAGGCGATGAGGCTGCATTTGGTGGGCCAAAATCTGAAAACCAACGCCAGGAGGGCAAGATGTTGGCATCGTCCGGCGAATTACGCCGTTTCCTTCTCTTTGCCTTAATCTTTTTTCTTTGGTTCTGTGTCAGCGGCCCAGAAATATTTTGGCCTCTAATACCGTCACTTGAAAGGAGCCTGTGTGGCTGAACGGCCATGTCATGAACAAGGAAATGAAAAGGCAGCGTTGCAGGGAACATAAGCAGTGTTCTCATTTCTTTAATTGAGAAGTTTTGCATGCAAGATGGGCTTGTTGGTAAACACATTACATGCACAAAGGGTGCCTCTGGGCCTGGGGCGGTCTGGAGCAGTATAAAAGCCAGTCCAGCTGCAGGTATCCTCATCCACTTCTCCTGCCTTCTCCTCCTTGGTGAACAAGGTGAGCTGCAAACACCTTTGCCTCACTCTCCTCTTTCTCTTCTTCTCCTCTTTGTCCCTTTGTCTCGGTGTAGCTTTTGTTGAGAGCCTTGCTCCTTCATCGTGCTCCCAGTGTCTCTGTCCACCTTACTCTCTGCTGCACTTCTCTCGGAGAAGATCCTGGGCTTTGTTTTCCAGGCTCCCTGTGGGCTCTGGGCTCTTGAATCTCTCTTCTCCCAAACGCAGGCTGTCCCTGCTCCCCAGCCTGTGGCGTTGCTCTTGCCGAGCAGGCTGTCAGGCTGCCCCTCTCATGCTGCGTGTGCTTTCCGTGCCCTCCCTCCCAGGTGCACCTCCGTCCCTCAGCCATGTCCTGCTACGATCTGTGCCGCCCCTGTGGCCCAACCCCGCTTGCCAACAGCTGCAACGAGCCCTGCGTCAGGCAGTGCCAGGACTCCCGCGTGGTGATCCAGCCCTCTCCCGTGGTGGTGACCCTGCCCGGACCCATCCTCAGCTCCTTCCCCCAGAACACCGCCGTGGGATCCAGCACCTCCGCTGCTGTGGGCAGCATCCTGAGTGAGGAGGGAGTGCCCATCAACTCCGGGGGCTTTAGCCTCTCTGGCCTTGGTGGCCGCTACACGAGCAGAAGATGCCTGCCCTGCTAAAGCCGGGCCGGACGTCCAGCGAGTGCATTGACCGGGAAGCCCAAAGCCAGGTGCCGGACTGAGGACGGAGCTGCTGGCCAGAGTTTCCAGATGGGCTGAGCACCCGCGTGCCCTCCTGCAAAGGAGGGAAGGAAGCCAGGTGCCATCCTGGGCTGTCTGGAAACACGGCCAGCTGGTGTTGTCATCTCCTTCTCCTCCCGCTTTCTTCTCCATTTCATGATGCCCTGATGCCTCGTGCTGTCCTGTGCCATGGGTTCATCCTGAAGCAAGCTGAGAGGGGTCCTGCTCATCACCCTCTCCCCATGTGTATCCATGACATGCGTCCCATTGCTGTGAGGGCATGCCTGGCTGTCACTGCCCTTGTAGCAGCCTGGACCGTGTCCCTTCCAACACACACTGCTTTGTTTCTCTCTTTAGACTCATTAAAGCTGATGCTGCATTGTAACTTGATGTCTCCTCATGTTCCTTCCCTCCTGGGATGCCCAGCCAAACTGTTCAGAGGGAGATGGGATGGTATACAGGGCAAAGTTGAGGCTGAAAGTATGTGTTGCTCTTGCATCATTCCTTTGGAATTGGGGGTATGTGTCCAATGAAAATTTAAGTTGTATGTGACTTTTTATACGTGGTTTGTCCTTCCTGAGGCCACCCACCTTCCTGGGTTCTGAACACCATACCTTTGTGGCTCTTGGCATATCTCTTGCCATGTTTTCAATGGCTCCAAGAGGTGCTTGATGTGTGCCAGATGCCAATGGAATTGCAAACTTTCACTTGGCCCACAGGTCACCTCTTTGTGCCCACCAGGCCCTTTTCTCAAGTACTCAGCAACACTGGCACAGCGCCACAGTCCCTGCTTGGGAGGCCACGTGGCCTTCATGACAGTGAAGTGTGGGCATTTAGCAAGTCCCTCTCGTTCCCTTGCACAGCAGGGGAAGGAAAGAAGGCACCCTCCACGATGCAGCCATTGTCTCTTCCTGCCCTTCTGCCCTGAATTGCAAGACCTCAGATGTCAGGGAGGAAAGTGACTTTGCTGGTGCATGGAGGCGGCGTGTAGTTGGTGGGGCCTACTCCACCGGGATGTGGTGGTTGCTCCTGCCACAGGAGATGTGGGAGAGGACAACTGCCTCTGCCTTGCTCCAGCGTGCTCTAGTCCTCCACAACTGGTGTTTTTATCCCGTGCCCCTGTCCTGTTTCAGGTGGAGAGAGGGGCACCTCCTGTTCTGTCCCATACGCTGCGTGAACCCCTACAGTGCCTTTTGCCATGGCTCAAGGCCTGTCTTCCCTGCAGGACAGCTGCCACCGCAAGGCCCCTGTGCCCTGCTCCGCAGGAAGGCCCTCAGGAAATGCCCTCTCCAGCAACGCTCCTGAGCCAGGCTGAGCTGCCAGCAGGAGCAAGGTGGGGTGAGAAGATGGTACCAGGGAGGGAAGGCGGCATCTGCAGGACGTGACCAGAGAGAACACGCTGTGGCCCGTCACTGGAGCCCATAGGTTCTGACTGTGGGTGTTGCACAGGCCACTGGGAAACTGGATGTGTGCATATGCTGAGACGTTTGGGCAGAGGAAACGGAGATCCTTATGTCTGCTGGACTTCAGCATACCCTTGTTGATGTTCCCCCACCATGAGTACTTGTGATGAGTTTTATTGTCTCATGGAAAGCTATCCAGGGTTTTTGCAGTGCCTATTATGGAGATAATGTGTCAGGTCAAAGAAGAGGTGTTTGGTACCTTTGCAGATGAAAAATGAACAATTGGGAAGCCCCAACACTGACTTTTGGAGTTTGGGTGGGGAGTACACTTCATGTGTGTTGGAGACCAGTCTATCCACCTCTCAATCATTCTTCTTCTGTACACTGGAGGCTGCTGGAGGTTGTCGAAGTAAGTTAAAAAATAAAAAGAGCATACGGATTTATCTTGATAAAAATGTTTTGAAAATACAACCTAAAAGTGTTTTAGTCAACTTACATGCTGACTGAGTAATTTAAACCTAACATTGATAGAGTAAAATATTGCATACTGTGATGGATATAGCGACCACTGTCACAGCAAATATTTTAATCTGGCCTTAAATTTTAGGAAGGCCAGAAAACATGCCTCATATATTATGAGAAACCTTCAAGTGAGGCCCTGGAGGGCAAGGGTCTGGCATCACCTGGTGAGGTGGGACACTCCTCATCATTGGTTGCATCATCTGCCTCTGCTGATTTCTAATTTTCCATGGAAATATTTTGGCCTCTAATACCGTCACTTGAAAGGAGCCTGTGTGGCTGAACGGCCATGTCATGAACAAGGAAATGAAAAGGCAGCGTTGCAGGGAACATAAGCAGTGACCCCATTTCTTTAATTGAGAAGTTTTGCATGCAAGATGGGCTTGTTGGTAAACACATTACATGCACAAAGGGTGCCTCTGGGCCTGGGGCGGTCTGGAGCAGTATAAAAGCCAGTCCAGCTGCAGGTATCCTCATCCACTTCTCCTGCCTTCTCCTCCTTGGTGAACAAGGTGAGCTGCAAACACCTTTGCCTCACTCTCCTCTTTCTCTTCTTCTCCTCTTTGTCCCTTTGTCTCGGTGTAGCTTTTGTTGAGAGCCTTGCTCCTTCATCGTGCTCCCAGTGTCTCTGTCCACCTTACTGTCTGCTGCACTTCTCTCGGAGAAGATCCTGGGCTTTGTTTTCCAGGCTCCCTGTGGGCTCTGGGCTCTTGAATCTCTCTTCTCCCAAACGCAGGCTGTCCCTGCTCCCCAGCCTGTGGCGTTGCTCTTGCCGAGCAGGCTGTCAGGCTGCCCCTCTCATGCTGCGTGTGCTTTCCGTGCCCTCCCTCCCAGGTGCACCTCCGTCCCTCAGCCATGTCCTGCTACGATCTGTGCCGCCCCTGTGGCCCAACCCCGCTTGCCAACAGCTGCAACGAGCCCTGCGTCAGGCAGTGCCAGGACTCCCGTGTGGTGATCCAGCCCTCTCCCGTGGTGGTGACCCTGCCCGGACCCATCCTCAGCTCCTTCCCCCAGAACACCGCCGTGGGATCCAGCACCTCCGCTGCTGTGGGCAGCATCCTGAGTGAGGAGGGAGTGCCCATCAACTCCGGGGGCTTTAGCCTCTCTGGCCTTGGTGGCCGCTACACGAGCAGAAGATGCCTGCCCTGCTAAAGCCGGGCCGGACGTCCAGCGAGTGCATTGACCGGGAAGCCCAAAGCCAGGTGCCGGACTGAGGACGGAGCTGCTGGCCAGAGTTTCCAGATGGGCTGAGCACCCGCGTGCCCTCCTGCAAAGGAGGGAAGGAAGCCAGGTGCCATCCTGGGCTGTCTGGAAACACGGCCAGCTGGTGTTGTCATCTCCTTCTCCTCCCGCTTTCTTCTCCATTTCATGATGCCCTGATGCCTCGTGCTGTCCTGTGCCATGGGTTCATCCTGAAGCAAGCTGAGAGGGGTCCTGCTCATCACCCTCTCCCCATGTGTATCCATGACATGCGTCCCATTGCTGTGAGGGCATGCCTGGCTGTCACTGCCCTTGTAGCAGCCTGGACCGTGTCCCTTCCAACACACACTGCTTTGTTTCTCTCTTTAGACTCATTAAAGCTGATGCTGCATTGTAACTTGATGTCTCCTCATGTTCCTTCCCTCCTGGGATGCCCAGCCAAACTGTTCAGAGGGAGATGGGATGGTACACAGGGAAATGTGTGGCTGAAGGAATGTTGTGCATTTCTATTATTCCTGGGGGATTGGGGGTTGGTGTTTAGCTGAAATGGTCACTTGTATGGTGTAGAGGAATGAAGGCAGTGGGTTGATTGACATTGATAACATGTAGCTGTGGCCTTGCCTCAGAGGCAGTGGGTTGATTGTCCTGGATGGTGTGCAGCTGTAGCTTGTTCCCGCTAAGTGGTTAAGTAGCCCTGAGGAGTGTGTGGTCAGGTGTAGGAGTTTCAGTGTTGTTTGACCTCTGGTGGAAGGTGCTGCTGAACAGGTAGTAGAGCCTGACCCAGGGGTCCTCAAACTTTTTAAACAGGGCCTGGTATGTGGATTAAGTAGTAGGAAGTCATCTGTGGCTGCTTGGTTTCCCCCCAACTCCTGGTGGTGGAATTCTGTAAATACCGGGGGCTGGACTGAGGGCCCTGGGGGGCTGTATCTGGCCCACGGACCTTAGTTTGAGGACCCTTGGTCTAACCAATGGTAAAGCTTTGTTGCAGCACAAACAAACTATTAGGCTGCCACAAGGCTTTACTGTGGGTTAGATTCTACTGTCTGTGCTGTATCTCCTTCCTCCAGAGGTCAGACCACGCTGCTCCTTCTCCATTTAACCCCCTCTCCCACAGTTGTATGGGACTCGTTTTATATGCGGTATGTCCTTCCTGAGGCCACCCACATCACTTGGTCCTGAACACCATACCTTTGTGGCTAATGGCATATCCCTTGCCGTGTTTTCAATAGCTCCAAGAGGTGCTTGATGTGTGCCAGATGCCAATGGAATTGCAAACTTTCACTTCTACCCACAGGCCACCTCTTTGTGCCCACCAGGCCGTTTTTCTCAAGTACTTGGCAACACTGGCACAGTGCCACAGTCCCTGCTTGGGAGGCCACGTGGCCTGTGGGCCATGACAGTGAAATGTGGGCATTTAGCAAGTCCCTCTCGTTCCCTTGCACAGCAGGGGAAGGAAAGAAGGCACCCTCCACGATGCAGCCATTGTCTCTTCCTGCCCTTCTGCCCTGAATTGCAAGACCTCAGATGTCAGGGAGGAAAGTGACTTTGCTGGTGCATGGAGGCGGCGTGTAGTTGGTGGGGCCTACTCCACCGGGATGTGGTGGTTGCTCCTGCCACAGGAGATGTGGGAGAGGACAACTGCCTCTGCCTTGCTCCAGCATGCTCTAGTCCTCCACAACTGGTGTTTTTATCCCGTGCCCCTGTCCTGTTTCAGGTGGAGAGAGGGGCACCTCCTGTTCTGTCCCATACGCTGCGTGAACCCCTACAGTGCCTTTTGCCATGGCTCAAGGCCTGTCTTCCCTGCAGGACAGCTGCCACCGCAAGGCCCCTGTGCCCTGCTCCGCAGGAAGGCCCTCAGGAAATGCCCTCTCCAGCAACGCTCCTGAGCCAGGCTGAGCTGCCAGCAGGAGCAAGGTGGGGTGAGAAGATGGTACCAGGGAGGGAAGGCGGCATCTGCAGGACGTGACCAGAGCGGGCTGTGGCCGGGCACTGGAGCCTTTGGGCAGGGCCTTGCCATAGGTGCTGACAGTGGGAGTAGCAAGGCCTGGCAGGAGACACTACCTGTGAATTTTCTGGGTCAGGGACGTGATGGAAATGACCCTTAGAAGAAGAGACCTATCTTGCATTTATGGAAAATAAATGTATGTATTTTTATTTATAAAAATAAAATTAAAAATATTTATATTTATTTATGAAATCCTTTCTTGCAGGAACAAGTCCTTCTCCCCACTGCTGTGACAGGTGGAGCTGGTGTCCTTTGTGCCAGGTGCACAGGAGATACCCTCCTCTTGCCCATCAGTGACCTGAGTGCAGTACCAACAAGGCCGATGGCTCTGCTCAGCCTCACCTGCGGTCTCTCTCTCCTCCCTCTTCCCTTTGACCCAGACCTTTATTCAAGCTCTGTCCTGGCCTTTAGCCCTTTCCTCAGCTGGCTGGCAGGACTGTAAGCCTCCTGCTCCTTTGCAGGCTGGCTTATGACTGACCACGAACCCCCTTGATCCTGAGTGCAAGGAACCCACTGATGTGCCAGCCTCTCCTTGGGCGTGTCTGGACACTATGGCCCTGGTCAGGATTCAGTGAGCTCTGTTGGACCAGGTCACTGTGACTGGGTCTGCTCCTGATGTGGGGACTGACTGTCCTGCTTGATGCCAGTCCTGCTTCATCCATGAACTTGATGGTTGAGCTGGTCTCTGGGCTGCACCTGTCTCCTGTCTGTGGATGTTCCTTGCTCACTTCCTGTGCCGAGGGATCCTTCTTCTTTTTCTTCCGTTTCATTTTCCCTGAAATGTTTTGGCGTCTCATACCATCAGATGAAAGGAGCCTGTGTGGCTGAATGGCCATGTCATAAACAGGGAAATGAAAAGGCAGCGTTGCAGGGAACATAAGCAGTGTTCTCATTTCTTTAATTGAGAAGTTTTGCATGCAAGATGGGCTTGTTGGTAAACACATTACATGCACAAAGGGTGCCTCTGGGCCTGGGGCGGTCTGGAGCAGTATAAAAGCCAGTCCAGCTGCAGGTATCCTCATCCACTTCTCCTGCCTTCTCCTCCTTGGTGAACAAGGTGAGCTGCAAACACCTTTGCCTCACTCTCCTCTTTCTCTTCTTCTCCTCTTTGTCCCTTTGTCTCGGTGTAGCTTTTGTTGAGAGCCTTGCTCCTTCATCGTGCTCCCAGTGTCTCTGTCCACCTTACTGTCTGCTGCACTTCTCTCGGAGAAGATCCTGGGCTTTGTTTTCCAGGCTCCCTGTGGGCTCTGGGCTCTTGAATCTCTCTTCTCCCAAACGCAGGCTGTCCCTGCTCCCCAGCCTGTGGCGTTGCTCTTGCCGAGCAGGCTGTCAGGCTGCCCCTCTCATGCTGCGTGTGCTTTCCGTGCCCTCCCTCCCAGGTGCACCTCCGTCCCTCAGCCATGTCCTGCTACGATCTGTGCCGCCCCTGTGGCCCAACCCCGCTTGCCAACAGCTGCAACGAGCCCTGCGTCAGGCAGTGCCAGGACTCCCGCGTGGTGATCCAGCCCTCTCCCGTGGTGGTGACCCTGCCCGGACCCATCCTCAGCTCCTTCCCCCAGAACACCGCCGTGGGATCCAGCACCTCCGCTGCTGTGGGCAGCATCCTGAGTGAGGAGGGAGTGCCCATCAACTCCGGGGGCTTTAGCCTCTCTGGCCTTGGTGGCCGCTACACGAGCAGAAGATGCCTGCCCTGCTAAAGCCGGGCCGGACGTCCAGCGAGTGCATTGACCGGGAAGCCCAAAGCCAGGTGCCGGACTGAGGACGGAGCTGCTGGCCAGAGTTTCCAGATGGGCTGAGCACCCGCGTGCCCTCCTGCAAAGGAGGGAAGGAAGCCAGGTGCCATCCTGGGCTGTCTGGAAACACGGCCAGCTGGTGTTGTCATCTCCTTCTCCTCCCGCTTTCTTCTCCATTTCATGATGCCCTGATGCCTCGTGCTGTCCTGTGCCATGGGTTCATCCTGAAGCAAGCTGAGAGGGGTCCTGCTCATCACCCTCTCCCCATGTGTATCCATGACATGCGTCCCATTGCTGTGAGGGCATGCCTGGCTGTCACTGCCCTTGTAGCAGCCTGGACCGTGTCCCTTCCAACACACACTGCTTTGTTTCTCTCTTTAGACTCATTAAAGCTGATGCTGCATTGTAACTTGATGTCTCCTCATGTTCCTTCCCTCCTGGGATGCCCAGCCAAACTGTTCAGAGGGAGATGGGATGGTACACAGGGAAATGTGTGGCTGAAGGAATGTTGTGCATTTCTATTATTCCTGGGGGATTGGGGGTTGGTGTTTAGCTGAAATGGTCACTTGTATGGTGTAGAGGAATGAAGGCAGTGGGTTGATTGACATTGATAACATGTAGCTGTGGCCTTGCCTCAGAGGCAGTGGGTTGATTGTCCTGGATGGTGTGCAGCTGTAGCTTGTTCCCGCTAAGTGGTTAAGTAGCCCTGAGGAGTGTGTGGTCAGGTGTAGGAGTTTCAGTGTTGTTTGACCTCTGGTGGAAGGTGCTGCTGAACAGGTAGTAGAGCCTGACCCAGGGGTCCTCAAACTTTTTAAACAGGGCCTGGTATGTGGATTAAGTAGTAGGAAGTCATCTGTGGCTGCTTGGTTTCCCCCCAACTCCTGGTGGTGGAATTCTGTAAATACCGGGGGCTGGACTGAGGGCCCTGGGGGGCTGTATCTGGCCCACGGACCTTAGTTTGAGGACCCTTGGTCTAACCAATGGTAAAGCTTTGTTGCAGCACAAACAAACTATTAGGCTGCCACAAGGCTTTACTGTGGGTTAGATTCTACTGTCTGTGCTGTATCTCCTTCCTCCAGAGGTCAGACCACGCTGCTCCTTCTCCATTTAACCCCCTCTCCCACAGTTGTATGGGACTCGTTTTATATGCGGTATGTCCTTCCTGAGGCCACCCACATCACTTGGTCCTGAACACCATACCTTTGTGGCTAATGGCATATCCCTTGCCGTGTTTTCAATAGCTCCAAGAGGTGCTTGATGTGTGCCAGATGCCAATGGAATTGCAAACTTTCACTTCTACCCACAGGCCACCTCTTTGTGCCCACCAGGCCGTTTTTCTCAAGTACTTGGCAACACTGGCACAGTGCCACAGTCCCTGCTTGGGAGGCCACGTGGCCTGTGGGCCATGACAGTGAAATGTGGGCATTTAGCAAGTCCCTCTCGTTCCCTTGCACAGCAGGGGAAGGAAAGAAGGCACCCTCCACGATGCAGCCATTGTCTCTTCCTGCCCTTCTGCCCTGAATTGCAAGACCTCAGATGTCAGGGAGGAAAGTGACTTTGCTGGTGCATGGAGGCGGCGTGTAGTTGGTGGGGCCTACTCCACCGGGATGTGGTGGTTGCTCCTGCCACAGGAGATGTGGGAGAGGACAACTGCCTCTGCCTTGCTCCAGCATGCTCTAGTCCTCCACAACTGGTGTTTTTATCCCGTGCCCCTGTCCTGTTTCAGGTGGAGAGAGGGGCACCTCCTGTTCTGTCCCATACGCTGCGTGAACCCCTACAGTGCCTTTTGCCATGGCTCAAGGCCTGTCTTCCCTGCAGGACAGCTGCCACCGCAAGGCCCCTGTGCCCTGCTCCGCAGGAAGGCCCTCAGGAAATGCCCTCTCCAGCAACGCTCCTGAGCCAGGCTGAGCTGCCAGCAGGAGCAAGGTGGGGTGAGAAGATGGTACCAGGGAGGGAAGGCGGCATCTGCAGGACGTGACCAGAGCGGGCTGTGGCCGGGCACTGGAGCCTTTGGGCAGGGCCTTGCCATAGGTGCTGACAGTGGGAGTAGCAAGGCCTGGCAGGAGACACTACCTGTGAATTTTCTGGGTCAGGGACGTGATGGAAATGACCCTTAGAAGAAGAGACCTATCTTGCATTTATGGAAAATAAATGTATGTATTTTTATTTATAAAAATAAAATTAAAAATATTTATATTTATTTATGAAATCCTTTCTTGCAGGAACAAGTCCTTCTCCCCACTGCTGTGACAGGTGGAGCTGGTGTCCTTTGTGCCAGGTGCACAGGAGATACCCTCCTCTTGCCCATCAGTGACCTGAGTGCAGTACCAACAAGGCCGATGGCTCTGCTCAGCCTCACCTGCGGTCTCTCTCTCCTCCCTCTTCCCTTTGACCCAGACCTTTATTCAAGCTCTGTCCTGGCCTTTAGCCCTTTCCTCAGCTGGCTGGCAGGACTGTAAGCCTCCTGCTCCTTTGCAGGCTGGCTTATGACTGACCACGAACCCCCTTGATCCTGAGTGCAAGGAACCCACTGATGTGCCAGCCTCTCCTTGGGCGTGTCTGGACACTATGGCCCTGGTCAGGATTCAGTGAGCTCTGTTGGACCAGGTCACTGTGACTGGGTCTGCTCCTGATGTGGGGACTGACTGTCCTGCTTGATGCCAGTCCTGCTTCATCCATGAACTTGATGGTTGAGCTGGTCTCTGGGCTGCACCTGTCTCCTGTCTGTGGATGTTCCTTGCTCACTTACTGTGCCGAGGGATCCTTCTTCTTTTTCTTCCGTTTCATTTTCCCTGAAATGTTTTGGCGTCTCATACCATCAGATGAAAGGAGCCTGTGTGGCTGAATGGCCATGTCATAAACAGGGAAATGAAAAGGCAGCGTTGCAGGGAACATAAGCAGTGTTCTCATTTCTTTAATTGAGAAGTTTTGCATGCAAGATGGGCTTGTTGGTAAACACATTACATGCACAAAGGGTGCCTCTGGGCCTGGGGCGGTCTGGAGCAGTATAAAAGCCAGTCCAGCTGCAGGTATCCTCATCCACTTCTCCTGCCTTCTCCTCCTTGGTGAACAAGGTGAGCTGCAAACACCTTTGCCTCACTCTCCTCTTTCTCTTCTTCTCCTCTTTGTCCCTTTGTCTCGGTGTAGCTTTTGTTGAGAGCCTTGCTCCTTCATCGTGCTCCCAGTGTCTCTGTCCACCTTACTGTCTGCTGCACTTCTCTCGGAGAAGATCCTGGGCTTTGTTTTCCAGGCTCCCTGTGGGCTCTGGGCTCTTGAATCTCTCTTCTCACAAACGCAGGCTGTCCCTGCTCCCCAGCCTGTGGCGTTGCTCTTGCCGAGCAGGCTGTCAGGCTGCCCCTCTCATGCTGCGTGTGCTTTCCGTGCCCTCCCTCCCAGGTGCACCTCCGTCCCTCAGCCATGTCCTGCTACGATCTGTGCCGCCCCTGTGGCCCAACCCCGCTTGCCAACAGCTGCAACGAGCCCTGCGTCAGGCAGTGCCAGGACTCCCGCGTGGTGATCCAGCCCTCTCCCGTGGTGGTGACCCTGCCCGGACCCATCCTCAGCTCCTTCCCCCAGAACACCGCCGTGGGATCCTCAGCATCCGCTGCTGTGGGCAGCATCCTGAGTGAGGAGGGAGTGCCCATCAACTCCGGGGGCTTTAGCCTCTCTGGCCTTGGTGGCCGCTACACGAGCAGAAGATGCCTGCCCTGCTAAAGCCGGGCCGGACGTCCAGCGAGTGCATTGACCGGGAAGCCCAAAGCCAGGTGCCGGACTGAGGACGGAGCTGCTGGCCAGAGTTTCCAGATGGGCTGAGCACCCGCGTGCCCTCCTGCAAAGGAGGAATTACGGTTCTATCTGGACACATGGCCATATTTTCTTGTTATTGAAATTCCTACTTTTGATGACTTTCCTTTCATCTGTGATTTTAATCGCACATTGTCTTGGTATAATGGTGTACTTTTAAATGATCAGTAGAGGGGTTTATTCAGGAATTAAGGAATAGTGGAATCTTGCTTGCTGTCTATTAGTTGGAATGGTTTACATGGCTTCTTTCATTTATTTTTATATATATATATATATATATTCCGTTTTTTTTTTTGCGGAATGCTACTTGTCTATCATTAAACTGATGCTGCATAAAAATTTCAGTTTAAGTGTGGTTTTCTTCTCACTTTTTCATTCCCTCAAGGTGGAATTTTTCACTATATGGAAAAAAACTATGCAGACTACCTTCTCAATGGAAAATGCGAATTGAATATTTACCTCAGTCTATATAATAAGAATAATATCATTGTTCACGCTCTGGTGAAGCATTGAAATGGTTTACATATATATATATATCTTTTGCTAGGGTTTTTTTCCAAATTTTTTTGCACTTCTGTTTTTAAAAGTAAAATTGTGCTATTTCAGGTTTAGAGCTTATCACTGAATTGACATCTTTTAAACTCTGAGAATTTGAAAATGCATAATAATTGTTTCAGAAGTAATATTTGGGTGTATATTTTTGGTTAGATTGAATGCTACCAGACTTTGAAGTTTAAACCATTATACACTTTTAGTGCTCTTCACTCAAGACTTTAAAGGTGATGTGAGTGTTCAAACCTTATTAGAGTAATAAGACTCTTTATATTATTGTATCATTAATAAATTTTTATGATGGGCTTTGAGGTCCTCTCTTTCAAGCCTGAAACAAAATCTGAGAAGTATTATTCCTTAGCTAATCCACACAAGGACTCATAATATAGAGGAAAAATTATGTGAGTGAAAAACTAGACGAATGGCCATAGGTATTTCCCTTAAGATCAGTTTGGTTTTAATCCTGTTGCTCACCATCTGGGAATTTTCTCAAAGGTGTTAAAATTCAGCACATTGTGTGCAAGTAAGAGTCATTAAAGAACAATAAAGAATACCTTTGTCAGTAGGCACATAGACTTTGAGAAAATTATCCAAGTTTTTTATTGTATCAACTCCTTTGCTCTCCCCCTGGAGCTACTTGGGATCCTGCAGGACACAGCAGAGGAAAGCAGTAAGAATGAGAGTTGTGTAATTAAAGTTTCATAGTGCTGAGACAGAAATAGTGGAGGAACCAGTGGGAAGATAGCAGCATTCAAGTTCAGTGTGGGAACCAGTCCAAATGTCCACACAGTATGGGAAAAGATGTAGGTTTATTTTTTCCCCCCCCGAATGTTTTACACTTATGTTCTCTTTACTTAAGAATTACTTGCATACAAATTTTCTAGACGAGGGTAAAATATAGTTTAGAGATAAGATAGTATATGCCCCCTTTTAGGTTGTGGCTTGAGGCAGCAAAAAAGTATGAAAGATGGGAAATCCATAGGTATGAAACTGAGTAGAGTCTTTACTTAAATATTGGTTTCTATGAGCGTATTTTCTAAACAAATAATACAAAGGACTGCAATGCATGCACAAGCATATAGTGCCCTGTTGACAGAATTGGTATGACTGAAGTAATTAGTTATTCGCTCAGATCTATGAGGGATCACTGATTTCACTCTGATGTACATCAAAGAATGGCTTCATTCTTGGTGGCAGGAAGGCAACTTTCTATAATGCAAATGGACATGTAGCCTAAAGAGTACAGCAATGAATTTCAGGAGGATGAAATATCCCATTAAGTGGCCTATGTACAACAACAGCATGTCCTGAAAGGTACATTTTGTGTTGCTTGTTGTGAATGAAGAAGCTTGGAGAACTACTCTCTGCCATAAGCCCCTAAATCTAGGCTTGCTGATTTAAAAGAAGAAAAGCAAGCAGTGTCCTGGCACTAGCCATCTTCAGACAGCATGGCATCATGCTGTGTTTGTGCATGATGTTGAAGCCTTTACTAAATCATTAGCGTTAGAGCTCCTGAAGAATGTGAACATAAATTTGAAAGCCATGTTTGTACTTTAAGACTGAAGAAATTGGTACAATAACTATGCATATGGATGTTTATGAATGTATGAGACAATTGAGACATCCTTTTTTGCATGAGTTAGTTCCCACACATATTTTTGCAGTTGGAACCTTTTCTTGATAATGAAATTGTTTTGCTTTTGTTTTCCAGTCTGCGTTCAGCCTGGCATTGCATGAGAAGCATACTCTACCCATAAAAAAATCTTTCATCTTCACAAATTATGGGTACTTTTAATTTATGGTACTTTTATACCGACTGTGAGTGTCAACATGAAATTACTGCATGCTCAGTCTAATAAAGACTTTTTTCCAGCTCCTCAGCAATTTGTTAGCTTGTGGGTGTCTCAGGAGCACAATCTAAGATTACATTCAAGACATTTTCTAAAACTCTTTGTGTGCAATTTCCTGTCTGACCCACTTAAGAACAATTGCCGGTTAACTTGTTCACCATCTTTTAAAAAAATCTCTGAGGAGATCTCCAAGGAGGACTTCAAGCCTCTTGGATGAGTTCTTTGAGGCAGTCAGACTAATCTGGAGCTGAGCCATGGTCAGGAGACAGTTCAGGAGTCTTTTTGGAAATACTGCAGTGATCTCTGATGAGTTTGTTTTTAAAATACGAGGTAGTATACCAGATAGAAGCTCTCATGTTAATAAAAGGAAGCAGAAGTGTTGAAAACTGTGGCTATTGTTACAAGTGTACAGGAAAATAAATTCCCCAGGTTGCCAGCAAGCACCTGATGCTACAGAAGAATTTGTATTTCAAAAATGTACATGTTTACATGTTTATGGGTTGGTAGCACTGTTTAGGTCTGGAAAGGAAGGGAAATACTTCAGAGTGTACATGGGTTCCTTTAGATAATTTTATTGAAGTATGAAAATCTGTGTAAAACTTTATAAAAGGCTGATTTTTATTTTTGTTTTTAAATTGTTCAAGGCTGGTTTCCATAGTCTGTTAAAATACAAATGGCTTCACTTTGTGAATGTATAAACCTATGTGTGGGCTTACAGATGGCAAAGAATGATCTTGGTTCAGAGGTTTTAGAGACATCCCATCGGGTGGATGATGAGGGCATTAAAACCTCGTTATATATCATGAACAGTTTGATAACTTAATTCTGTGAATCAGCACATTGTTAATGAAAATTGTGAAGGACTTTAATGCCTTTCTTCTTTAGGAAACTAAGACAAGAACTTTTGTTTCCCAGATCTCTATGAATCCTCATGCACACTATTTAATACCTCTTCTCCAAGGAGAAGTTCAAACCCTGCAGCTTGTACAGGAGAGAGACTGCACAGTGAAGTTAAAAAACATATTAAAATTTTGTATATATATTCCACTTACCCAATGAACTTCCATCAGTCTGCAGTGTAAATGAGGGAAGCAAGGGAAAAAAATACAATGGCAAATAGCCCTTTGTGTGGTTTTTTCCTCCAATGACTCCACACTTAAGCTTGTGCAAGGGCAATACCTCAAAATAGTTTAAAATCCGTGTTTCCTCAAGATGACGTGTGAAGTGCTATTCATGTTTGTGGTCTGAGATGGTACAGAAGGGAGTTATAGGTTCCCTTTGTAAAAGAACAGATAATTCACATTTCACTGTCCTTGTGTGCTAGCAGCTGTGCCTCAGCCTGTGTTACTGCAGTAGTAGTGTGCTACTATCCAAATCTGGTATGATAGAATACTTTTTTTTTTTCTCAATTTCACAAAGGGCTGTAATTCTCTCTCATCAGATTCAGTAGGATTTCAGGTGTGCACACGCTCGGGTTTTTTTTGCAGGGCCTTCACAAAACACAGGAGTTCAGTCTAGATTGTTCTTATGCTTGGCTGGAATCACAACTTTGTAAACACTGGTGGAGACCGGAATTTACTAAGGATTTACACTCAAATTTTTAATAAAAGAACAACTTTGAATGATGAATTGTATATTGTATACATTCTTCTTAGTATTTTTCCTAATGACTAAAGTGAAACATACACTGGAGCATAAATTTTTTTGTGACTGAAAGGTGGCACTGAAATAAATTTGGTCCATAATACCAGAAGATGAGAGAAACTTGTATGACGGAATATGTCTGTCAGGAGATAAGGAAATCAAAACAAAGTAATAAACAGTGAGGAAAAGACATTTAATCAGTTGGAAGCATTTTGCATTCAGGACATACTCGTTGGTAAATAATTTCATGCACAAAGGATGTCTGTGGTCCTCAGGCCATCTGAGATGCAGTATAAAAGCTAACTCAACTCAAGGTCCTTCCTACCACTTCTCTTACCTTTTTCCTCTTTTGTGAACAAGGTTAGTTCGAATCTACTTCTCTTTTTCTATTTGCTGTATTCTTGCCTTCGTACAATTTGATTGCTGTTCTTTTTCCTCCACAGTGTTCTCTAGTTGCTGGATTGTTCTGGGGGAAGAATTTTTCTTTTTAAAAAGTAGATTTTTTGCTGTTAGAATTGCAGGTATTTCTGGAGTCCTGAGTTGGCTATATAGATCCTTGAAATGGTGATATAAATTTATTCAAATGTGGGCTTTCAGACATGCTAAGTGACTTAGCAAATCCTAATAACAATAAAGATTTACAAAGTGAATGAGTAGAATACCTGTGCAAGGGGGTTGGAACTAGGTGATTTTTAAAGGTCCCTTCTAACTCAAACCATTCTATGATTCTGTTATTAGAGATTTATGTGCTCAGTCATCTTTCAAGTAGCAATGTGCATTTTATATCTTTAAGGGTCTTATCCATCACCTGTAATGCCTGAAATTTCAGCTGGTTTGATATGAAAACAACAGTGTTTGTAAAGGATGTGGATGCATTTATCTTCAGAAATGTCATCTAGAAAAATTTCTTTGTTGTTTCTTTCATGGGAAGCTTCTCCAGTGTTCCCATTTTTGTTATGATGAATCTATTACTGGGCACAGTGGGGAAGAAAAGGGTAAAATGAACCAGATTCTAAAAGAAACAGCTGGAGAGCAAGGAAGCTAGGAAGGTTCAAAGCAGAGGTTTGTGGGTTTTAAATATCAATTATGTCGTACCATAAGTTTATGAGCTCTAACTACCACATTCCAAACAAAGAGAAAACAAAGCTGAGCACTGAGTTTAGAAGGAATAGTCATACTGAGTTCAGCAAGGATATTGGCTCTAATCACTTATCCTCAACGTCCTTCTGCTATAGTAATCAGTGTGGACTTCAATATGATAGACGTCATCAAAAAGTTCTGCTGGGTATCTAATAGTTGCTGAATTTTGAAATTATGTTATAGAGTGCAAGGATATCTCCTGCAGGTTTAGAGAAGTGGTTTCAGAGACTGAGGACAAGGGGAAAGAACACCAAAAACCAGAGGAGAGCTGAGCATCTATCCAACTGAGATGGGCATAGCAAACAGTGAACTTGGTTTTTATTGGTGTGTTGGAAGCAGACACAGGGAATATGCAGGGAACTCCTGGCTTTCTCATAGATGGCACATCTGTGGACAGCTTGTCTGGGAAAGATTTCCAAAGACCTCAACTTCAAGTATGCTTAATTGTATTGAAATTTGTACCTCTTCATAGGTGACCATGGTAGCTGGAAAATAATTAATTTCATTTTCCAGCTGTCTGTTGAACTCCATCCATAAGTACATTTGTGGCTATGTATTACTCATAATTACTACTTCTACAATGCTCTGAATACCTGGAACTGGATCTCAGTAGTGTTTTTCCAGACATACAGCCAATCAAAAGACTAAAATTAAAGGAATGATACAGGTATGCATCCTTTTGTTGTGCTGCCAGCTATTCCACTGGATAGCCAAACAGCCAAGAGAGGAGTATTTCAGCCTCCATTTTCTTGGAGCATGTTTCACATTTTGGTTTTCTGCTCAACTCCCTTCCCACTCAACTCCTAAAAGGACTCCTGGAAAGCTCCTGTTGTCCTGTTATCTGAGCTGCATAAATTTAGGTGCAATACAACTAGATTGCATTCACTTCTGATCCTGTATTTCAGACTTATCTCCATCCTGCAGACATGTCCTGCTATGAGCGGTGTCCACCCACCTCCTGTGGCCCAACCCCGCTTGCCAACAGCTGCAACGAGCCCTGCGTCAGGCAGTGCCAGGACTCAACGGTGGTGATCCAGCCCTCTCCCGTGGTGGTGACCCTGCCCGGACCCATCCTCAGCTCCTTCCCCCAGAACACCGCCGTGGGATCCTCAGCATCTGCAGCTGTTGGGAGCGCTCTCAGTGCTGGAGGGGTCCCCATCTCCTCCGGCAGCTCCTTGGGGTTTGGGAGCTTTGGCTATCCAGGCCTGGGCAGTGGGTACAGCCGACCCTACCGTCGCTACAACACCTACCGCAGTGGCTTCTAGGGGCCATGTTAAAGCATGAGGAGCAAGCAGAAAGAAATGACCAGGAACGCTGAAGCACGATCGCATGCAAGACTCAGCTCATGGCTGTGGTTTCCAGATGACACCCACAACTCCACCTGAAGTTAACGGAGCTGTGGGACTTAATGATTCCCTAAAATGAGGCCCCTACTCTTCTTACACTACTTTATATTTCTAATCAAGTATGTAGTTCTGCTGTGCATCACTGTATTTGATACTGCCTGGTGTAAAACTTATAACTTGAACTGTAGATGGGACTTGATTGTCAAGGTGCAATGCTACACTGAAAGATGAACTCTGTCTGGAATACATCACCATGAGATGTGCCATTCTTCCCATATTGAAACCTGTTGCTTTGCGGTATTTTAATCCACTCTTTGGTATTATTAAATATATGCTTTTATTGTGTCTGCAGTCTTCTGTTATTTTTCCTTCCCCTCCTACATCCCTTTGAAACTTGTTCTGGGTGAAATTCATCACTGCGTAGATCTCTACCAGGCAGAGACATGATATGAATACTACTGGGGCCACTAATAAGAGGAGACCACATGCTTATAGCTCAAGATCAAGAAAATATTTAATTTTGCAGCTGAAATGCATGTTGATTCCACACTGACTCATCATAACACTTGGCTTTCTGCATCTCTGCCAAGAAATTATTGTCAAGGCTGGGAGCATTTTATGATCTAACAGAATAACAGGGTATCTAATCTAGCATACAATGATATTTGTTTTAAGGAATCCTGTTGTGATTCGCACTCTCAATAACTTTGGCCTGGAGCTGCAGGGTGCAAAGAAAGATTTACATTCTTTTACCATCAACTCACTGCTTGAACACTTGGGTTTGTGAAGTAAAACATGAACAGCAGCAGAATTCTCGAAGGAGGTATACATAGCTTTTTGTCACAGGGAGCAAAACTGTTTAATCAATTTACTTGCTATTTACTGTATAAACACTGTGTTTTAGGGCTCCTTATAAAAACCTAGCTGTCTTGACTGTTCTGGCTGCAGCCCTACAGAATTCCAACAAAAAGCTTATTTCAAAGAATGAAGTGTGCTAACATAAAATAAATGTAGGAAACTTTTAGGCCTTAAAGCCTTTAGAAATCCTTGCAATTGTTTCCCCTAAAGGTAAGGGCCTGAGATTTAAGCAAGATTTGCAACAGCCACTGAAGCTAGATTTTGGGGAAAAATTGAAGAGATTCTCATGTTGTGAAGGGCTGAGGCATTCAAATAATTCTAATTCCATAAATTCAGTTGCAGCTGGTTAAATTGTCCCCAATAGTTAAAGTGTTGCCAGTAGTTAAATTGCTTATGGTTTATGTACCAGTCTAGTCTCATCCTGGCATCAGATGAAAAGCCTTCCTCAAAGCTTCTTTCATCTCAAAGACCTGCGGATCATTTGAATGCCTTGCACTATTACACTCAAGCCTCTGAAGTCAACATAAAGACTATACAAATTTCAATTCACGTACATAATTTGTCAGCTCTTCGGCAATTTGGTAGTTCACCAGCCTGCCATGGGAACACTGTTGTTAGACAAAAGGTTTTAATTGAGTGCGTAGAATGTGAAATTCCATTACCAATCCAGAAGTGAGAGCTGTTACGTCCTGGTTCACCAGCCTTAACAATCCCAAAAAGCGAGATCCAAAGGCTCTCAACCTTTGGGGTGAACTCTAGGTGTTAATTAGACTAAACTGGCAGAATATCAATGAAAACATTTCCAGGCTGTTAATGAGTCTGTTTCTAAAACATTGTATACCCTCCAAGAAATGTTGTTTATATCCCTAGAGGGAAGTGAGGCAAAGCTAGCATTCCTTGGCTATCTTATTTTACAGATGAAAGGTAAGTGATAGCTTTCACCTACTATAAGGAAATAATTTAAAAAAATATATACAAAGACTACACGTAGTATGTTGGATAGTAGAAATTTTAAGGAAAAGGAAGAAAAAGACTCTCTCCGTAGAAAAAGAGAGGAGAATTTTCATGTGGAGAATCATTAAAATATATAGAGTTATAGGATTTTTGCAGAAGATTTGGCTTTATTTTTAAAAATCAATTATGCAAATTTTTAATTAAAAAAAATCCTGAATTCTTGAATTAGTTTGTGAAGTCCTTTGAGTGATCTTGACTCACATGCTTTGAAATTAGCTTATTAGCCCCGTGATGCGAGTGCTGAGATCTTGTCGCGTACCTTGAACATTAGGTAGCATGAAACTTTTCATATTTGAGCCATTAGTGAAAAGCTGTTCTGAACTTTGAAGTCCTTTGTTCTTCTGAAGACCAAGAGTAACCTATGTATAAAGACACTCTTCATTTAGAGTTAATTCATATCTCTTGCTGAGGGATGGTGGTGCTAAGAGGAGAGACCTGATCCCTGCTTTTTGTGTACTTTCCGCCTGTGCTAGTATTTCCAGCAAGCTGGAGTACACAAATCGTGTAATGATAAATATACTGGAGAACTGCTGGGTGTAACGTCTGCTGACGCCGTGGTTTAGCTCGGGCAGAGCGCTGCCTCTAAGAACCAGTGCTTGAAAGCAATCCTTAACATGTACATTCATACTTAATTTGATGCGAAAATTGCAGCACATCGTGGTGACTTACTGGGATTTCAGGTAGGAATAGTGGTGATGATAATCCTCAGATGAGAGACTGCATAGAACTCGTATTGAGAATTAGAGACAGTTAATAAACATTACAAAGTAATAAGATAATCAAGCCCTTTCCTTAAAACTGTGGTTATTTGACTTTGGCATGGAAAATGAAGTTAAAATTTATAATTGGGTAAAGAAATGCATTCTTATATGTGTTTGTATTAGCTGTATTCATACAAACTGGGAAAACTGGGTTAGCCCAAGCCGTTCAAGAACATGTTATATTGTCTCTGGTCAGCAGTTCTCACTGGTCCTAGTTTTCATTAACCTTTACAATACTCATGGAGATTTGGTGCTTTTCTCAGCTGTATGTTTGTGCAGGATTGAAACAGTGCAGAAGTGCAAAATTTGGGAATATCTATTATACATCTTGTCTTGTGGTAAAGCTGAGTCCTTGAAATGGAAATGCTTGTGAATTGAGCCCAGGCTGCCACCTCAGAGCTAAATGATTATTCACCTAAAGGAGTGAAGTCTTGAGTAAGGGCTGTGCATCACATACACTCCCCTTAAGCAGTGTCTTGATGACTAAAATGAAACATGAAATGTACATTGGCCTTAGGAGGCGACATAATTATTGGTGTCATTCAAACGAGTCACCACAGTCTTCCAAGCAATTAAGTGGGTGCACACTGGTGAAGATGAAAGCTTTGTCTGTACTGAAATATGAATGTAATAAGGGGAGGGGAAAAAAACAGAGCAATACTAAAAGAAATTTTGAAAGGAAAAAAAAAGGGGTGATCAGTTTGGTGGATTTTGCATACAAAAGTACAGATCATTAAATAATTTCATGCATAATATATGTCTCTGGTCTGCAGGCCGTCTGGAACATGGTATAAAAGCCTATAGAACACAAGACTCTTCCATCCACTTCTCGTGCCTTATTTGCCCAGGTGAACAGGTAAGTCTGAATCTACCCAGTGTCTTTTTAAATGCTAAACTGTTACTTTGATGACTGCTTTTTTTGTTGTTGTTTTTGTTATTCTTAGTTCTTTATAAATATTGCTAGCTTTTTTCCTTTTGGTAAGGAAAATTAGAAAGGCTTACTTCTATCAAAAAGAAAGACTACTTGCGAAGAAGGGTGTAACGAGACAGGACTCAGATGATACTGGCAATGTTGTCTCTCAAAACAACTTAATGCTCCATTTTAGAGACCAGCACTCAGGGAGTAGCTAGCCAGTGAACCTGGTTGGAAAGACAGTCTCATCTTAAGAAACTGGGACCAACAAAAAAAAAAAAAAAGAAACAAAAAAAAAAAAGAAAAAGAAGCGCTGAGTCCCAGGATCTATCCCCAAGTCCTGTTTTCAACAGGCAGAAAAGCAGGGATCCCAGCAGACTCAAAGACATTGAATTCAAATCAAGGCAGAAATCTCTGATTGAGAAGATAACCCTTCTTCAAACTCCAAGTTTGCCTGTTCTGCTCACATGACATTTGGGAGCAAGGGACACATCTCAAGCACTTTTCTATAGTTCTGCAAATGCTGCTGGCTGGGCTGTAACTGAGTTCTGGCACTAAGGCACTAAACCCAGTTATGCATCAGTGCTCAGCTGAGGGTCCCATTCCATGCCTGATGAGAGCAACTGGAGCTCTCATCTTCTGGTACCACCACAATTGCACCTTCTCTAGAGACACAGTGAAATGGAAACTGACAAAGAAAGGGTTAGGGCGAACTTCAATGTGACCAGCACCACAGCTCAGGGGCCAGCTGCAGAGCAGAGACATCCTCCAGCAGCTATATAAAATAAGAGAAACCTCGATGCTATTTTCAGATGGCTTACTGTGGCTTTTGATCCAATAAGTGATTCTCTCTCCAACCACCTTCCCTAGGAACTTTTGTCTATATTGTCTTAACTGACCTTTCTAAACTTAATACAGCCTTTATATTGTGTTCACTTCTGATCCTGTATTTCAGACTTCCCTCTGTCCTACAGACATGTCTTGCTACGACCTGTGTCCACCCACCTCCTGTGGCCCAACCCCGCTTGCCAACAGCTGCAACGAGCCCTGCGTCAGGCAGTGCCAGGACTCCCGCGTGGTGATCCAGCCCTCTCCCGTGGTGGTGACCCTGCCCGGACCCATCCTCAGCTCCTTCCCCCAGAACACCGCCGTGGGATCCAGCACCTCCGCTGCTGTGGGCAGCATCCTGAGTGAGGAGGGAGTGCCCATCTCCTCCGGCAGCTCCTTGGGGTTTGGGAGCTTTGGCAGTGGGTACAGTCGACCCTACCATCGCTATAACACCTACCACAGTGGCTTCTAGGGGCCATGCTAAAGCATGAGGAGTGAGCAGAAAGAAATGACCAGGAACGCTGAAGCACGACCCCATGCAAGACTCAGCTCATGGACGTGGTTTCCAGATGTGATGTTAGATACCCACAACCTAGAGTTGACGGAGCTGTGGGAGCTTGGCATCTCCTAAAATCAGGCCTTTGCTTGTCTTATTCTTTGAATACTTCATATTCTGATGAAACTGTTGTTTTTTCTATAACCGTAAATGGGACTTTATTGTCTCGGTTCACATCAGCACTGAGAAAAGAAACCCAGGATCAAAACACATATTATCTGTTGTCTTATTAAATCCTAGAAATGCATACTTATACTTTGTACTTTTTTATTATGCTTTTTGCTCTCATTAAAGTTATGCAGCATCACATTCCAAGTCTCCTGGTGTTTGATTGAAAAACTTTTAGCAGCTCACTTTTTGTAAAATTTCTTACTTTTCCTCTGTTTTATTAATTGAAATTTACTTTTGCATGTTGACTAGGAGAAAGGATTTGGCTCATGACCTTTATGCCAAGAAATACTTTTGTAGCCAGGAAACTTCAGGAACAATTTATATGCCAGGTGGATAATTTGGAATAAAGTAGAAGCTTTTTTCTGGAAATAAATTAGATACATCGTAGCAAAGTGGATACTATATATGGAGTAGATACTTGGACTACAGGTACTATAGATTTCCTACATTTCCTTACCCAACTCTGTTTTGAGATGGCATAAGACCATGCACTTAAACTGCTCATTAAATTCCTCTTGTTCATCAGAAAGCATTTCTTATGGCCATGGTCTGAGCAAAGTGGGACCCCAAAGAGAAAAGATTGTAGGGATTTTGGAGGGGAATGTTCTAAAAGGAACCTGCTCCCTCTGCAAATAATTTTTGCATTCATTTTTATTATTAAATATATTTTTATTAATTATTAAATATAATTTATATTATGTATAATTTAAAAAAATTGAGTATTTTTCGTAATTAATGCCAACCTCTCTAAGGCTACTTAAATGTAGATTTTTAATGCATGTTTTAAACAAAGCTCCTGGTGCTTCTGTGGATCTTCATGTGCTGGTGCTAAATCATTTGGGTTTGGCAGAGCTGCTTGCGTGTGCTAACTGGTTGCAGGCATCTGTGGAGTTAAACAGAAGGCCGAATTTTCACCGCATGTGAAAGCCTGTAATTTTGAAGTTTATTTTGAGCATTAAAACCTTACTTTTCTTGCTGGGATGGAAAGACTTCAAATGAAGCTGGGTTTCTAGCTCCAAACAAGTAGGCTGTGATCTTTTCCTTCCTAAATGATTAATGGAAATAAATGTAAAAATCAGGGATCTGGCATGTAATTGCAACAAAATGCAGGTGAGGGATATCTCATGCAAACCTTGGCAGAAAGAAACGATGCCTTGTGGAAAGGATTTATGCCAATGGTCGTGGAGCCATCCCTTGCTCTGAGGTGATGGATTGCAAATACACATTCATCAGTCTTGGTAGCACCGAGACATTGTTCTGCAAGGAAGGTGGATCTGACATATAGGGCCGTGGGTAGAGAAATACTAATTGCACTCCTACAATTTGAAGTATAATTAAAGTTTGTGCTTGAAAAGTTATTCAAACATATTTGAAAAATAACTAAAGCCCACCCATTTTGGGTGTGGTGTTTTGCAGAAGTTCTGGTGAGTAAATAATTTCTTCCCTCCAGCGTAAATTAATTTTTGTTGTTGTTCTCTTCTACTGTTCCCCATTGCATTCCAGCATAACGACAGCACTACACCCGGCTCTTTGCAGAAACACTCTGCAGATCTGTATGCAGCAGTTAGTTACATTTATTTTTTGACAAAAAGGGAAATGGTAACTTGAATTGTTTAAGCTTATGAGACCACAGAAAGATGCAAACCCAAACCTCAAACTGCAGTCATTTTAAAGTTCGTCATAACAGTATTTGAATGGCATTAACAATGAAAATAGCTTTGTTCAGGGATGAACTTTGGGGACTACGTATCTACCTGTATTTGAACACCTTTGCCTTCAGGGGAGCTATTTGAGCAGCAGAAGTTGAAGTTGTGAAGCTCAAGACGGAGGCTCTGCCTACACCAAAAGGCACCCATATGGCAGGTACTAGTCAGCTGCCTGGGCCAAACGACAAATTACATCAGATAATGAGCAGTGGATTGCAATAGGAACAGCAAGGCCATGCAGAGGCATCCACTCTGAACTAAAAAAATTTAATCCATAGATACGTCTGTTTTAAGCAATAAGCTAGAAATTGCTAATACTGTGAAGGCATTAGCAGAGTTCACTCTCAGTGGCCTGGGACCAGGTGCCCTAGATTATTGCATGAACTTCAGATGGCTGTGTAGGATGTGCAGGCTCTTGCTAATGCTGTCACTAAGCATCTGTATTAGTACAATTAGCTAAGACTGAAGGCTGAGATAAAAGCAAGAACTATCGGAGCTGTTGTGAGCAGTGAGAGAAGGGAATGGCATAGGAGGGCTCTGAGTTGCAAGAACTGTTAAACTGCTCGAAGCCTCTAAGGCATCCATTTCTTTATGATGAGCTAATTAGTTACAATTCAAAATTTATTGCAGATGGCACACTTCTTGCCAGGGAATCTTCCATTTTTCTGTGTGTCTGTTTCTCCATGCGCAGATTTTTTGGGTCACTTTTGTGTCTGAAGCCATTACGTGGGGATTACTGTGAGTAAGCTTCCAGATCCACTTTGATTAAGATTTTTTTTTCCAGACATTTAGTCACTCACAGGTGTCTCAGGAGGATGTTCACACATTATGCAAGAAGTTTTAATTATAATCTGAATACATAAATCTGTCCTTGATTATAGAAAAAGAACTGTGAACTTCTGATTCATTCACTTTAATTCATCTAAAAGATCATGCCGTTCAGTCATTCTGACTGTACAACAAAGTGGCTGGAGTCAAACAATAATTATTGTAATTATTTTCAGGGAAGGCTGTAGACATCTCTGAAAATGTTGCTAGATCCTTTTTTTTTACGACTCATAGTCTTGTTTTTAAGGTATTTTGTGTTTTTCAAGCAGAGCTTAGATGAAGAAAGAATAAAAAAATTAAGAAAATGAATTATGGAAACTGTTTTGCAAATTAATTCCTCAAATATCTGTTAGATACCAGCTGCTATAGAGGAAATTATTGTTGAAAAAAGCCTGCTAATCCCTTAGAATATAGAGAATTACCGAGGAGTGGACAAGACTGATGAAGCTAAAAAAGGCTAGGGCAATTTATTTGAGAATCTCCTTGAAATATGAGATGCCTTCAATGAAACCTTGAGCTATTTTTTTAATTAAAAATAAAAGATCTGTAATTCCTGCATCCAGGAACAATGACATAAATTTTAAACCAAATGACTGACCTGCACTTCCAAATCTTAATAATGTATTGTTACAGAAGTGATATGAGAATTCAAATATGGGTCACATGTCTTACATTTGCACATAATATGATAATTTGCATGCGTAGCACTTTAATAAACGCTTCTGATAAACTTTGAAGTTCTCAGGAACCTATGACCAAGCCAAACAAGTTTCTGTTCCCAGGAGATCTTTACAAAGACACTCCTAATTTAGGGATGATTTGCATGTCTCAGTAGTTAGAGTGCTAGGAGAGCAAAAACCTTGGTACTAATCTCTGTCTCTAGGATTGCTTATGAGTTTTACCCCTTTACTACTTATCCTGTAAGCCACCCCCCCACCCCCTATAGAATAGGCTCAATTTCATTGTGCAATCCAAAGGCTGTTGTAATGTGACAGAAATATTGACTATGAGTGAAGAGATTATTGATGCTTTATATACTTCTGACACTTCTCCAGCTGGCTACCAGATGGTCTATAACACATCTGTAGCAGACACTGCAGGGACAGCTGGAGAAATGAATTCTGCAATAAGAAAGGAAGAATTCTTGTACATGACAACCTCTGCCTCCATGGTTGAGTTTTGCAAAGCCTCATCTTTTGCAAAACTCTTCCCTGAGAACAGATGTTAGCAAGCAATGCAACTTACTTGTGCATGTGGAAGTTAACCTAAATGCAGTTGCTGATATTTTGAGGTTCTGAGGTAAGAATAAAAGTGGATTTGTGGATTCTGCAGATAACAAATGTCAAAGAGATCAGGCCCAGAATCAGAGAAAGCCAGGAAAGACCTTGGATTAATAAGAATTGTCCTTCAGTGTCTTTCACAGAAGTGCTACCATTTGATATTAGACTGGGCTTCTAATACTCTTTTTTTGTTTCTTCTTCCATGTCAAAGAAGCATCAAAGAAGTGTTTTTCTAGTTACATCACAGCCTTTGTTCACAGCCATAACACTTTCCAGTTCCTTTCTCAGGGCTCTTCCATGTCCTTCCCTTTTAACAACATTTGTGCTGCTTCTCTTATTTTGGAGGCTGGAGTTGGGTGAAAATTGCATATACATTCCTGGCCATTTTCTGAGAAAATCTGTTTCATTTCTCTTTTCCTTAAAAGCAGCTTGAATCCCCTACTACAGGTTTGAATCACACTACAAATGCTCATGGGTTGGCTCCCAAAAGCTGAAATTCTTAATGATTTCCAACAGTATTTACCTTGCAGAGGAGGGTACAAGGGACTGCATTATGTAAATTATGCTTAATCTCCTTTGATGACAGCATGCAGATCCAAAAGGGTTTTGAAGGCAGAATAAATTCTTCTGAATTAATCATTCTAGTGTTCCCAGAAATTAACTTGGCCCAGAATATTTTAAGATGAAAGAAACTTGTGGTCAGATATACATGCCACAAGATAAGGAAGTGAAGCAGTAATAAACACAAATACTGAGGCAAAAAACCATGTAATCAGTAGTGGCTCATAAATAACTTCATGCACAAAGAATGTCCCAAGTTGCTGGGCAACTTGGGGCTCAGTATAAAAACCTGAGCAACTCAAGGCTCTTCCATCCCTTTCTCTTGCCTTCTTTGCCTTGGAGAATAAGGTAAGTTGGAACCCGTTCGTTCTCTATATGTTGAACTGTTGCCTTGACGATTTTGTAGCTTTTCCCCACTAATGTTGTAGAACATTCAGCTTTTTTCTCTGAGGGAGGAAGGGGGTTTCATATGAGAGAGGGGTTCTGTTGGTAGTCAGTTATGAAAATCATGGAATGGGGCAGTTAGCCACAGGTTAGCCAGGTAGGACTATCCAACTTTGGTTTCCAACAAGTATTCAGGTCCTGCAGATGAACATAAAATATCTGTAGTGAATTCTTGGATCTGTTCAGAGTAGGGTGCTGGTCTGTGGAAAATTCAGCTAAGGCCAGCAGATCAGAAGAATGTGGGGATATTGGCCAGTACTTGCAGTCCTGGGTGACTAGGTCTCCACATAGAAAGCAATCATCAGTCCATGCCTGCCTTTGAAACTCAATTTGTGGTCCATCCACAGACAAGGAGCTTTAACCAGTTGCTTCTCCATCCTCCAGACAACTGTGGATAGATCTGCACTGTAGCTTCTGAGATCTGCTGATCATTTTAATATTAATAGCAATACACAAAACCAGAAATGTTCCTGAATTCAGCTGCCTGGCCTTCCTTTTTTTATTGAACATATTTTAAGTGCTTAAGCTTCTATTATCCATTTTCTAGAACTGGGAGAAGGGACCTCCAGGATGGAACATGCATGAGAGAAAGTGACAGGAATGAAATGGGAAAGGTTATTTACTGTATTAGCGTTAGGTGGGATTGTTTCTTGTCATCAACTGCTCAGTAAAGAGGCGAGCCTTGGAGCAGGAATAACAAGCCGAGTCTTACCCATTCCAGCAGAGCACCTTTGTCTGAAGGCTACAGTCACCCTCCATTTTTCTAGGACATGGAGAGCCCTAAGAGCTTTCCTGGTGTGCCGCCACAGCTGCAAGGGGAAGTGCTGAAAGTGCTTTTCCCCAGGGTAACGTTATGGCCACATGGTTAGGGCACTCTCTGCCATGGGAATGAAGAGGCTTTCAGCACCAGCATGTACCCAGGTTTCTGGGTGAGTTGACAAACCAAGGCTTCAGGGTAAGTTCCTGATTGAGATGCACCTGTGCTACCTTCCTGAGCAATCTCCTTAAAGAAAATGCAAGCTCAATCCTGTTTTCAAAGTACTTCCTCTGGACCTGGTGGAAAATGTCATCTTGCTCCCCATGGAATCTGTTACTTTGTTATATACTCCCCTTACCAGAAAATTTCAGTTGTACAAGAAGAATTTTATTTAAATCCTTGCTTTTTTCTTTTTTCTTTTCTTTTTTTTTTCTTTTTTTTGGTGTTTCAGGTTTACCTCCACTGCACAGCCATGTCCTGCTACGACCTGTGTCCACCCACCTCCTGTGGCCCAACCCCGCTTGCCAACAGCTGCAACGAGCCCTGCGTCAGGCAGTGCCAGGACTCAACGGTGGTGATCCAGCCCTCTCCCGTGGTGGTGACCCTGCCCGGACCCATCCTCAGCTCCTTCCCCCAGAACACCGCCGTGGGATCCTCAGCATCTGCAGCTGTCGGGAGCGCTCTCAGTGCTGGAGGGGTCCCCATCTCCTCCGGCAGCTCCTTGGGGTTTGGGAGCTTTGGCTATCCAGGCCTGGGCAGTGGGTACAGCCGACCCTACCGTCGCTACAACACCTACCGCAGTGGCTTCTAGGGGCCATGTTAAAGCATGAGGAGCAAGCAGAAAGAAATGACCAGGAACGCTGAAGCACGACCGCATGCAAGACTCAGCTCATGGCCGTGGTTTCCAGATGTGATGTTAGATACCCACAACCTAGAGTTGACGGAGCTGTGGGAGCTTGGCATCTCCTAAAATCAGGCCTCTGCTTGTCTTACATTTGTTATGCTTTACTTTATATTTCTGATCAAATGTCTTGTTCTCTTATGCTATTTTGTATTTGACAACAACTAGGTAAAATATGTAATTATTACAAATTGTTCTGCATGGCTGATTTAGTACAGTCCACTTAAACAATGAAGAAGGAAGATCTCATTTTGCTGAGTGTGCCATTGTGAGAGGGATGAGTGCGTACCGTCCTTAGTGGACCATGGAAATGTATTCCTTACGCTTTACGTTGCTTCCTTCCATTCCTCAGCCTCATTAAATTTGTGCTGCATCATACTCAGAGTCTGCCTGTACTTCTTTCTTGTCCCAGCCCCTTTTCCAGCTTGTGTGTGGTGAAACAGATCCCTTTGCAAGTCATCAGTTCCAGAAAACACCATGACATAATTTCATGCCAATTGCCAAGGGAGAACAAGTCAGATTTCAGTTGTGGGAAAAGATTTTCTTTTGTTTATACATGGTAAATCATGCCTGAGACAATTTATCAAAGGCTAGAAAGAGACAATGTTCACCAGCAATGGCTGCGTCTCCTGCCATCGCGTAAGCAAGAAAACTGAAAGTAAAGGAGCTGCTTCTGTTTGGGTTGTAAAGACCCTTTACCTACTGTACCACAGAGATGCAAAAAGGCCCTTTCACTGTTTCAATATTTCTGTTTCATGAGAAAATGTTTGTGTTGAGATGGATGTCTTTGAAGAGGGGTGAGAATGGGACAATAAGCTGATTTGAGAAGGGGGACTTTCAGGGAAAAGCTCAGAAGGGAATACTGTTTCTCCTTATCCTTCCATAGATGTGGTAGACAGGGTTATCTATGTAGGAAAGAAGACAGAAGGATACAGCAGGAAAATCTACAGGGACATGAGGAATACTAGAAATTATAGGGATAAACCTTTTCCTGAAGCACTACATCTGCTCTCAGCTTGCAACCTGGAAGACTGTAGCTTTCTTCACCCTATCTGTGATACTTGGGAAGACCCCTTTAAAAGAAGGGAGAGATTATTCTTTTATTGAGCACAGCTGAGCTTGCTCAGAGCAGAGGCTGTAGGAGAGAGGCAGCAACCTTGGATCGCAGCACCTCTTGGCCGCTGAGATCAAACCCTGGTAAATATTGGAGGGGAGGAAGAGGAGGCTATGTGGTGTTTTTGCCAGGCAATTGGCCTTTGAAATTTGCTGGCCTGGGAAGCATGTCTGGGAGAAAGAGATTAAAAGGTTTGAAGTTCTAACCCTTTCTTACTGCGTCTTTATAAACTGACTCCTATCTGTTGTGTCTAGTAGATCTGATCTTTGTTGGGCATTGCCATTTTCTAGCTTGATTGTCTGTGTTGTAATAAAGGTGGTGATTAGGACTGGGAGCTTCGGTCCCTGAAGGAAGAAGGTTTGAAAAACTCAACCTGAAGGCTCTGGATGATTCAGTTTCCCATCAGCCCATACAGCTCACAGCCTGATATCTGTGAAATTTCTTGCTTGGAGTCTGTGTCTTTACAGAGTGATGTTGAACTGTAATTAAATCCAGGGAAAGATGCTGACAAAGTTATATTGACTA
Organism: Falco peregrinus; assembly: GCF_023634155.1. Classification (NCBI taxonomy): domain Eukaryota; kingdom Metazoa; phylum Chordata; class Aves; order Falconiformes; family Falconidae; genus Falco; species Falco peregrinus. Next base: position 4,544,302 of record NC_073740.1, on the reverse strand, counting down.
CAGTCATTAGTGGAGCTAAATTAAAAGAGGTACATCAGTTCCATGAAAGAATTAATAATTTTAAGGAGTAGGTTTTCTTAACAAACAACAGAAGTGAATGGGAAGTTAATAGTTTGATATTATGATACAGCAGAAGTTTGGTCTGAATTAAATATGTGTTATATTTTTTGCCACCTCAGCTGAAGCTACTGCTTGATCAAAGAACATGCATTCCAAAGAAGTCACCATTCATTTGCAGTTTGTTGCAAAATAGCTTTCTTTTATGGAGGTCAAGCTGTATACGTAACACAGCAGAGAGGTTACAATCCCACAGTACCAATGTGGCTGGGAAAAGTTGTGGCTGAGCCACTACAGTGAAGGTATCTTTAATATATTCAGGTGGGCAGATAATCATGTTTCTTATGACAATGCACATTTTCCTACTCCTGCAATCCCCTTCTGCAATCCTGTTAAGCTTTCTTCTAATCAAGTGCACAAACCTCTCCTCAGAGGTAACTCCTGTGCCCATATGCTCTTTCCAAAGTTGGGATAATTCCTTCAAGCATGCAGAAACTGTAGCAGAAAAGTCTGGTATGCAGTTCACTTCTTCAAAACACGAAGCAAAAACCGTCCTCAAGCTTCGTTTCTCCTCTTCTTTCCTGTCCCAGACTGCCTTCTGTGGGTTAAAACTTATCATAGCAACAAGTATAGCACAGTCCCAAAGTAAAAGGTTTCTCTGGCTTTGTAGTTAATCAGAAAGTGTTCTGTTCACTGCTGAAGAATACGAGCTAGATTATTATGTTACAGAGAAAATTTTCGTGACAAGACAAGCTCAGGCACTACCTCTCAAGTTGTTATTGCATTTGTTTTGGAAACGTCCTGCTGTGTTAGAGTGGGGTCTACATGATCAGGCAATGTGTGTGCAATGACACCTTGTACTTGACAATAGCACAGCAGCATAAAACCCAGTGCATGCCAGAGTACATGTGCACGGAACTGAAGAACTGTCTGCATCTGCTCTTTCTCGGTTTATAAACTTGCGTCTGTTAACATCTATCACTGAATGGCTGGGACAAGTTGGTCCCATGGCCAAAAAGAGTAACATGAGCTGGTTTTGCAAGACACTAAGTATTTGCTAGCGCTGTCAGTGAAAATGTATTTCAATATTAAATTTTGTGAAGCTGAAACTTGAATTGTAGCTTGTACTGTGCATACAGGGATGAGGGAAGAGGCAGGAAGGCTCTGAGGACTAAGAGCTTTTATAGCTTTTTCAGGCTGCCTGAAGGATCTGAGATGTTCTTGCACATTTACTTACTAGTTTCTACTTTTTTCTTTTTTTTTTTCCTTTTTTTTTTTTCATATGGCTGAGCTCCCACTAGTGAAATTGTTTTGTTTACTGTTTATGTTTATTGCCTGGACTTATCCCGGTGCTGAATGAAAAACACAATCCGTGGTCTCTTTCATCTTTTTGGTTTGCATCCATTAAATATGCCTGGCTCCATTATACTGACTCCACCTTCCCAAAATGTGGATGAGTCAAAATTCGGTTTGGTTAGGCATTTTGTCTGCTCTTTAGCATTTTGGTCACACTGGCCCATGGGAGTACCACCTGCTGTCACAGCAAGAGCTTTTAATTTAAGTCCGGAGTGTGCAATTTCATCCCTGATAAGTGACTCTGAGATTTAGGATCACTACTCTTTGTAATATTCCAATAAGCCATATCCCAAAGCTTTCAGCTCCTGGGATGAGACTGTCGAAACAACCTGACTGGCTCATATCATCACCTTCAGGAGAACATTGTGCTTCTTTATATCATCATTATACTTTCTGATGAATTTGTTTTCAAAACCCCATGCTTCTCTTATAGTCAATAGATGGTTATTGCTATAAAGGAATCTGGTTTTTAACATTTTGATACTGCTGTAGTGTGTCTGCATGTGTGTGTTGGTAAGGTTATTGGAGAAAGACCAGTAAATCTCGGGGACAGGAGAGCTTCAGTCACTGGTGTCACTGATGGGGGTCATCACGTACCTAAGGACATCCAGTGACTGATGACTGGAATTAGGTTTTTAATGTGATTTTGTGCAAATACTGATTTGTATTTGAAGTGAAAAATGGAAGGACTCTGGTTTGCAACACCGTATAATGTGAGGAAGTTTGTGAAATTCATTAGTAATCCTGGTCACAAATTTTAAACACTGGTCATATATCTTCACATTTTCTGATAATGTGTTATTTACATGTCTGAGCTGCTGATGAAAATGTGTTGTGAACTTTGAAGACTTTTGTTCTTCAAAAGTGTACAATCAGCACTTATTTCCCAGGAGATCCTCATGAAGATACTCACAGTTCAGAGACAATTTGCATGTCTCTAGCTACATGATTTAAACATTAGGAGAGGAGAGATTGGAATACTGATCCCTGCCCTAAAGTCTGCTTATGCAGTGTATGCAATTACGTTTTAATCTAGAAATTGTCTTTGAAAAAGAAATTGAATTGTGGCACATTGCAATGTTCTTTAAGGCCATGCAAATTGAAGACAACATTATTTGCTTTCAAAAGAGGAAAAAAGTACAAGAATATTATAAAGTCCTGTAAGTAGCTACCATTAATTTGCAGTATAATTTTGTATAATAGTGCAAGACACAGTAGGGGAAAATAATAATTTGATGGCAAATGTTAAACTGTTTGGCGTCTCTAATGACCCTGTAGGTAAGCTTGTGCAAGACTTTGCGTGCCAGTGTCTCTGACTAGCCCAGAATTCACATGCATCCTCAATCTGATCTGAATTGTTTTCCTGGAGTTTTATGTAGGAAGAAAGTTAAAACTGCAGACTCCTTAGATTAAGGACTTTGGCACTCAGTTCCCAAATTGCAGAGCTGTGTCTCAAATTTCTTTATGGAAGTGCGGTAGTTTAATACTGAATAAATAGATGAGGCTGCTGATACTCTTTCATCCTGCCTCCTGAGTCAAGAAAGTAAAACAGTATGTTCCCTCAGATCATCTATTTCCCAGTAAGTACCTCTGAGACTGGTAATCAGCTCTGCTAAGTGCTTCCTGTAACAATTTTATTTTCTGAATTTGTGTGGCTGGCTGGCTGTTTGAGATGAATTTGGCAAACCTACAGTCCAATTCAGAGTGAGAAATAGTAACTTCTGGCCTTTTCAGAGTGAGATGTGTCAAAAACTTGTGCTCTCCATGAAGGGGGATTTCACAAGAGAGTTCACATGTGTCTTTCCTAATGTATTCATCTGTGTCAAATGACGTACACTGCATATATTTCCCTTAGAATGCAAAATAATTTCTTTAGTAACTCAGATGAATCACTTCTTCTGACCAGGAATTAACTAGGCTCATAAGATTTTAAGATAAAAGAAGCCTCTTTGGTGGAATACATACATTACGGTGAGGAAATTAAATCAAGGCAATAAATACAGTGAGGAAAAAGTAAATCATCAGCTGGGAATATTTTGCATACAAGAAGTCTTTAGCAATTGGCTGGTAAATACCTACATACACAAAGTATGTCTCGGGTCCTCAGGCACTCTAGGACACTATAAAAGCCAGCACGGTGCAAGTTGCTGCCATCCACTACTTCGGCTTTATTCTCCTTGGTGGAAAGGGTAAGTCTGAATCTGCCTGCTATCTTTCAATGTCCTGAATTGTTGCCTTCATCGTATTTTATTTTTACGCTCTCTTGTCTCTAGCAGTCTAAGATTTATGCTTTTCATCAGTGTGTGTGTGAGATCTGTGACTAGCTCTTTCTGTAAAAGACGGTAGCTGTTCTTTGAAGGGTGGCAAGTGCTGGACGCAGGACTCATTTTTCATTTGTTTCGCTGGATCATTCAGTTCCAAGATGCTCAAATCTCTGCATGGGAATTGCTCAGCAGCTAGAAGCAAATGTGAAGAATCTACACAGGGATTTTGGCTTTCTTAGAGCTTTTTCTGTAGATAGATAAGTGGGCTCAAATTTTCAAAAGTGTGGTAAATACTGAAAGTATATCACTTCTTGCACCAGGATACCACGTAAATAATCCTTCTCCATTCCTAAGCACTTTGGGACCAGAAATATTTGAATCATGTCCTCCTAAAATGATGTGAATACTTTGGCACTAGTAACCTGTAACTGAAATATCAATAGTAAAGCTTCTGCCTGTTCTATTTGCTTATCAGATCATTGTGGACCATCAACTTCTGTTTGACCCCCCTTCAGAAACAGGTTGAAAGTTGCTTTCTCTGTAAGACTGATGTAAGATGAAATAAGCACAAAGAGAAGGGGATGATTAAATAAGAATTAGGCAGAATACTTATTATTTGACTGTTTAAGAGACAAGCCCATCTGTGGGGTGGATAACAGCTCCCTTTCACAGGTGTCATGTTATCAGGTTGCGCTCCTCACTTCTACGTGCTGAGGAATTTTTTCTTCTCCCCTCTGTTGTACGGCAAAGTTTCTCCAAGCTGTATCACATAGGAGATCATAAGCCTTGTCCTTTGCTTCCCACCTATTACAGGGATGCATGCATCCTGGAAGAGTGTTGTGGGAAAGGAGCTGTTGTAGACTGCTCTGGAGCAGGTAGAGCTAACCCTTGAGCTGTCCTCTGTAGCACAGAGGAGCCTGGGTTTCACCAAAGTCTTTCAGCCTAATACTAATACATTATTCCATTTCCATATAGTATCTAGTTAGTTTCTTGCACCCTGCATCGTCTCAGCACCTTAATTACATGGCTGTAATTACAACTTCTTGCTTGTATTTACTTCCTTCCCTGTGTTTCAGACTTGGTTCCATCCTGCAGACATGTCCTGCTATGATTTGTGTCCTCCCACCACTTGTGGCCCAACCCCGCTTGCCAACAGCTGCAACGAGCCCTGCATCAGGCAGTGCCAGGACTCGACATATGTGATCCAGCCCTCTCCCGTGGTGGTGACCCTGCCTGGACCCATCCTCAGCTCCTTCCCCCAGAACACCACTGTGGGATCCTCAGCATCTGCAGCTGTAGGGGATGCTCTCAGTGCTGGAGGGGTTCCCATCTCCTCTGGCAGCTCCTCAGGACTTGGGAGCCTTGGATTTTCAGGTCTAGGTGGCCTTTATGGGAGGTCTTACCGTCGCTACAACCGGTGTGGGCCATGAGAAATCCTGGGGGTAAAACCACAAATGAACAACCAGAAGCTTAAGAACGTGATCCAGATGCAGGACTGAGCTCATGACCATAGCCAAATGCTTGCTGACCACCCTCAGCTTTTCCCTAAGCTAATGGGACTGCAGGAGCTTGGCATTTCTGATTTAATGCCTTTCTCTGTTATCAGTGAGGTGACAAATGTAACTTTTATTGTTGCATGTAGGAGTTGGGTGTCCAGCTATAAAGCATTGCCTTGAAATGGATGATTAATTTTATCCATATTTAACCCTACTGCTTTCTTATGCTGTACATTTTTTTTAAATTCTACTTCTCACTCATTAAATTTATGTTGCATCATAATAATTGTCTTGCAACGTTCTTCCTCCCTTTTCCTCTTTGGGGACTTCTCTGGGAGAAATTTGCCTGTGCATAAATTGTGAGTAACAGACATCTTAATTTAAATCATACCATACCAATTAGTAAGGAGGTAATAACAGATAAATGTAAGCAATGAGTAATACCCCTTTTTTTACAGAGTATATTTTCCCTTAGTCATACTTCTTTAAGCACAATATAAAATAATCGCTGCAGGCTAACAATCAATGTGGGAAAAGAGGTGGGAAAGCTAACCCTGTCTTACAAGCAATATGTAATTTCACCTCCTGATATTCCAATTCCTTGAAGCTCGTAAAATCCCAACAATCTGTGCTATTAATATTTTTTTTAAGACTATGAAGAAGATTTTGCCATTAAGAATGGCAGTATCAGGAAGAACATTTAAAAATCAACAAATTAAAGAAAACAAATATGTATGATTCTTCCTTTTTTGACTTCCTAGTTTAGGAATGCTGCAATTATGTGGTAATTGGTTGCTGAATTGTGTGATGATTTGGGGGCCTTTGGGATGTCACCAGAAATCCTCAGAGCAATAACAATTACCCTGCCTGTTCTGAACCTTGGGGAAGATAATGACTGCTAAATTGCTAAACAAACATTCATTAACACAATGCAGTTGATGCCTTAAGGATCCAAATTAAACTTTCATTCCACATTTTAAAGAGAGATTGAGTAGGGCAGATTGTTTGATACGCTGAGCACACCCGGGAGTTTTGCTCCCAGAGGAGGCTGAAGGACAAATGAAAACCAAGAGGCTCTTGTGCAACACCACGGGGTTTTAATGTCAAAGAGAAGCAGAGCAGCCAATTACAGAAGATCAAGGCAGTACAAGGGGAAAGGGGTAATGCAGGTAGCACGCCCTGGTACTGGTGCCCCGCTCAGGACACAGCGGACAGCCAAGGTGGTGGAGGGACGCAGGGGATACTGAGGCTCAGCCACGCAGCCAGGGCACACCGTGGCATAGGAGAGTGAGCTGCTGGCACACACAGCCTCCTCCTGTCCCCATGCCAGGGCAGCTGGCACATGCCGCTGGTCCCCGGGATCTTGTTCCACATCCTCATGCCACGGTCCATGTTTCAGGGCTGCTGCAGGCTCTGGGCACCATCCTGAAGGCTTTAGAAAGCCCCGCAGCTCCCACGGCGGGACCTGCCCCACCTCTGGGACCCAGGCAGGTAATACCCCGTGCCACAGGAGGAGAAGCCGGAGCTGTAGGACCTCCCACAACTGCCAAAGCTGCTGGACCCATGTTGGCCCCCATAGCCCACATCATCTCCATAGCCCAGGGAACGGCCGTACCCAAGGGAGCCCCCAGAGCCTCCCAAGCCAAAGGGGTTCCCATAGCCCCGCAAGCCCCCATAGCCAGAGGAGCCCCCCAAACCCAGGGAGCCCCCATAGCCTCCCAAACCAAAGGAGCCCCCGTAACTCCGCCACCTCCCATAGCTCAAGGAGCCCCCAGAGCCACCCAAGCCCAGGGAGCCCACAGAGCTTGGGGAACCAAAGGAACTCCCTAGCCAGGCTGGGCCTGATGATCCCACAATGCTCTCCTGGGGAAAAGAGCTGAGTATGGGGCCCGGCAAGGTCACCACAGCCGGCGGGGGGAAGATGACTGCTCTGGAGTCGGGGCATTGCTGCACACATGGCTCATTGTAGCTCTCGGCAATCGGCCGAGGGCACGTCACCCCACAGGGTCTGCAGGACTCGCTGTAGCCAGACATCCTTCTTGCAATGGCTGTGAGTCTGCAACACACAGCAGTTAGGAGATTTAGGGTAAATGAACTAATACCACAGCTGGAGGGGGAGGAGACGAACCAAGATTATTAAGCAGACATCTAATGTCACGTGTGGTGAATCCCACACTTGACATCACTGCTCTTACTTGGAGCGTGATTAATCTAATTTATTAAGACCAGCTGAAAGAGACTGAAGTTTGGTAATGTATTAACAGCAAGTTAAGAGAAGAGATGTCAGATGTAGCCAGCTATTTTAATAGTTTCATACTGCTTCCCCAGTAACACTCAGCTTCCAACAGGAATATTTGCCCTTATGGGGCAAATACTACCACAAGGTGGTAGATACTAAGAGCACTCTGGTATTTTGGAATTTTATAATGCATGTAGATCCTGAATTGGAACTAAAATGCCTGGGAAATGGTTATTCAGGTGGCATAGTGGAACTTCCCATTTTGTTCTAAGGAGAACACCTTCTGACACCTGCACTTCTCTAACCTGCCAATCTATAACATCATGCAGAATTTAGCATCAAAAGAATAAAGCTTGAGAAGGACAAAGTTTGAGCCAAATCAGACTTACCCTGTTCACCAAGGAGAATAAGCCAGGAGATGTGGATAGAGAGGCTCAGAGTGGAGACAGCTTTTATATCTTCCTCAAACTGCTTACAGATACGAAACACCCTTTAAGCCTCAGGTCCTACATGGTAACGTAACAGCCTTCACATTGATGGATTTAATTTTGCTTGCTTCGCATTGCCACTCCCCACCTTCAAAAAGAGGTGTGATACAATGTCAATACCGACTTGTGGGCATTGGTCTGGAGAATTATGAGATCTTTCAGATATCTAACACCCAACACCAGCACTGGGGCATCTACTCTTTTTATGGTAGATGAGTAAGAATCAGTTAGTTATCTATCTTTTAAGAATAGTGTAGTTTGAGTGAACATTGTGAAAATACATGCAAGCTGGGTAAAAAGTGGGAGAGATGTAATAGGAAAAGGGAGAATTTCAGGTATCTATACCCAGTTTAGAAACAGAGGGGTTTTAACATCCACATCTGCAGATCAAATACCAATAATTACTCATGAATTACAAGGTGGATTCCATTGTTATTTTTATTGCTGTCTTTGGAACGTCTTGGAGGCAGTGACACTTCAGAGACGTTCCTGAGAATTATAAGAGGCTTTACACTCACTAAAAATTCATATTTGATGTGCTGTACCATTGCTATACACAAACATGCAACTATCAGCACACAAACCTTGTGCAAGAGCACCAATTTAGAGATGTGTGAATGAAGTGCTCTATGTCGTTAGGTACAGCTTCATGCATGAGAGAGGGGGTCATTTATAGGTGAGAACAAGTCGTCTGGAGAGCCTAAGAGTAGACATTTTAGGACACCAATCTGAGACCCCTCATTTTTCAGAACATGGGCAGAGAGCCTGAAAATTCAGATAGTTTGTAATAGGGCTCTTTTTTCCCTCCAAGAATTAAAGGCAATAGGCATTTCAGGCATATTAGCAAAAAACTGGCTTATAAAGGGACATGAGGCTACTATTAGTCTGTAGCATGGACATGTCATAGTCTCCCCAACATACCAATACATAGTAAAAAGAAGAAATTAACACCATGAATGAAAATCGAATCATTGCAAGCACTGAAATTACAAATCAAAGTCTGATTAGGGAATCAAAACAAGTGACATAGGCATATTTTAAAATGCTGCTGTTTCATAACAAGGGAGCTTCTAAATCCTGCCCTTCTTCTTTTAATATGATAATAACATAAATTGCAAGCAGTAAGTATTAACGAGTATTTGTGAAGCAGCTTAAAGTCATTATCTTCCAGGTGCCTCTCATTATTATCAGCAAATCCTGATGACACTTCAAAGGCACAGCTATCTTAAAATTTAGAGGTAATTTATAGCCTATCTTTTGCAATATTGTAAAATTAGAAAACAACACATTTGCACATAACTATGATGCCACAGGCTTATCCCATTAAAATAAATCCTTTTTAATACCATTTTATTAATTTCCTATTTTTTCTTAAGTAGTCAGTACTTCGGGGTGAAGGAAAAGAAAATTAGGATTATTTTTAAAGGTATTTCTAACTGAACTTCTAGATATAGAGATTTCAAATTAAATTTTGCAATGTTTAGTATTAGCTTTAGACAGAGACCTTGTCAACAGTTCTGGCTATATAAATTAAGCCTTTTCTGCCTCTTTGGAGGTGTCACTTAGCCTAGATACTCCTCTGTTAACCCAGAGTCATTTATTTGTCTCAGAAGACTTGATAGAAGGATGTTGGGAACGGTTTCAATGGATCAATGCTAGCTCCACGTGGGTTATAGTTAATCTCTGGTGATGATATAGTTAATCTCTGGTGATGATGGGCCTGTCGTTCCCCTGTAGCATTGACAGGTGCAGTAAATCAGACACAGATCTCCCCGCCTGGGTAAATGATAGGTAAAATGAAAAGCTTAAAGCACAAACTAAAGATTTGGCTAGGGCTTATTGCTTTCATGCTGTTGTTAGCAATAGTGATATCCCATCAGGAGCGAGCCTGCATCATGTCAGGTCTTTGCTCTGCTGTATAACAACATTTACAGGTCCCATGCCAACTGCAAGAACTTGTGTCCTGTCAAAGCCAAACTTCTATCTCTTGTTGGATGACCTTCACCTGGTTTGTGCACATGGCACCAAAAAGGGCTCCACACCGTGTAAGTACTACCTTGAATATTAAAATAGACTGGTGTGACACACCAGTCTTATTCTGGCTTTCAGTTGATGACTGTATGGCAACCCTTCAGCTGCAAGTTCCCAAAATCCCCTAAACTGACAATCACAGATAATTGATTGTCAGCAGCAGCTGTATCACACCCACACTAACATTTGGGAGGGACAGTGCTGAGATGACAAAATTAAAGCTCCCACTATTGCATCTGTTTTGTAACATATTAGGACCAGAGGCACAAAGGGTGGCTTAAAGAAGCATATAAAAGCTCGTATCACCCACAGCCCTTCTATCTGCTTCTCTTGCCTCCATCTGTAGTGAACAAGGTAAGTGTGATTTCATTCATTTGTTCTGCTACTCTTAGTATTCACTTTAACAATGTTTTTGTCACAGAGGTGATTCCTGTAAGTGTTTTTACAGTCTTCTACCTTTTCTTTCCTTCTGAAAATGTTGTTTTGTATGTGTGCAGTATCAGGAGTCATTGCATTAGGATAGGAAGTAGATCTTCAGGCTGTAGAAATACTTGGGGCAACTTATACCTCATAAAGGGAATGAATACATATGTTCAATGAGCCTTTTGTCTTGTTCCTCTTGGATTCTTTTTCACTGGTTCTTACACTTTGTGAGTGCATCCTCACCAGTCCAAGTTCCTGCAAACAGACTTGTCTAATTTACCCAGTATTGAATTTCTGCTTCATGTAAAATTATTTCCAAAGGTGATCACGATGGGATGAAAGAAACGATAAAATTTGCATTGATACCAGAACGAGTTTTATTTGTTAGCATGTATAAATCTGCTTCCCTGTTAACTTCTGATATTTCAGACAGAGTCATTGCTTAATAATCTTGGTTCGTCTCCTCCCCCTCCAGCTGTGGTATTAATTCATTTACCCTAAATCTCCTAACTGCTGTGTGTTGCAGACTCACAGCCATTGCAAGAAGGATGTCTGGCTACAGCGAGTCCTGCAGACCCTGTGGGGTGACGTGCCCTCGGCCGATTGCCGAGAGCTACAATGAGCCATGTGTGCAGCAATGCCCCGACTCCAGAGCAGTCATCTTCCCCCCGCCGGCTGTGGTGACCTTGCCGGGCCCCATACTCAGCTCTTTTCCCCAGGAGAGCATTGTGGGATCATCAGGCCCAGCCTGGCTAGGGAGTTCCTTTGGTTCCCCAAGCTCTGTGGGCTCCCTGGGCTTGGGTGGCTCTGGGGGCTCCTTGAGCTATGGGAGGTGGCGGAGTTACGGGGGCTCCTTTGGTTTGGGAGGCTATGGGGGCTCCCTGGGTTTGGGGGGCTCCTCTGGCTATGGGGGCTTGCGGGGCTATGGGAACCCCTTTGGCTTGGGAGGCTCTGGGGGCTCCCTTGGGTACGGCCGTTCCCTGGGCTATGGAGATGATGTGGGCTATGGGGGCCAACATGGGTCCAGCAGCTTTGGCAGTTGTGGGAGGTCCTACAGCTCCGGCTTCTCCTCCTGTGGCACGGGGTATTACCTGCCTGGGTCCCAGAGGTGGGGCAGGTCCCGCCGTGGGAGCTGCGGGGCTTTCTAAAGCCCTCAGGATGGTGCCCAGAGCCTGCAGCAGCCCTGAAACATGGACCGTGGCATGAGGATGTGGAACAAGATCCCGGGGACCAGCGGCATGTGCCAGCTGCCCTGGCATGGGGACAGGAGGAGGCTGTGTGTGCCAGCAGCTCACTCTCCTATGCCACGGTGTGCCCTGGCTGCGTGGCTGAGCCTCAGTATCCCCTGCGTCCCTCCACCACCTTGGCTGTCCGCTGTGTCCTGAGCGGGGCACCAGTACCAGGGCGTGCTACCTGCATTACCCCTTTCCCCTTGTACTGCCTTGATCTTCTGTAATTGGCTGCTCTGCTTCTCTTTGACATTAAAACCCCGTGGTGTTGCACAAGAGCCTCTTGGTTTTCATTTGTCCTTCAGCCTCCTCTGGGAGCAATATTCACTCTTGTGTAGGGAAGAAGTGCCTGGAGTCTCTCAGCAGTCCAAGTGTCTTGACAAACATGGAGCTTTGTTTTAGTCCTTCGTGGATTTCTTAAGCGTGTCTGTTTAATTTTTTTTTTTTTTTCCAGGGCTTTACTTAGTAAGTACTCTGCCGAAATTTTCTGTCACTGCAAAGTGATCTAAAATTGCTTCCTGTATTTGTGCCATTATGATTAAATACATCACAGGCACAGTTATGCTTGGATTTAAAAATCTACAAATAAATTAAAATATCAGAAGACTATTATGTGAAAAAGAAGTTGGGGTTCTTTTTTAGTGACAAGAAGGACTTTCTTTCCTCAGCATAAAATTTTGTCATAGTTGAAATTCATTCCTAGTTCTCATTAACATATTTTGTACATTTTTCTTGAAGGTGTGGTTTCCTGAACCACTGTTCATAGATGCCATGACAGAACCTGTACTGTGCTAAGCTCAGATGAGTTCACAACCTCTGCTCTCCTTGCCAGAAGAGCTCAATTAAATGATGATGGAAATATGTTTTTTTCCTAGCTCTAAATGTTCTTGTACCATAAAACAACAGAAGCTCAGAGATGACAGGGAAAGCCCCATGGGAGGTAGGAGTGGGATTTCTGCAGGGTTTATGAACTGCTTTTGTCTGCCATTGATGTGGGTGGAAACCTGATGTCAAAAACTGACCTTCACAGCCTATAAAACTGTAAACAAAGCCACACTTGAAGGAGGGTGGGGAGGGGGGGCACAGAAATCTCATTGTGTTATACAGCAGAACTTCAGTAAAAAAATAAGAGGAAAACAACCACAAGCCTCTCCTTCATTGACAGAGTTGAACTCTCCCCATATCTTAAATTACTCCATGACAAATGTCCTCTATCAGCACAAAATGAGAACCAAGATGGGAAGAAAGTACATAATTACTCCAAAGAAAAAGAATTTCAGGAGGCGAACAGGGAAACCCCTGCTACATTTAGTAAAGCCCAAAGCTGCTGCGGAGGACTCGGCTGAACTGGCATAAGAAATATGGGCTGCAGTACTTGCTGCTCAGTGTGGAGAGAGAGGAAATCATATAGTCAGGAGGGGCTGTGAAGATGGACAAGAAACTGAAGGGGCCCCCAAACCAAGGAATCCTACAGGATTAAACGAGCAGCAGGACAAGGCGGAGCTGGTGCCGCTCCCAGGCTGAGAAGACCAGGCAAAGCAGCACTGCCAGTGCCTGTCCTGCTCTCTGCCTTTTGCCCTTTCCTCAGCTACTGCAAACACCACCAAAAGGCTTTCTCTCCCCTGACTGCTGCCTGCATCACCCCTGTCCCTACACTGCCCACACTCACCATTCCTGGGAAGCTCAGGACTAGAATTTGCTCTCCCACACCTGCCAGGCACCCACCCCAGGGTCTTCCCAACATGGAACAAGGATGGACGGAGACAAGATTTGGATGCAGGAAATCTTTATTGTGCCCAGAGGGGCAGGAGGGTCTCTCAGGGGGACAGTAGGCCAGAGCCCGAGATGCTGGTTGTCATGTGTTGGGGGAGGCAGAGGCACCTTCTCTGGAGCATGGCTTCTCGCTCCAAATGTCGCCTTGGTGAGGCATTCCAGCTGCCCAGGAATTGGCCCGTCAGCCCTGCAGGGCTCTTTGGGTGTCCCTCCTGCCCCATCTGACAGCGAGGAAGAGAGTGGAGAGGAGGAGAGCAGAGGGCGGGAGAAGAGGTCAGGGAAGGGCCGAGGCTGTGCTGCACTGCCAGCTGCGCTGGTGTTGTGCGGCGCTGGGGATGCTCAGTACTCCTCAGTGGCCCGTGCCCACCAGCTCAGCGCGGCATGGTTGGTGGTGGCGTTGGGCTGCGGCTGGGCTGGGTCTAGCAGGGCCCACAGGTGTCCCAGAGCTTCTTGCCGTAGCGGGGCCAGGCGCAGGGGGTGCAGGCCGCAGAGGTGTAGGGTCTGCCAAAGGTGCAGAGGCCGCCCGAGCCCTGTGTGGCCCCAGCGCCGTAGAGGCCCCCCAGCCCCAGGGAGCCCCCAAAGGCGGGTGCTCCGGAGGAGCCCACCACGGCTTGCTGGGGGAAGGAGCTGAGGATGGGGCCGGGGAAGGTGACGACCACGGGGGGCGGCTGGATGAAGGCCGTTGAGTCGGGGCACTGGCGGGCGCACAGCTCGTTGCAGCTCTCAGCGATGGGCTGGGGGACGGCAACGCTGGTTTTTGGTGGGCACAGGTCGTAGCAAGACATCGTGGCGAGGGATCGGGCGGTGCTCTGCAAGAGGGCAGAGGTTGAAAGAGAGCAGCAGACGTAAGCACCCGAATTGGAGGGGCTGGGGCATGAGCAGGGGGCCAGGAGGGGAAGCGCTCACAGACTTACCCTGTTCCCAGAGGAGAAGGCGACCAGAGCAGTTGTGTGGAGAGCCGGGCAGAGGCAGAGCTTTTATACCGGCCGCGCCATTGCTCAGCACCACCTGGGCCAATCTGCAGAGGCGGCACTCCCTCCTGCCGATGACAACGGGGCTGTCCGGCTCCTGTCCCTCCCTGAGTCAGCATCCCCTGCACCGACCAGCACCTGCCGCTTCCCAGCCTTCCTCCCGGTCCTGCCGCGTGGGCTAAATGAGAGCAGGAACCTCCCTGCTGGGGGCTGCGCACGGTGCCGGCCTTGTGCTCTGCCCTGGCAGGACATCTCTGCCCTGTGCCCGCAGCCAGGCCCTGCCGGGACCAGGGCCGGCACCGAGCACCAGCCGGGCCAGCCCAGCGGGGGCTGCTGCAGCTGCGCATTCAGACGGGGCTCCCAGCTCCCCAGCACCCCGAGGGCAGCCCCTGCCCACCACCATCCCCCAGACATGGGGCTCCCGGGACACCCGTGAGGACCTGGTCGCGTTGGGGGTCAGCTGACATGACCCCGTGACAAAGTGGCTGCAGTTGGGCATCGGTGCCCCTTGCCCCATGCACCTTGGGGAAGAGCACAAGGGGTCTGTCTTGCCCCCCGACGTGCAGAAGTCGATGGCCAGTGCCTGGAGGGGAATGGCACCCAGTTCCCTTGGGCTGGCGAGTGATGCATCGTGCTGAGCAGGCAGTGCCCGAGAGGAGTGCCTTTGATTTTTTGTTTCGTAACCTCGTGCCTCTGTAGATAATAGCCACGCGGCGTACGTCATGCGGTGGCTGGTGTGCGGGAGGCCCTTGCAAGGCTGCCTTCCTGGCCAGCGGCAGGACCATGCTCTGCCGTGTGGCTCTGCGATGAAGGCATGAGGCCAGCCTGAGACCAAGCCCTTGGAGAAGAGCTATGGCACGCAGGGCGCTACCAGTCAGCCTTTGTCACGCTGCGTGCCCTCTTACACAGCGAGATAATGAAAAGACAGTGGGGCTAATTGGTGGCATTAGGTGGCAGCTGGCAAGCGTCCGAGTGGGGTGATTGCAGGGGCTGATAGAGCGGGTTGGGGCTGGCCAGGAAACGGCATCAGCACAACAGCCCCGTGCCACACGGGGAGGATGCAGGGGCTTGGCACCATGAGCCACGTGTCCCCAGCACGGCCAGCTCCTCCCCACGCTCGCCACCCCAGCATAAAAGGGCTGCTGTCGGCGAGTGCCAGCATCCACCACTCTTGCCTCGCTCTGCTCAGGACAAGGGTAGGTGGGGGCTTGGGGGTCTCGGCCTCCTGTGGCAGGGGCTGGTGTGGGGCCTCCATGGCCAGGAGAGCTGTGCTGGCGGCGGGCTGCAGTGGCCAGGGTGGGCGGAGGCACGGCAAGAGGAGGAGGGAGCCCCATGGCTGGGACCCGCAGAGCCAGGCCCTGCACGGGCTCTCGGGGAGGCTTTGTGTGCCTGGCGTGTGGGGAGAGCAGGGCACCCGGTGGGCTGGCTGGGCAAAGGGCAAGCAGCAGGCAGTGCGGGCAAGGAGCTGGCTCTGGCTCCTCCAGCTCCAGCACAGGCCTGGGAACAGGGCACGGCTTGGCCGGGCGATCTCCTTCACTCGTGACACCTGTCTTTGGGCCGCGTCTTTCAGGATCCGCTCTCCCACCCTCGCCACAATGTCTTGCTACGACCTGTGCCCACCAAAAACCAGCGTTGCCGTCCCCCAGCCCATCGCTGAGAGCTGCAACGAGCTGTGCGCCCGCCAGTGCCCCGACTCAACGGCCTTCATCCAGCCGCCCCCCGTGGTCGTCACCTTCCCCGGCCCCATCCTCAGCTCCTTCCCCCAGCAAGCCGTGGTGGGCTCCTCTGGAGCACCCGCCTTTGGGGGCTCCCTGGGGCTGGGGGGCCTCTACGGCGCTGGGGCCACACAGGGCTCGGGCGGCCTCTGCACCTTTGGCAGACCCTACACCTCTGCGGCCTGCACCCCCTGCGCCTGGCCCCGCTACGGCAAGAAGCTCTGGGACACCTGTGGGCCCTGCTAGACCCAGCCCCAGAGCTTCCACAGTCCCTGGGCCATCTCAGGCTCACGCCTCCTCTCATTTCTCCCCTCTTTCCCCTTTCTTTGTGAGGCCCCATCTCCTTGCTCTTGCCTGTGCCCAGATGTGTGACTCCACCAGTGTCCCACAGGGCAATGGCTTGTCTCTGTAACAGCCACCACCTGGGAGAAGCCTGCAGCAACATCGCTCTTGAGGGCCCGCTTGTCAGCTTACCTGCCTCTGAGTTGTATGTCTTTCTGCACTGCAATAAAACACACCTGCATGCAACGCCTGCCTCTCTAACATTGCTTTCAATGCCCAGCCTCGGCTGTGGGGTTCCCTTGCCCTGCATGTGGCCCCTGCCAACCACACCAGGGCAGTGTCCCAAGCCCAGCAGAGCCAGAAGGAGACGTCTTTTGGGGAGACCTCACAGCTCTGGTGCCTCTGGCCATACATGGTCCCACGCCCGATGTCCAAGGGCCCTGCCTGAAGGCAGGCTGCCCCCCTGCCAGCAGGACATGCAGCCTGGGGCCCTTTGCAGGCCTCCAGCCTCCTTACAGAGGAGCGTGGATGCCCCAGGGGCTGGAAGCCAGCCAGAGGCAATACCTGGCATGGCTGCCACACTTTGTGCCTCCTTGGGTCTGCTTGAGAGCCTCGGGGAGGAAGGAAAGGGAAGGCGTACACGTCCTGTTCCCTATGGTAGTGGAAGGAAAGGGAAGGCGTACACGTCCTGTTCCCTATGGTCGCATCATCAAATCATTGAAGTATTTAGGGATGAAGAGACCTTTGACATCAGTGGCTCAAACCCTACACTTTCCTCTTCTTTCCTCTTTGTTCCTTCTTCTTTACACATTTCCCCTTCCCTTCCCTTCCCTTCCCTTCCCTTCCCTTCCCTTCCCTTCCCTTCCCTTTCCCTTCCCTTCCCTCTTCTTTTCCTTCTTCTCTCCTTCCCTGTGCTCACACCACGCACTGACCAACACACTTGGTGCTCATAGCTTCTCTGCCGCAGAGACAAAATCACAGAAATCACAGCCTGACCATTGTGGGAGGAGTCCTTGCAGGGCATCTTCTCATGCTGCCACCTCCAGCCAGTGCAGCCGGCACCATGCCCGGACACTTGGTGCATGTCTCCAGGGACAGAGACACCACAACCTCCCGGGCCAAGCAGGGGCTGTGCTTGCTCACCCTCACAGTGAAAAAGAGGATTGGGATGTTGAGGCAGAGCCTCTGGTGTTTCAGCTGGAGCCCATCACCACTTGTCCTACCAAGGGACACCTCCAAAAGGAGCCTGGCTCCATCTTCTTGAAAGCCTCCCATCAGACGTGTATGCACATTGGGGAGACTGCCCTGAGCATCCCCGATGCCAGCAGGAACAGTGCCGTCTCTCTGAGGCTCTCCGCAGCAGAGGCATGCTCCCTGCCCCTTCATCATTTGTGTGGCTTGACCCCAGCTAGCGAGTGAACACCCCAGAGCTGCTCGCTTGCTTGCTCCCCAACGCTGGGATGGAGGAGGCAACTGGAAGGGTAAAAGCGAGGAAACTGTCAGGCTAGAGAATATCACAACCGGTGGTAAGGTATATCCCTTGGGTCACGCGGGGCAGCCGTCCCAGCTGTGTCCCCTCTCAGCTCGATGTGCACCACCAGGCTACTTGTTGGTGGGGCAGCGTGACAAGGAGAAAAGGCCTTGGCTCTGTGTAGTCACTGCTCAGCTCTAAAGAACACATCCCGGTATTAGCAACACTGTTGTCGGTATAAATCAAAAGTATAGACCAAGACTTGCCAGTAAGGCCAAAATTGCCGCCACCCCCCAGTCCAAACCAGCACAATTGTCTGCGTGGCCCCATGCTGGACTCTCTCCAAGTAGCCCCACATGTCTCCTGTGCTGGGGCGGCCTCGCCAGTGCTGAGTGGAGGGCAAGGATTTCCTCATTCCACCTCTTCCACATGCATCCCAGACTTCTGCTCCCTGCTTTTGCTCCAAGGCATGTGGACATTCATGCTCACCTTGGTGGCCACAGCACCCCCACGGCCTTTCCCGACAAGCTGCTCTCCATCAGTCGAGCGTCATTTCTCAGCCCAGGGGTTCAACACTGGCTCTGGTCTGGCCACCTCTGTGCAGGTGCACAGACACATTGCCGTGCTTTTGCGGGGCAGTGGGACACGGTGGATCTGGTGCCGCTCCCAGGCTGAGAAGACCAGGCAAAGCAGCACTGCCAGTGCCTGTCCTGCTCTCTGCCTTTTGCCCTTTCCTCAGCTACTGCAAACACCACCAAAAGGCTTTCTCTCCCCTGACTGCTGCCTGCATCACCCCTGTCCCTACACTGCCCACGCTCACCATTCCTGGGAAGCTCAGGACTAGAATTTGCTCTCCCACACCTGCCAGGCACCCACCCCAGGGTCTTCCCAAGATGGAACAAGGATGGACGGAGACAAGATTTGGATGCAGGAAATCTTTATTGTGCCCAGAGGGGCAGGAGGGTCTCTCAGGGGGACAGTAGGCCAGAGCCCGAGATGCTGGTTGTCATGTGTTGGGGGAGGCAGAGGCACCTTCTCTGGAGCATGGCTTCTCGCTCCAAATGTCGCCTTGGTGAGGCATTCCAGCTGCCCAGGAATTGGCCCGTCAGCCCTGCAGGGCTCTTTGGGTGTCCCTCCTGCCCCATCTGACAGCGAGGAAGAGAGTGGAGAGGAGGAGAGCAGAGGGCGGGAGAAGAGGTCAGGGAAGGGCCGAGGCTGTGCTGCACTGCCAGCTGCGCTGGTGTTGTGCGGCGCTGGGGATGCTCAGTACTCCTCAGTGGCCCGTGCCCACCAGCTCAGCGCGGCATGGTTGGTGGTGGCGTTGGGCTGCGGCTGGGCTGGGTCTAGCAGGGCCCACAGGTGTCCCAGAGCTTCTTGCCGTAGCGGGGCCAGGCGCAGGGGGTGCAGGCCGCAGAGGTGTAGGGTCTGCCAAAGGTGCAGAGGCCGCCCGAGCCCTGTGTGGCCCCAGCGCCGTAGAGGCCCCCCAGCCCCAGGGAGCCCCCAAAGGCGGGTGCTCCGGAGGAGCCCACCACGGCTTGCTGGGGGAAGGAGCTGAGGATGGGGCCGGGGAAGGGTGACGACCACGGGGGGCGGCTGGATGAAGGCCGTTGAGTCGGGGCACTGGCGGGCGCACAGCTCGTTGCAGCTCTCAGCGATGGGCTGGGGGACGGCAACGCTGGTTTTTGGTGGGCACAGGTCGTAGCAAGACATCGTGGCGAGGGATCGGGCGGTGCTCTGCAAGAGGGCAGAGGTTGAAAGAGAGCAGCAGACGTAAGCACCCGAATTGGAGGGGCTGGGGCATGAGCAGGGGGCCAGGAGGGGAAGCGCTCACAGACTTACCCTGTTCCCAGAGGAGAAGGCGACCAGAGCAGTTGTGTGGAGAGCCGGGCAGAGGCAGAGCTTTTATACCGGCCGCGCCATTGCTCAGCACCACCTGGGCCAATCTGCAGAGGCGGCACTCCCTCCTGCCGATGACAACGGGGCTGTCCGGCTCCTGTCCCTCCCTGAGTCAGCATCCCCTGCACCGACCAGCACCTGCCGCTTCCCAGCCTTCCTCCCGGTCCTGCCGCGTGGGCTAAATGAGAGCAGGAACCTCCCTGCTGGGGGCTGCGCACGGTGCCGGCCTTGTGCTCTGCCCTGGCAGGACATCTCTGCCCTGTGCCCGCAGCCAGGCCCTGCCGGGACCAGGGCCGGCACCGAGCACCAGCCGGGCCAGCCCAGCGGGGGCTGCTGCAGCTGCGCATTCAGACGGGGCTCCCAGCTCCCCAGCACCCCGAGGGCAGCCCCTGCCCACCACCATCCCCCAGACATGGGGCTCCCGGGACACCCGTGAGGACCTGGTCGCGTTGGGGGTCAGCTGACATGACCCTGTGACAAAGTGGCTGCAGTTGGGCATCGGTGCCCCTTGCCCCATGCACCTTGGGGAAGAGCACAAGGGGTCTGTCTTGCCCCCTGACGTGCAGAAGTCGATGGCCAGTGCCTGGAGGGGAATGGCACCCAGTTCCCTTGGGCTGGCGAGTGATGCATCGTGCTGAGCAGGCAGTGCCCGAGAGGAGTGCCTTTGATTTTTCGTTTCGTAACCTCGTGCCTCTGTAGATAATAGCCACGCGGCGTACGTCATGCGGTGGCTGGTGTGCGGGAGGCCCTTGCAAGGCTGCCTTCCTGGCCAGCGGCAGGACCATGCTCTGCCGTGTGGCTCTGCGATGAAGGCATGAGGCCAGCCTGAGACCAAGCCCTTGGAGAAGAGCTATGGCACGCAGGGCGCTACCAGTCAGCCTTTGTCACGCTGCGTGCCCTCTTACACAGCGAGATAATGAAAAGACAGTGGGGCTAATTGGTGGCATTAGGTGGCAGCTGGCAAGCGTCCGAGTGGGGTGATTGCAGGGGCTGATAGAGCGGGTTGGGGCTGGCCAGGAAACGGCATCAGCACAACAGCCCCGTGCCACACGGGGAGGATGCAGGGGCTTGGCACCATGAGCCACGTGTCCCCAGCACGGCCAGCTCCTCCCCACGCTCGCCACCCCAGCATAAAAGGGCTGCTGTCGGCGAGTGCCAGCATCCACCACTCTTGCCTCGCTCTGCTCAGGACAAGGGTAGGTGGGGGCTTGGGGGTCTCGGCCTCCTGTGGCAGGGGCTGGTGTGGGGCCTCCATGGCCAGGAGAGCTGTGCTGGCGGCGGGCTGCAGTGGCCAGGGTGGGCGGAGGCACGGCAAGAGGAGGAGGGAGCCCCATGGCTGGGACCCGCAGAGCCAGGCCCTGCACGGGCTCTCGGGGAGGCTTTGTGTGCCTGGCGTGTGGGGAGAGCAGGGCACCCGGTGGGCTGGCTGGGCAAAGGGCAAGCAGCAGGCAGTGCGGGCAAGGAGCTGGCTCTGGCTCCTCCAGCTCCAGCACAGGCCTGGGAACAGGGCACGGCTTGGCCGGGCGATCTCCTTCACTCATGACACCTGTCTTTGGGCCGCGTCTTTCAGGATCCGCTCTCCCACCCTCGCCACGATGTCTTGCTACGACCTGTGCCCACCAAAAACCAGCGTTGCCGTCCCCCAGCCCATCGCTGAGAGCTGCAACGAGCTGTGCGCCCGCCAGTGCCCCCGACTCAACGGCCTTCATCCAGCCGCCCCCCGTGGTCGTCACCTTCCCCGGCCCCATCCTCAGCTCCTTCCCCCAGCAAGCCGTGGTGGGCTCCTCCGGAGCACCCGCCTTCGGGGGCTCCCTGGGGCTGGGGGGCCTCTACGGCGCTGGGGCCACACAGGGCTCGGGCGGCCTCTGCACCTTTGGCAGACCCTACACCTCTGCGGCCTGCACCCCCTGCGCCTGGCCCCGCTACGGCAAGAAGCTCTGGGACACCTGTGGGCCCTGCTAGACCCAGCCCCAGAGCTTCCACAGTCCCTGGGCCATCTCAGGCTCACGCCTCCTCTCATTTCTCCCCTCTTTCCCCTTTCTTTGTGAGGCCCCATCTCCTTGCTCTTGCCTGTGCCCAGATGTGTGACTCCACCAGTGTCCCACAGGGCAACGGCTTGTCTCTGTAACAGCCACCACCTGGGAGAAGCCTGCAGCAACATCGCTCTTGAGGGCCCGCTTGTCAGCTTACCTGCCTCTGAGTTGTATGTCTTTCTGCACTGCAATAAAACACACCTGCATGCAACGCCTGCCTCTCTAACATTGCTTTCAATGCCCAGCCTCGGCTGTGGGGTTCCCTTGCCCTGCATGTGGCCCCTGCCAACCACACCAGGGCAGTGCCAGGCCAACACCACCAACAACCATGCCGCGCTGAGCTGGTGGGCACGGGCCACTGCGGAGTGCTGAGCATCCCCAGCGCCGCACAACACCAGCGCAGCTGGCAGTGCAGCACAGCCTCGGCCCTTCCCTGACCTCTTCTCCCGCCCTCTGCTCTCCTCCTCTCCACTCTCTTCCTCGCTGTCAGATGGGGCAGGAGGGACACCCAAAGAGCCCTGCAGGGCTGACGGGCCAATTCCTGGGCAGCTGGAATGCCTCACCAAGGCGACATTTGGAGCGAGAAGCCATGCTCCAGAGAAGGTGCCTCTGCCTCCTCCATCACATGGCAGCCAGAATCTTTGCATCTTGTCTACTCTCTCCTGACAGCCCCTGGTGCCACTCTGGGCATAATAAATGTTTCCTGCATCCAAGTTATGTCTCCCTCTTTCTGTGTCAAATGATTCATGCTCACAGTCTCCACAGCACTTACGCGTTTCTCTCCAGACTTCACCAGGGGATATCGTACATTTTGTGGTACCTATGAAAGGAGAGGCCTCTCTTGGTTTCTTCTTATCCAGGTGCCAATGAATAGTTCTTGAATTCAGGGAAAATGTTTTCACTGTCTAGGAAAGAAGAATGAGGTAATGCAGAATTGCAGGAATTATCTGGGAGCAGGAGGATGGTCTGCAGCTGCCTCTTCAAGAAATATGTGCATACTTATTTATATATATATGTATTAATATATTTGGGCGATAATATTCATATATTAGAGTGTGGATTCTTAGCTACTGTTCATGGTCTTCTGGAAGAAGGAGTGATTGTGTCCTGTCACTCTCCAAAACACTGTAATTGTACAAATCTGCTACTGTATCATATTCAAGTAATTGTAACCCCCTTTAGGTCAAAAGCAAACACAGAGCATCTTTTTCCTAGTTTTACTCTAGGATGACCCATCCCACAGCATTCTTTTTCCCCTTACTGTTGTATGTGGGAAATTAATTAGTTTAAGATTATTTCTCAGACTCACCCTGTCTTGTGGAGAAGTACTGTTGTGTTGGCAGTAGAAGGGAAACCAGGTGTACTCTTCCCCTTGTTTTTACCGGTTCTGCTTGTATTACCACTACTCTCTGGTTTTCTGTATTTCCAATGGATTCACTCAAGAGCATGTAGTCTCCCTATACCTCACCATCACCTATTTGGGGTTACTCAGAAAATTTTTCTGCTTCTGTCACTTCTTTCTTATGACAGCCTGTTTTATACCAGATCTTTCCTCTGTAGTCAGCAGGTGCATGGCTTTTCCCTGTGTTGCTAAATATACCGTTACTGTTACTCCCATCAGTTAAGCCATCTCGTTTTTCCAGTCTTAAACTCTGATTCCTTGCTGTTTAATGCCATTCAGCTTCATGTTACTAGCACATAAAACAGAATGCTCCCAAATTATGTGCCAATGCCATTAATGCAAACACATAAATAGAGGTTTTGAGACTGATCCTTGACTAACCAATGTAGTAAACTCCCTCCATTCCTATAACTCCCATATAACATTAGACACTGACAGAAAGGGTATGTCTGTGTAGTATTTTGCAATCAGACATGAGCTCACCCTGAACAGGTATCCAGCCCGAACAGAAGCTACGTAATCATGTCAGCTGGGTCCTGTTAGCTCTCACCAGTCTTGTTTTCTTGGGCTAGGCACTTGCTGCTGATACAATACACATCTAATTGGGTGCTGGCTGGTACCTGCCTGATACTGCCTCAGTGAGAGAATCAGTAGAAAACTTGGCAGTTGGAGCTCAGGTGTTCAGTGGTGATCACGTATGATTTGCACCGAAGTAGCTCTTAGAGGCTGTGCATGAGAGCAAAGATCATGCTGTCAAGCTGAAGAGAAAAAGAGGAAACCAGACATGTATGTTCTGTAAAGCTGTCCCAGGAACTGTCCTGGGCTGAGCTAGCTGGGAGGAAAGAGGGCTTTGCTCAGCACAAAGGAGGCACCTGAGCCAAGGGGATGCAGGGCTGGTGCAGAACAAACCAGGAGGTGGGCTGCTGAGCTCCTTGGGATTCATGGCAGCAGTGTCCTTGCCTGAAGCCATGTAAGGATGGAGAGCAGCAGCAGGGACAGAGTGCCATTTCCCTGTGCCCAAAAGGCAGGAGCCTTTCCTCTCCACTTAAGCTGCCTGGGCTCTTCACACATCCCAGGCACTCACGGGGCAGGAGTGAAGCTCTCAGCTGGGCCCTGCAAGCTCCAGTCCCTTCTGAGACCTTTCCCAAAAATCCCAGGGCCATGAGGGCAGCTGGTGTTGGGACAGGGAGGATGAAGCAGGCAGAGAGTGGAGAATCTTTCAGTGAAGGGCTTTTTTTGATCAAAATATTCTCAGTATTCGTTAATCAGTAAAAATAAAATAGTGTTTCCTTAAAATAAAAGTGAGATTCATTAGTACCATAGGCTAATTGTCATTTCAACTTGCTCCTGCTTATAGCACACAGCCATCTGACGTGTGCAGTTACACTGGTGGGGGACACACGCTGAAATTACCTGTTAAAATCAGACTTGCTATTCCATGACACTGACAGAGGGTTGAGATCAAGAAATTGTACATTCACGCATGGAGCTTTTCTTTGAAAGAGTCTCAGTGAAGTAAGTGGTAAATCCTCTGTAACGCATTTGTTCATATTCTTTTTACTTCACCCAGATGACTTACAGACTCAGCCAAAACTTCCCTGAGGCAACTGTTATCATAGCAGTGATTAACAGAAAAAGGCAGTGCGTGATTGTTGCTCATCAGATACTTATCTAAAAAATTGTTTCCCATTGTTTACCTTCCTCCCATTTTTCCTTTTCGGAATAGGCTTTGACAGAACTTCAGGCCACCTTTTTTTTAATTTGTCTTTGAGCATGGTTTGATGATTTCTAGCATACCATCTGGGAATGTGGAAAATTAAAAGGAATTTCAGCACTAAATTAAATGGGGTGGGGGGGATGTGGGGGGGAAATTGGACTAACTACCAGAAGTTTGACGGCTAGAATAATTAGGGGGAGGGAAACAATAATTTCAGCTTAGTAACAGTGAAAGACTAGGCAGATAGGTTTCTTAGTAGCAGGGCTATGTGTGACCAGAGCTGTGAGGTCTCCCCAAAAGACGTCTCCTTCTGGCTCTGCTGGGGTTGGGACACTGCCCTGGTGTGTTTGGCAGGGGCCATGCGCAGGACGAGGGAACCCCACAGCCAAGGCTGGGCATTGAAAGGAAAGGTCGAGAGGCAGGCGTTGGATGCAGGTGTGTTTTATTGCAGTGGAGAAAGACACATAAGGCAGAGGCAGGCAGGTTGTCACCCAGGGCTTCAAGAAATGTGTTCCTGCAGGCTTCTCCCAGAAGGTGGCAGTTTCAGGGACAAGTGTCCTCTGGGGTGGTGGTGGAGTCACACATTTGGCCACTGGCAGGGGCAAGGAAGAGGAGATGAACCAAACGAAGAAGGAAATGAGAAGTGTAATTTATGGAGATACACTGATGCTATTGTATTAAGTGGAAGTCTTGGATGCTCTGCTCCTTCCTCAGGAGCTCAGTTGAGGATCAAGATTGTATCATGCACTTGCTGGTCATTCTTTAATCAAGGGATATTTCTATAGGATTTAGCAGGGCCCACAGCTGCCACGGCTGTACCTGTTGTACCGGTAGGAGTAAGGGCTGCAAGAGCCAAACCCATACGATCTACCATAGCCATACAGACCTCTGTAACCCAGGGAGCCCCCACAGCCATACAGACCCCCATAGCCCAGGGAGCCATAGCCCCTGTAGCCATACAGACCCCCGTAGCCCAGCAAGGAGCCCCCATGGCCATACAGACCCCCATAGCCCAGGGAGCCGTAGCCCCCATAGCCAAGGGAGCCCCCGTAGCCCCCAAGGACGGGTGCTCCAGAGGATCCCACAACTGAATCCTGCGGGAAGGAGCTGAGGATGGGGCCGGGGAAGGTGACGACGACTGGAGGTGGCTGGATCAGGGTGGTGGAGTCAGGGCACTGACGGACGCATGGCTCATTCCCGCTGTCAGTGAGGGGCTGGGGGCGGTAGATGCCACCAACGGCAGTGGGGCACAGGTCGTAGCAAGACATCTTGCAGGGATGGAAGTCAATCTACAAGAGTTGATTTTACAAAGTACAAGACATTATTTACACACATAAAAGCACTGTAATGTTCACTGCCTTTCCTCAGACAAGACTGCTTTGAAGTACACCAATTTACTAATGTCTATTAGAAAGGAAAATTGAAGCAGAACAACAAAATTGCTTGCTAAGATGCTTTGGTGAGTCAGCGGGTCTGCAAGGACAGGGACTCCAAAAATGGAGTTTATTCTTATGCATGATTTCATGACTAACTCTTCATTCCCACTGATCTTTGTGCTCAGCCTTGTGAGAGCAGGGATTATAAGTCATTGTCTGTGCAGATTTGCTCAGTAACTTGTTTGATGAGACCATTACAAGGGAATTCAAAGATCATTGTCTCCATTTTCCAAATTGAGTCAGGGTACTGAGATATTTACGACTAGCTTAACAACACAGTGTTTTGATTCTGGGCTCTAAACTATTTTGAAAAAGTCTTACCCCAAACAACTTGCCCCCATTAACATGAAAACCCCAGCACTTCATCCGTCAGCTCCTTAAATTCTCTCCATAACCTCTTCATGAAATACATTTATTACAGAACATTTTCAACAGCTCTCAATTCCTCTCTGTGTCCTACTCTATCTAAGCCAGTGCCTGGTCTTTGGTAGTATTCATGCTTTGAACTAATGTAAAAGAATTTTGAGTGATCTGTAGTAGAATAAACTGGAGACAATGGAAAGCCTGCTTCTAAGCTCAGCATTTCCCTGTAAGCCATGAAGATTTAAGCTTTTTCAAATAATTTCCAGTTATGCATATGAAAAAATAGAGAAAAGGAATGCATATTGAACTAGTTACGTCATTCCTTCAGCTCTTGGAAGTGACCTAATAATGAACTTAATTTTCTTCCATATCAAGAAATTTTCAGTTGGCTTTGAAATTAAATGCCAATCCTGAATGCAGAGCACAGCTGTACATAACACTTCTAATCATTTTTGTAAGCTTTATCTTTTCACCTAAAATTTTACCTACTAGTTCTCCATGGAAGAGACCATCCTAGATTAAACTGTAGAGCAAAGAGCTATTCTAGTAGTCTTAAAGAGCCAATTCAGACTTACCCAATTTGCCGAGAGGAGCGAGGGAAGAAAAGAGGTTGGAAGAACCCTGAGTGGAGAGAGCTTTTATACTGTTCAGACTGCCTGAGGGATGAGAAGCTGGTTTTGTGAACGTGGATCTAATTAGTTGACACGGCACATTTTTTGTACTGATGGCTCCAAAGTGATGAAATTGTTTCATTTTCTGTTTTTGTTTATTAATTGATTTCAATTATCATGTAACATAACACACATATTACATCACACAAAGTTCTTTCACCTAAAAGAGTGATGGGTGAAATTAATGTATCTTTCATCCTAAAACATGATTCATGAAATGAATATCAGTTTTCTGTTCTTTGGAGTTGCACCATGTAGTAAGCTACTTATACATAGATATTCTTCTTTTGCTGTCCTATATGACAATGATGCTCAGACATTTATCAGAAATAACCTGCTGTCAGGTGTTTCTTTTGAAATCCCTTACGTAAGTGTTCTCTCTTCTTAAAGTTAAAATACAACCTGTTAAATTCTCAGGCAGGTGAGCAATACTTTTTGTGTACTTAGGTTTATTTCAGATGTGATACAATTCATAGTGTAATCCATGGAGGATTCTCAGTACTCTCTAAATCAAATTATATTGTGAACTTTCCCTAACACACAGTGGCAGATGTCTAAAACAGCCTTCAGTTTTATCTGACCCCTCAAACTACAGCTTAAAGCTGGATTTAGTTCTGAAAGGAGAGATATTTATATTTTTAATGCTCAGGATGGAAAGCTCAAAATAATCAAAGTGTACTTTGAATTAATATCTAAATTTGTGTTTTACTGTGTGTTTTTGTAGGTGTATTGGAGAAACCCCAGATTTCACTGTATTAGAAAAAACGTGTTTACTTCGGAAGAAGAGCACTTTGAAGTGAGATTTCAGACTAAGCCACAGTCTAATAGCATTGTCAACTCACTGGATTCATCCCAGAATAAGCAATCCTTACTGGTGTCCCATTTACTCATCTTCTATGTTTTATCTCTGCCCTTCTTCTGACCTGGTTGCAGATACATCAAACAGGATCCTTTTTGGCTTTTGAAAACTTGCTGAGACCTCCTGCTTGAATCAAAGGCTGTTCACAGGTGTTAAAGGACTTCTGTAGCTCTTATTTCACTTGCATATCTAATCCAGAAAAGCAATCTTTTAGACATCAGAGTGTGTAAAGTGTCATCAAAGTGACATCAAAACGTGGACGGATTCCCAGTGAGTATCTGCAATCATAAGCAGTCAGGGATATACCAAAACTTTCAGCTCAGTTTGATCCACAAGTTTGAGAGGGTACATTTTCCTCAAGTTTCCTTTATTTTCTAGCTTAGCCTTCAGGGCTCCTTGATCCTGATCTTGCAGCTAACCCCATCATTGATGGCACCTTTCAGTAGAGAGCAATTATGGGGTGGGAATCCACTGGGAAAGGCAAATGCTGGCTTTTGCTGAGGCTTCTTTCTTTGTTTGTGCCATTATTGTAATACTATATCATTATAATTGTTATCATAATTGTTAACATAATTATCTTCATATTGTTTCTAAACTACGAGCTTTTCCAAATCTGGGGATACATATGATGATTTCCAGAGCTATAATACCGAAAACAAAAGCCATCTCAAAGTTTTACAAGGACATTCCAAGGGATTTTCAAATACCTCATGAACACCCATTGCTAACTTGCAGATACTGTGTCATAATTATATAAAAAGTATGCCTGGATTCATACACCCCACTATTACAAGAGATTATCACACTAAAGTAGGTAAGTTAAGGTCACTTGGGTTTTTCCTGTAACCAGTTCATGGTTTATAACACTTTTTGGACTGTCCTTTCTTTGACTTTAAAAATAAAATCTATGTTCTTTTCTATTACACATTGATCCAGAAACAGAAATCTGTTTATGTTAACTGAACTGTTAACGAAAACCACCCCAACAATATAGGGTACAATGAGGTCCGTCTTCACTGTGTCGAGGCTAGAATCCCTTTTTCAGTGGTCATGTCTTATTGCCTGATTTACTTGCTTCTTTAATCCCATGTTCCGTGGTACATCTCTCTAACATGTAACAGGAGAAGAATACATGATAAAATATAAAGGAAAACAAAGCTCAATGGAACAACTCAGAAAAACCAGCTTCAATTGTGACTTGTGACTGCCGGCTGAAATATTTCTCTGTCCCCAGGACTGAAAGACAACTAGCGGAGAACCATCCAAAACCCATTAAAAGATGCTCCTGATGATGGTGTTTGCCTTGTACTGAGTAGCTGGAGGTAGAACTGCTAAGCCTTGCAGAAAGAATGTTTTTACCTTTGTTGCTTGTCTCTAGCCTTCGTTTGCAATCCCAAAAGAAATTTCATTTTGTCTCCAGGTATATTGTTGATTACACTAAAAGACCTGTAATTGAACAAAAGAAATGACTGCCCTCCTGTCATCTTAATTAAGTAGGACTCTTAAATAAATCAAGTCAGCTCTACTTCCTCCCCTAATGCTAAAAAGAGCAATGGAAAAATAAAAAACAATTCCACACATAAAGCCTGGAGATAATAGAGAGGTCTGTGGTGGATGTCACGCTATGCGTGGGTTTGAAGTGCCTACAACGCACAAGGAATAAGCAAAAACAATTTCAGCACTTTGAGGAACTACGTGTCCTACAATTTGGGGTTGGTACCTAATTATGAACTCACGCAAAGGATGCCTAATATCCTCCAGGCAATCTATGGAGCTGTATAAAAGCTTTCTGCATTAAGCCTTTCATTCCACTTCTCTCACCTTACTCGCCTTCGTGAATTTGGTAAGTCAGATTTCTCTCAGACTTTACTAAACTTATTAACTCCAGACCAAGCCTTCTTCAGTTGCTGCAAGGCTGCCAGTGATATGTAGATCATTTGCTACTGGAAATAATATTTGGTTTCTCATTCATTACTAGGGTCTGTAAAGATACGCTTCAGCAGAGGGGCATATCAAGCAATTTTGAATTGCAAACTTGTAACGTTTTAGCACTTCAGAGAATTCCTTGTCTATTTTAGAAGATAAAAACCAGTTCATATACGTGGTTGTATACGGCTGCATTTAGCAGAGCTCTGCTGAGTTTATAACAGGAAAGATGAAACTTATTAAGTTGAAGCCATCAACTAACAGTAATGTAATACTATCAAATCAGTTCAACTGGAAATACCAAAGATACAACAGAAAAGTACATGACTTTGTCACACTAAAGTCAAAATAAGCCTCCAGATTACAGTGCTAGGAAGAATAGTAATAGGAAATATGCTGAATTCCCAAATTTATTACTGACACCCTGTAGCATTGCTTCATCATAACCTCCTGTTTGTTATTTCTTCAGTGTTAACATAAAAGACCGTCCATCCCTACGAGATGTCTTGCTACGACCTGTGCTCCACCTCTGCCTGTGGCGTCAACCGCCCCCAGCCCCTCGCTGACAGCGGGAATGAGCCATGCATCCGTCAGTGCCCTGACTCCACCACCCTGATCCAGCCACCTCCAGTCGTCGTCACCTTCCCCGGCCCCATCCTCAGCTCCTTCCCGCAGGATTCAGTTGTGGGATCCTCTGGAGCACCCGTCCTTGGGGGCTACAGGGGCTCCCTTGGCTATGGGGGCTACGGCTCCCTGGGCTATGGGGGTCTGTATGGCCATGGGGGCTCCTCGCTGGGCTACGGGGGTCTGTATGGCTACAGGGGCTATGGCTCCCTGGGCTATGGGGGTCTGTATGGCTGTGGGGGCTCCCTGGGTTACAGAGGTCTGTATGGCTATGGTAGATTGTATGGGTTTGGCTCTTGCAGCCCTTACTCCTACTGGTCCAACAGGTACAGCCGTGGCAGCTGTGGTCCCTGCTAAATCCTATAGAAATATCCCAAGTGAGGTATAACTGATAAATGAGATCTGATGGTTTCACAGCTAAAGAGGTCTGCACCTCCACTGCTCTGTTCCAAGACCACAGAGCTGTGTCCCTTCAGCCCCTTTTGAATTTTTCTTCTCAACTCCTGCCTTTATTTTCTGCCTTAATGCTTCTCCTGTCACATTTCCATATTTCTTGGGGCAATATGTTGCTCAAAATGTTCCTGTTTGTTCAAATCTACAGCTAAAAAACCCAGATCAATCATATGTGAACGTATCCCTGAGTGGAGAACGGTTTCCTACTTCTTGGAGACTCTGAAAATGTATTCCTTCTCTCACTGTTATTAAAAGTTTATTGCATCGAAGTTTACATGTTCTGGTGTTCTTTTCTCATGGCTTTGCCCTTGTTACTTGTTTTAGAAGTTTAACCTGTGCTTTCATCAGTCTAAACTATGTAGAGGAATGTCCTGCCCCCAAAAACCCCAGGGATTTCAATTGTACAAAAGCATTGTGAAGCCTCAGCAGAGAAGGAGCTATTGCCCTGGCCTCCCCATTTTCAGCTAAAGATTCTTGAGATTTTTGAAGAATTTGGCTTCTTGGTTGTACATCCACTGGTTCCACATTACTGCTGGTAGAGAAATGAAACAGTAGGTCACTAATTTTAAACTCTTTCCTAAAAGTGTTAATTTTAGTAAGACTTACTTCCAGGTAAATCTTTGAGTAATCTCTTTGAACCTCAGGTTCTAACTCAAATACTTATACTCTGTCCTCAGTAATACTCTCTGCAGCAAGCTGAATTAATTTCCTGTCAAATCCTTGAAGAAATTTTCCTGGGGCATACAATAAAACTTTTAAATCGGAATGGTCTTTCTGTATAATCACAAAATCTGATGATGTTGGATGATTTTTGACAGAAAAGTCAAAGTAGCTACTCCAGACAGCTACCCCAAAGGCTAATTCTTATATACCAGTGAGAATGGCTGGAACGGGTAGAACATAGTTATGGTGCCTGAAAAGCTTAAAAGGTAGAAAAAGTCACAACGCAGCATACATAACCTCAACACTGTTGTTGTGTTTCCCAGTTCCTTCTACGTGTGAAGTTCTCACAACATAAACCCCCATTTTCAGCAGCTCTAACTTGCAGCCTCTCCCATGATATTCCTCATCTAAAACGTCCATTAGATGGTCTACCCACCTGTGAAGAGCTGTTTTCCTTGTTGCAGCTCCTCCTACCCTCTCCCTCTCAACTGCTCTGTGCAAATAACCTTCACCATTCTCTCCCTAAATCCCTCCTGCCTGAGGGCACCATCCACCACCCTTTTCTTCATAATCTGCTTTGAGTCCAGCCTCAGCTGAGGCACCAGCTCTGCTTCTGCTGTGATCAGCAAAGATGTTCAAGTGGCTCATTAGGGAATGGAGGTTTAGTGTGGTTTCTTTCTAAACTAATGTTATTATCGTAACCCAGGACAGCTGGGGAGGGAGGATTCCTGCTCCCAAATGTCTGCAACACAGGGTGACTGAATTCACTGATAGCTGAACCATTTCAGCTGTGTTTTTGAAGTCTGAGCCTCACTCTATGTAAAGATGTGAGTTTCCCGCATTTACAGAGAGGAGAGCTGCATATCCATAGCAGAAAAAATGAAAACCAAAAGTTGATTTGTTTGATGCAGAGTAGAATCACTTTAATGAGAAAAAAATGTTCACAGAAAAGCATTGTAGAATTTTCAAGAATATGCATCAGAGTACAAGTAGTTCCTTCCATAATTATTCTTGTTAGACAGTGAAGTGCCATTTTATAAGAATATAATATATTTGGTTTATCCCACTCATTATACACATAATTGGAAAAAAAGCCCAAATGACCATGAGTAGAAAGTGAAGAAATTAAGGATGTGCGGTGTGCTCTCAGCTCCACTGCAGTGGCTGGCAGCGATCAGGATTTCACAACATCTCCTTCGGGACCACTACTGTGGATCAAGATTCTGTCTCTCCATTGCCGGTTATTCCTTACTCAGTGGATATTTCTGCTGTGTTTACCAGAACCCGCAGCTGCCACGGCTGTACCTGTTGGACCAGTAGGAGTAAGGGCTGCAAGAGCCAAACCCATACGATCTACCATAGCCATACAGACCTCTGTAACCCAGGGAGCCCCCACAGCCATACAGACCCCCATAGCCCAGGGAGCCATAGCCCCTGTAGCCATACAGACCCCCGTAGCCCAGCGAGGAGCCCCCATGGCCATACAGACCCCCATAGCCCAGGGAGCCGTAGCCCCCATAGCCAAGGGAGCCCCCGTAGCCCCCAAGGACGGGTGCTCCAGAGGATCCCACAACTGAATCCTGCGGGAAGGAGCTGAGGATGGGGCCGGGGAAGGTGACGACGACTGGAGGTGGCTGGATCAGGGTGGTGGAGTCAGGGCACTGACGGACGCATGGCTCATTCCCGCTGTCAGCGAGGGGCTGGGGGCGGTTGACGCCACAGGCAGAGGTGGAGCACAGGTCGTAGCAAGACATCTCGTAGAGATGGAAGTCAGTCTGTAAGACACGGTAATTTATGTTAACATTGAAGAAATATCAAACATTAGGGTTGATGCTACTAACAACAGGGGAGCACAGGTCATAGCAAGACGTCTTGAAGGATGGAAGTAAGCTGCAACAAACACTGATGATTAGACTAAGTAGAAGAAGACTTCAAAATTCATCAGTTTAATGAATCAAGTACAGGATTTTGTATAAATAAATTGATTTCACAGTTTGCAATCATAATCCTCTTTTTTCAAAGAGTAGATTTTCAAAAAGTGTCCAAAAGATGTCTACACATACAAAAGCATATGGGAAATGTTATACCTAGCTGTGAAAGTGTTGTCACTCACAATTATCCCGTGAAGAACTTATATAGATTTCTACACATTAAACTGGAAACTGAGAAGCAAAAGCTGAGAGAGCATGACTTTGTTCAAGGTCATTTGATGAGTCAGGAGGAAAACTTGGATTTGGGTTCAGCAGGTTTACATGAGATGTAGTTTATATATGACTTAATTACAGTAGCTTCTTCTTCCCACTCATCCCAATTTTACTGAGAGTTGTAGGAACAACAGATTATAGGATTGTGACTGGCCAGATTGCTCAGAAAGCTGGTTGACAAGACAGTAAAGGACAGATGGAAACGTTATTATCCCAGTTCCCATCTATGCAGCCACTGTATGGATAGTATCTAGAGAGTTTCAATATAAACAGCCTTTTAGTCCCTAACGTCTTTCCAAAAGCTCATTATTATTCCCAGGACAAACTTTGGAATACATTAAATGCACTGAAGTAAGAATCATAAAATCATAGCATATCTCAAATTGGAAGGGACCCATCACGATCATTGAATCCAACTCCCTGTTCCTTGCAGGACTACCTAAAACTGAAATAGATGACTAAGAGTGTCTTCCAATTACTCCAAGGTCCAGTGTTTCTGACACAGAACTCCACAGAGACCCACGCACCAAACAGGTGTATCTGCCACCCCAGAGCCAGCATTAGAATCCGTGTCTCAAGGCAACACAGATACATCCACAGTATGGATGATGGACATCAACTGAAGTTGAAAACAGCCACAAAAAGAGACATTGATAGCAATAGAGAAGAATCAGACTTACCCAAGTCACCAAGAAGTCAAGGGAATTGTTTGGAAGAGCTATGAGAGGGAACAGCTTTTATATCGGAGCAGCTGGAGGTACAAGATCAACGTTGGTTGCCCGCCCCAGTTTCAAACACGTGTAACCCATCAAGATGATGAAATTGCTGTGTTCATTATTGGAGTTTATGAGTCCTTTCAAATTTGTTTGTAATAAGGACCTAAACATTACTTCAGATTATAGAGAATTCTTTCATCTTGTGACGACTTGGGGAAAATTAGTACCTGACATTATTCCAGTCACTTCCTTAAAATGACAACAGAAATTATTAAGCTAGCTCCTCTCATATTAACACCTGGAGACTGTCTCATGGGTTTATCAGAATTAGAAACTGCTGTCATGGACAGGAATTTTGTTTAAGTACATATAATTCACATTACAACCTGCCAGAAAAGAAGTTAAAGACTGTCAATGAGATATGCAGGAAGGCTGGGGGTGGTTCCTACATGTTTAGCATCCCTACCTACAGCTGGGGGACAAGGCACCATTGAGACCTGATGATGTTCTCCAGTAGTATTGGACACTGGCGGTAATGGGGACAATTCAGCTCAGAAGAGCAGCAGCAGCCCCAGGGACCTGCAACGCGTGCTTCACTCTCTAAATAGGGCTTATGTGGAAACTAAAATTTACTTTTGAGCAGAAAAAAATGGTGAAACCCCTCATTTTGGGGTGCTGGGAACTCTTTTCATGTGGATATGAGTGGAATTGATTTCTCCATCCATCAGTCACTCAAACAGTTGTATTCTCTTACAAAAAATGTGTAGGGTTAAGTCTGCAGGGTTTTGCGTAGGAGACAGAGAGCAAGCCTTTGTATCCCTGAGGCTTGCAATTGTTTTTTGAGAGATAAACAAGGAATGAGTTTCTGAATTTATCTAAAACTACAAAGAAATTGGTGATCCCAAAGAGACTTTCCCCAGGTATTGTGGGTTTGATGTTGTCAATACAAAGGTTGTGCTTGAGAATGTTTAATATGCCTGAGGAAACCTAAGCTTTCTCAGTACAAATGGATCCTCTGGTGCAAAAATTGAAATGTGACAGAAGTGCTATGAATTATTGACTTTGATTCTCGAGAATTCATGATGTCCTGTAATACATTTTTGTTGCTGCAAACTTAAGTCCAGGACAGGGCTGAGCTGGCAGTTTCTGTGACCAGGGAACAATTGGGAACTTGGAGTGCACCATGCAAAACAAAGGCTGGGTCTTCCCTTGTTTACAGATGTGCTATTTTAATACTGCAGACTCTACCTCATAAGTTAGCTCTAAATTATGAGGTGGGTTTCTCAGCCTTTGAGGTGGTTAGAAGTTTTTTTGGACAATATTTTCAAGCTTCCAGGGAGCAAGTCTTTTCAAATGCCACAAACTATCCACTAATGGTTTGTGAATGTGTTCTTACAATTAGATGAAAGGTATGTACCTGGATTTAGGCGCCTAGCAATTGTGGAATGACACCGCATTTAAATGTGTAAGTCAAGATACTTGTGTCCTTGGTATAATCAGTTCATGGCTAAATACTGGGGATTTGTGTATCTTCAGGTTTTTTCGGTGTAGAAGTCTAGAATGAAATATAAACTTTTAAACACAATAAAACATTTCATAAGGTGTTTAATCAGTGTATCTTTATAATTTTCAGCTGCACATCAGACCACAGAAAGAGAGGATTTTATTATTTGCTCAAGATGTTACAGTTCTACCAATGGTCAGACTTTATCCACACAAATTATTTATCTGTCTCTATCTTGGTGTATCTCTGGATAGCTTTAGCAAGTTCCCACCAGTCATGTTTCATTTAACTCCATTTCTCAGTAGGCTTCAGTATTGCCTGATTTGAAGATGGACCTAAAAATGATTCCTGAAGGCTTTGTATCAGGGGACAGCGAACTGGGAAATGTGGGTGGTTTAAAAGGATGTTCTATCTCAGCCTTCTGCTTTAAATGGTCCAAAAGACTTGCCAGTATTTGAGGAAAGGACAGGGAGAGTAACCCACAGCTGAATGCACTGAAAAGAAAGCAAGGGGTATTTCACCAAGTCCCTTGTTCATTAGATGAGGCCATCATCGTGTTCAGGAGCAAAAGCCAGACACTAGAAAAGCATTTGAGGACCACAGGATGTTTTCTGTGTCTTCCTTTGGGTCCAGTATTGGTCTCACGTTAAGTAGCTGAGAGCACAGATAAAGATAAAAATGGTGACATCAAAGTTGCTCTAATGGAACTCCATTTTACCGACCGGTATCTCTACAGTCTGGATTTAATGGAAAAATCTGTGCACATCAGATGACCGCAGTCACGCAACGAGCAGCCAGGTTTTGCCATTATTAATGGAGAAGCTAAGGAAGAGCATTAGTATAATGCTTGTTGTAACACCAAGGATGTGAATGGAATGATAACAGGAATGAATATGACATGTAACCATTTGAGATGAAAGAGGCTTCTGTGATGAAATGCATCTACCGTATTTCATGAGACTTCGAACCATAAATAGTCAGCAAAACTTTGAGGACCTGCGTGTCATATTAGTTTTGGGTTTGCCCCAATTAGGCACATGCACAAATTGCAGCTTACATGATCCCCATGATCCAGGGAACTGTATAAAAGCTCTTCCAACGCAGGGCTCTTCATTCCACCTTGCCTGCTTTATCCACCTCGGTGAAAAGGGTAAGTGTCATTCTGTGTGTTCTCTTTCCTAAAATTCGAGTATCTCTTTTCTGCCAATTTTAGTTAAGGTCGGAATCATCTGTAAGCATTCTAAGATTCTTAAACACGTTGGATTATTTCATGATGCTTATTTTTCTTATTTGATGTTGAACATCCATGTATTCAGGTTTAAAATGGTAAAACCTGTTTTTTCAAAAATTACTGTTTCCTGTTCGTACAAATTTGAGCTATCAAAGCAGCTTCCAAAACATCAACAGAAGACTTTTTCAAGCACTAGGGATTTTTTAAGGCTTTTTCATCTACGTTTCTTATGTGTCTATGTAAATGTATGCATTTCTTGAGAGGACAAGCTTAACCAGAAAGAACAAGTATTGGAAAATGGAGAAGAAACTAGGAAATCCCAACCTACCCTTTACAATGTCCTTGCTTTGAACAGGGAGTTCGACTAGGTGAGCTCTGGAACTCTCTTTTAATCTAATATTTTATTGGTTCTAATGACGAAAAAAATTGTTCACAGGCGATATTCCTAGTCCTGCGACAGGTTTTCTTTTAGATTGGATCAGATCCTATGGTGAAAGTCTTCTTGAAGAGCTCAGATCCCAATATACTTACCTGCAGTAGAAACCTGGCCCTAGTTATCGGAGTGTACTAGTTTCCCATCTGGGAAATCAAGACAATCTTTTCACCCACTCTGTGACTCTCAAGCTACTTTGCAAGCACTTCAGGGCAGGGAATGCCTTATTTAATCCATGTTTATAGCAAGTTCAGCATACCGGCAGCATGATTCTAGCTATTGCTTCTGGAAGCACATTACAGGTCAATATGGCAGAGTTGTTCTTCAAGCTACCCATTAATTTACTATATCAACTTTGCTGGTTGTCAGGTTACACCGCTTTGGTTTTGCTAGTACAAAACAAACATGAAATGACCTTTCAGACACAGGCATTGTAAGAGTGGCTGCAAAGTATAGTGGAAGCCATTTGCAAAATAAAGGGCTGCGTAAAAATTTTGCAGTGTTTGGCAGTGGGGTATAACAAAGAACTACTTCACAGAATCATAGAACCATAGAATGGTTTGGGTTGGAAAGGAACTTAATGATCATCTAGCTCCAACCCACTGCCACGGGTAGGGACACCTTCCACTAGACCAGGCTGCTGAAAGCACCATCTGACCTGACCTTGAGCACTTCCAGGGATGGGGCATCCACAGCTTCTCTGGCCAAACTGTGCCAGTGCCTCGCCACCCTCACAGTGAAGGATTTCTTTCTGGTACCTAATCTAAATCTCCCTTCTTTGAGTTTAAAGCCATTACGCTTCTTAAAGGGAACCAAGCATCAGAAATTAGGGACAAGACCATAGAAGAGATGACTGCTCAGTGTGCAATCTGGGCAATGCTGATTTACAAGAGGGAGAGGTGTCTCATGAAAAATACTGAAGAGAAAGAAGAACAACCAAGACCTGAAAGATAAAGCCATTATTCTAGTCCATGTGTCCAACTTCCAAACTCTTTTTCCCATTGATTTTGTGCTTTGTTTACTCATCAGTGTGTGTTGCAGATTACCTCCATCCCTGCAAGATGTCTTGCTACGACCTGTGCCCCACTGCCATTGGTGGCATCTACCGCCCCCAGCCCCTCGCTGACAGCGGGAATGAGCCATGCGTCCGTCAGTGCCCTGACTCCACCACCCTGATCCAGCCACCTCCAGTCGTCGTCACCTTCCCCGGCCCCATCCTCAGCTCCTTCCCGCAGGATTCAGTTGTGGGATCCTCTGGAGCACCCGTCCTTGGGGGCTACGGGGGCTCCCTTGGCTATGGGGGCTACGGCTCCCTGGGCTATGGGGGTCTGTATGGCCATGGGGGCTCCTCGCTGGGCTACGGGGGTCTGTATGGCTACAGGGGCTATGGCTCCCTGGGCTATGGGGGTCTGTATGGCTGTGGGGGCTCCCTGGGTTACAGAGGTCTGTATGGCTATGGTAGATCGTATGGGTTTGGCTCTTGCAGCCCTTACTCCTACTGGTCCAACAGGTACAGCCGTGGCAGCTGCGGGTTCTGGTAAACACAGCAGAAATATCCACTGAATAATGCAAAAGTGAAAAACGAAATGCAGATTCACCAGTGAGCAGATGAGTGACGGCTTTGTGAAAGCACTCACAAATCCTGTTCAGCGCGGAGCCTTCTGCATGCTACTCACCTCTCCTTTTTTTCCTTTGAATGTTTTCCTGATCTCTTCAGGGGTCCAATTCCTTGTTATCTTCTGCTTCATCACAGTTGTCGGAATGCAGTGAGACATTTAACAGCGTCTTTCAAAATGCATTTGACTCTGACATCTTGGATATACATCCTTGCTATTGCAAAGTATTTTTATTCTTTTCGTTCTCATTAAAATTGTGTTGCATCATTTAAAATAAGTGTGTTGTGATTTTGTGTCCTCATCCATTCTGAATTTGCCAACTTTTCTGGATAAAGCTGCCTGTCGTACATATGGCTGCAATAACATTGTGCAAACCCTGCCCACATAGTGAAAGTCTCCATGAGGAGTCCTTGCCAGGCCTGTTTCACCACTGAATTGCAACAACATGGTCCCAGCAGGCTGGCCATGGATGAAGAGCAGCCTTCTCTACACATTACTTTATTAGACTCCCCATTCATGAGTTTGTGAGATAATTCTTTGAACTACAAGTGACTGTTGGCACCCTGAAAGTTAAGTTCTTGCTTATTCCACTGCAGACTTCTAATCCAAAGTCATACAAATAATTTCACCGCCACCGCTCTTCACGGAAGATCGGTGGCTGATATAATAAATGAATTTCAGATTCTGTGTCTCTCTAGCACAGAGTAGCCTAGATCCGTGCTCTTGAATTGTCTCACTCTCCAAAATTTTGTCTGTGTGCAGATGATAATTCTTCAAAACCACAATAAGGACCATGTGCATAATTTCACAGTACATCTGACTGGTTCCTGGGTTTGGGTTTCTTTGGTTTGAGTTATGTATATATTAAATATCAATAGAATCTGTGTAAATATTATATAGGTAGCCTAAACCCAAGGAATAATACTGCACCCCACGTGGCATATCTTTTTAAGTTATGAGGAAAGCATGTCACCATCTCCTGATTCAAGATGCTTATCTCACAAGATGGTTTTCTTTTTGTGGTTCAGCTGCCAAAAGATCTTAGGCTATATATTTTGCTACATTAAAAAGTATGGTGAAGCATAATGCAGCAGTGTTCAGAGAACATCTGACCAGAAACTGAAGGCTGAAGATGCAGAAACAAGGACAAGAGCTGCTGGGCATGCCCAACTTTACTCCATAACGCAGCAGTGCACACAGCACATTTCTCAGCACTCATTGCCCAACAAAGCCAACTACAAATCTGCCTTTTATTTCATTTAATTGTCTCTGGTAAATTGAATTGCTCTTCCAGCAAGACCCACAGCTTCCACAGTGGTATCCGGTATCAAAACAACAGCCTGAAGGGATGTTCTGCTTGCTGTCAGGACCTGGAAAATCTGTAAGCAAATCTGTTGTGGTAAAGATGACCAGAACAAAAGCTCCCATAGCAAAAGAAGCCCTTAAGTATGGGTGTTAAGATATCCTGCTAAGCTGTCCTGAAGGAAGGAGCTAAGTATCTGGGCTGACAAAGTGATGACAATGGCTGGTGCCTGAGCCACTGCCCTCAGGTCAGGGCAATCAGCTCCCTGCAGCTACTGAGGCTGGTGCTGGCCGTGAACTGGTCAGCTGGCAACA
Organism: Falco peregrinus; assembly: GCF_023634155.1. Lineage (NCBI taxonomy): Eukaryota > Metazoa > Chordata > Aves > Falconiformes > Falconidae > Falco > Falco peregrinus. Next base: position 4,503,143 of record NC_073740.1, on the reverse strand, counting down.
TGACTAAGTGTAAGAGTACCACCGCACAGATTCCCTTGGAACAAAAGGAAAAGTTTAGATCCCACGGAAATGGGAAAGGCAGAGCAGCCGGGATCCTCTGCAGCACTCATTTAGTTCCAGATCCATCCCATCTAATCGTAGCTACCCCACCAAGATCTGCTTGCTGTTGTGGATGTAATTCCTCAAATTTTTTAAACCTTGTAAGAAAAACTATTTTTAAGTGATGGTTAGTGAGTGGAAACACAGGAATATATAAAGTCACATGCTTCCTCAGACCAATGGTTGCTCTTACCCTATACCTTGTCTCTGCTAAAAGTCAGTTCCACGTGGTCTGAAGTTTACTGTAAAACTCCTGATGCTTTATTGAATGAACTGTCCAAACTTCATTCAAATTCAAATAAATTATTGAATTTATTGAATGAACTGTCCAAAGGCTCACCTGATTCCCAGCACCCTGGAGGTCTTTTGTTTGCTATAAGGAGGCTTTGCTTACATACATTTCAAGCTTTGGCTTTCTTCCATACAAACTAATTTGAAAGAGCAGCTGGAAGACCAAGTCTTTAACTATCAAGAGGACATAGCATCGGTTAAATGTGGCAGCGACTGAGGCCTTTGTGGTGTGGTTTGTAGGACTACAACCCATGGGATTTTTTTGTCTTTTAGTGTCAGTTCAGCAGATTATAACTCTGACATTTGAACCAGTGGAGAGCTGACATCTCCTATTTAATCCATTGTGGAAAATACCAGTTTTCCTGGTATAATAGCTGTTAAAACCTGTATATAACATTACCTCCTCATAAATGACAAAAGAGTAATTTGAATTTACAGAAAAAGAACAGTCTGATATCTAAAAAACAGCTGGCTCTGGGAAGAAGGTGGCAAGAGAAGTAAATACAAGAAACTTTTGAGGAGGGACTATTTATGTTTTCTCAAACTGCCTGAAGAACCTGAAACTCCCATTAACACCAGCCCACATTTATCACACATGGTTCACCTCAAAATGATGAAACAGCTTTGCTCAATATTTATGTTTATTACTTGATTCAAATTCTCACGCTGCATGAAATGCAAATTACAAAACAAATATTTCTTTCATCTTAGCACTTAATTGGCAAGATTCATTCCTGGTAACGTTCCATTAAATACAGTAGAATGACAGGAGGAATTATGCTGGCTTCATTTATTTACCTCTTCTTTTATTGGCTGACATAATGATGGTGGCTCAAATGTTAATCGTAATTGCCATCTGCTTGAATATGCAGGGGTTTTTCCCTTCTTTGTTACCTATGCTAGATGAAGTATAACAGATGCAAAACACAGCCTCTTTCTTGCAGAATCAGCAACCAACCTGTATATGAAATCAAAGTTCAGAGTTGGACAGGCCCATTCTGTGCTTTTTAGAAGGAAAAATCAAAAGATATATTGCAAAATACTTTTAAAAATCAGCCAGGCCCATGCCTTCTCTCCCAGACTACCCAGTTGTTCCATTTCTTCACATTTTAGAAGTAAATTCATTGGTCACAACAAAGGTAAACAGTTTCTTAACCAGATTACAGGCAACATGTTCACTATATATATAAATGCACAAATATAAAAATATATCATATTATGTATTCAGCTTCCTAGAGAAGCTGAGCATCTGTTTAAAACACGAAAGAAAGGTAGACCACTCTCAGACTAGGAAAGTCCTGGGAAAAACTTTCAAAACATGGGAACAAAGGCAGATTTTGCAGCAATTTTTGCTACAAACAGTGAAGGGGATGTGAATTAATACATCAGCACTGAAGGAGCCGGTACACAAACTTAAACAAATACAGAAAAACCTAAATTATAAAATTAAATCAACTGAAATCCTAAGGTTAGAAATCATGAGGTGGTAAAGGGAAGAGGAAGAATGTGCTTGACCAGTGCAATGTAATAAATAAATAAATAAATAAAAATGCTGGGCTGTTTGAATCCAACCACACACTTATATTACAATGATGACACATGACTTCATGCGTAAACTACTAAGGAGGGTTTGGGAAGCGCTTAAAAACACACAAAAAGTATTTGAACACCCTTTGTGGGTATTACTGCTCTTGTAATCCCCTAGGGCCACCTCAAAGTCTGGAGGAAAGAACCTCATAATTTAAGTATAACTTCTGGTAGAAATGTTGCAGTGTTTATTACCAAACAACTGATCCACAGGCAAATGAGGATTTATGAGGCTGGTCCAGGCACCGTTCATTGCACACACTTTCAGAAGGTGGGAATATGGGTGGGACACATCTCATCAAACCTTCCCTGCTTAAAAGCTGGGTGTTTCGGTTGAGCTTGTTGTGTGTCTCCGTAGCCAATGAAAGCAAAATTGGTATGTTTTGAGGATGATACCAATTCTGGTAAGGTAAGCACCTGAGATGGGATGAGTTGCCTTGCAGTAATACTCGTCCCACCCCAATAAGTATTGGGGAAGCCTGAGTAATTTCAAGTGACAAGTCACTTGTAACCTGGGCAGTCGAAACTGGTCTCTGCAACAGTATGCACTCTGCAGGCAAAGCCCTGCTAGCCCAGAAAGAAAGAAGAGGGGGGGTTGAGGGGTGGGGGGTGAAATATCTATCATTGCAATAACTATTCCTTGGATAATTCTATTGCTTTTTCTGCCACTTATTCTGGGAAGGAAGCACTCAAAAATTGTTTCTGTGACATCCTTCAGCAAAACTTTGGTTCAATTCCTTTGTAAGATGGAAGAGTAGATCTAAGGGCAAACTAGATCTTCATCATATGAACAAAAAGAAGGAAAAGATAAAGACTAACTGAATGCAGTGGTGGACAGAAATGTATAATGCCAAAAAGAAACCAAGAAATTTGCACCTTTTTCACCACTGCCTTGTGTTACTTTCTCCTTCAGAGCTGTGTAGTGTTGACACAGAGCAGCTATTCCCTGCTAATCCCTTTGCATTTGCAGCCCTTCTGCATTGCTGAACCTGCCAGATAATCTCTGTGATTTGCAGATTGGATTTGCAGATTCCAGGTGAAAAATAAGGAAAAAAAAAATACATATAACCCTTCAGAGGAAACTTCAGCTTTTAGTTTAAACACCATTTCAGATACTAAAATACTTTTTTTGCTGGTCTTGCCAAGCAGCAAGGAAAATCCAGAATTTCTAAATCAAAGACCATTAAACAATGGCCATGATTGTCACAGGTCCAGCACCTCTCTCATGTTTTGTGGTTGTGGGTGGAAAAAGCATCCGAAGGTGTCTTCCACCTCACTGAACATTTCATTGCAAAATGTGTGAGTAGATTAGATTACAGCCTAGATCTAAAGCACTTAAATACAAACCTGTGTATGCCAGCAGGTTATAGCTCTGATTAAAATCATTATGGGAAGTTAATAAAGGAAGTGCTAAATAAATAGAACCAGTTTAATTCCTCCTGCGATGCCAATGAGGAGGGTGGAATGATACCAGCAATGAAGCTGGTCAATTAAGCTTCAAGATGAAAGAGAACTGGGAGCTGGAATGTGCATGTCATGCTCTTCAGAGATTTAGGGTGATTTTGCAAACTGCAAGCAAAACCAGTTTCATCACTTTGGGAAGTTATATGTGCTTCAAATTTGGGCTGGTTGGTGATTATGACTTCATGTGTACCATGTGCCACAGATCCCCCAGGCAATCTGCAGGATGGTATAAAAGGAGCAGGTACGCAGACCTGTTCCATCTCCTGCGCACTCTCTTCTACATCAGGTAAGTCTGATGCCATTACATCTCTTTCCTAATGCCAGAATGCCTTTGCACTGCAGCTTAGAATACTGCTCACTATTACATTTGGGGGTTTAGGACTTTTTTTTGATTTGTTCTCTTTTTCTCTCTTTTTTTTTTTTTTCAGTATGTTGGCAAGTATGGTAGTCTTTAGAAGTCAAGATCAGGGCTTGAGGCATTTATATCACTACAATTCATATTTGGGCATTCTTGTACTGTTAGCAGAGTGAAAATGTAGGAAGCCGTTAAATTTAAAATGCAGAATTCTCCTGCACCATTTCAGTAAATGATTGAATTGGAGAGACATGGCCATATCCTAAGCTGTTTGATAACCCAGCTGAAGAAAGAGCATTATCTACATAGGAATATTATTGCAAAATAATCCTAGCCTGTATTTAGTTCTTATGGATAGGTAAAAATTAAATCCTGCTTATTTTAAAGCCTGGTTATTTTCACCAGGCACAATAATAAGGGAAGTAGACCGGTGGCCTGATCAAGTGAACAAAATAATATTCCCTATTTTTACTGGGAAAAGTGCTAAGCCACAAGCTTTTGGGACCAGACGTAGCTGAAATGGTAGTTTGAAAACTGAATTTTTATCTGATGAAGGAAATCAGCTCCTTACATTTTACCAATCTGCTCCACGCTCCATATGAAATTACACTGCTATGCCAAGAAATATTTGGATATAAATATTTTATAGGGAATATTTACTTATTACATCAGGTATCTGAATCTATATGAAGGCTCAAATGCTTTGGGGGTTTTACCAGAGGGATTACAGAGATTAAGAGAGCCTAGAACTGAAAGGGGACAACTCAAAGTATAGTACCTCAAAGAGCCTGAAAAGAAACAAGGACCAGGAAAAGCTGCAGAAATGTGTGGCTAAAGCAGTGCTGGGTTCTTGACTCCATCCCATTGCTCCCAGTACAAAATCTGCTTCTGTCCCATTCAATGTAATGAGAAGGTCAACTCTGGTGTAGCCTCCTGCAGCTCCTGGCTTTCTACCTACATTCACCAGGAAGGAGTGCTGGTGTTTTAGTAAAAAATGTGCCACCAACACTCTGTGAAGGCAAATTAAAAGAAGAAAAAAAGCAGAAGCAATTTCAGAAGGCTTGGTGGATGTCACAAGTGCAGGGATTGCTGGATGGGGAAGATCAGAGCAATGCTGATTGACAGGAAAGTTTGTGAATAGGGTCAACATTTTTGCTCATGCATCTGGTGATCATTGTGCCTGTTCCCCAACAACCCATCACCAAACCTTGACCTGTTGCTCCAGTCAATCTTGTGCTTTGTATTTATGCAGCTCTGTGCTCTCTGTTTCAGGATCACCTTCATCCTCACAAAGAAATGTCTTGCTACGACCTGTGCCCCACCACCAGCAGCATCGCCTGCCCCCAGCCCATTGCTAACAGCTGCAACGAGCTGTGCGCCCGCCAGTGCCCCGACTCTACGGCCTTGATCCAGCCGCCCCCCGTGGTCGTCACCTTCCCCGGCCCCATCCTCAGCTCCTTCCCCCAGCAAGCCGTGGTGGGCTCCTCCGGAGCACCCGCCTTTGGGGGCTCCCTGGGGCTGGGGGGCCTCTACGGCACTGGGAGCCCCTACAGTTATGGGGGCTCTCTGGGATATGGGGCCCAGTATGGCTATGGGAGTTCAGCCCTCTCCACACTCAGCAGCGGGTACTGCAGCCCATACTCCTCCCGCCAGTACAGCCGGTTCCTCCGCAGCACCTGTGGGCCTTGCTAAAGGCAGCAGAGAGGTCCCAGAAGAGCCACATGAAGATCCATATGCAGAGCAATGAGGACAGGGGTTCAGTGTTCCTGCAGCCCTGCGATGGAGCTACTGCCACTTACCCTTCCCAGTCTTTTTTCTGATTTTTGTTTGCCCTTCAATTTCTAATTTTTTTTTTGCTATTGTTGCCTGTTCCAGCTTTCCCATTTTTTTTAACCAACGTGGGGCGGCCTGTTGTGTATGGACATCGCTCATAATGACAAGTGTCTTCTTCAGTAGTTGCACAGCAGACAGAAGAAATCCAGCTGAGCAATATCTCTGAACAGGACATTTATTGAACATCCTCTGAAATTGTTTGGAAACAGATTTTTCGTACTCTGTGAAGTCTCGCTTTGCAAACACGGGCATTTCTTGCTCATTAAAATTTTGTTGCATCTCACAGCAGCCTTCTGGTTTCCCTTCCTCCCTTCATCCACAGCCCATCCTGGGCAATATCTTCCCACGGGCAGGACCAAGCTGCTAACTGAGCAGTAATACTGCAGAACATTTGAGCACAGACTGAATTTACAGCGTCACAACTCTTTCTGTAATGATGCTCCTGAGTAGCAGCTTTCCACCTTTTGAAGATATGAAAAGTTTAAAATAACATAGCATTTTAACTCCTGTTATTTAGACATGACTTCAGTGGGGCCTTTCTATGAGCAGCCAGAGAATTGTGGGTTTCCATGTTGAGCTCAGCATGGCCACAGATGCCACCAAAGTGGGTGCCCAGCAGAGTACTTTCCAGATGTAAATTTGCACCTATAGATGCTCAACTTACAGCATCAACTTGCTCAGTGGTACTTAAACTCCAGACATCCCAAGCAGCTAATAGTTATTCCTCCTTGCAGCTGTCAGCTTTTCCACCCCAACAAGAAAGAGGACTAATCCCTGTTTCCTCCAAGAAATAGCTGTAGTGCAGTATCAGGAGCAGCAACAACGCAAATTGTAATGAAGCTACAGGTGCGGCATGTTCAGTGCTGTGCAAAGAATAAACCCAATCCCTGTCCTCAAGTGCTTCCAGAGTAAATAGACAAGCAAAGCATGAACATCATTGCTCTTTTCCCCTTTTTTGCAGATAGGCATCTTTTATACAGTTTAGAGGCCATGTTTTCCATACTGATAAAAACATTAGTAAATATCTTCCCCAGGTGACAAAAGAATCTCTTGGCAAAGCCTAGAACTGAACTCTCCAATATCCCCATTTAACCACTGACATATGGTCTCTGTTCCTGGTTTTCTATTCCAGCAGTTAGCTTCAGGTTTGCTTTTCATTGTTACGCTCATCTCCTTCAGGAAAAGAGGAAAATAACTCCAGATAAGGAGCACAGCATGGAATATTCCTGTCTGTCTCTTTGCTGTGGCATCAAGAGCACTGGCATATATTGGAACAGGGAGAATTTCAATGATGTCAATCTCCATATTAATATTCAAATTTGCCTGTAATCTAGGTCAGTACTCTGACTGCTTTGAGTGAGTCAATAATGCTGAAAATGAAAATGTCCTGAATACTTTTAAGATAGAACTCTGAAAATGAGATAATCCATCCAACTGACATGTTTTCATTGAATTCTGCTTGTTTTGGCTGAAAGATGGTATGTGGCATGGCCGGTAGTACACAGGGCAAAGGAAATTTAACAGAATTTAAATAAAACAAAATAAATAAAATCATAGAATAGTGGAATCAAGGAATGATTTGGCTTGGAAAAGACCTTTAAAGATCATCTATCCCAATCCCTTTGCCATGGGCAGGGACATCTTTCACTAGATCAGGTTGCTCAAAGCCCCCTCAAACCTGGCTTTGAACATTTCCAAATGTAACCTAAGGATTCCAGACATGGCTTATTATATAATGTCTTTCTAAAAGAGGAGAATGAACAAAAACAAAAAAAAAAAGTTTCCTTTCCTCGGGTTTCTCTGATAGAGTATTTTATTTAAAACATCCGAAACATTCAAGTTCAGATTCTCCAATTACAAAAGTGATAAAAGGTAGAGTGCAAGTAGTGACTTTACTAATTCCTCCAGAATCAAGCCCTGGAAGGAAGCTGGAATTCATCAGGGCTTATTTCTGGTTCTGTTATGTTGAGCCATGTGCCTGCAGGCTATTTACCAGTGGTGTGAGTCTGAACCACATAAAAAACCATTAGGCTTTAGCAGTGACTACATATTTAGCAAATCCACCTATTTAAATCAAACATGAAAGGCTTAACACCCACACATATCTGTCTCAAACTGTGATTTAGTGCGTGGGGAGGACATACACTTCAGGCTGTGTTTACATCACTTTTATGAATCAGCTTCTGATTGCATCTCATTTAACAATAGTGTTACCTTGTACTAGGATTTAAAAACATGCTCAGAGCACATTTAGACAAGACAGAGGAGAGTGTAGTGACCTCTGTAGTTCAAGATGAGACAGAGTGATTTCATTTATTGTTGCTTCCTATTGTGGGTAATTACTTGTTTCATGGCAGGAGGAACAGGAGTCTGAGTTGCTGGTGCTGTCAACAGGTTGGACATCCCATGGCTGACCCCGAACTGCAGAGACCTCACAGCCAGATGTGGTCCCCACGATGCCATGCCCAGGAAAATGTCAAGAAGCACCGCTTCCAAATTATCATGATAAACAGCAGTTGGTGTTCCTCCCATCTCATATCTGCACGTGAAGTGACCCGAGAGGCACTGGGGCTGCCAGTGAAACTGGTTCTCTTCTACCGTGCTCATCCGTGAAAACGCTTGCATGACAGTGTAACCCAGTGCCTTTGGGAAGTGGCAGGCTGCTGGTGGTCCGCCTCAGTACAGAGCAATGGGAGGCAGTTAAAGGACAGTCCTTTGGCGTTTGCTCTGGTCTATAGCCATAACATGCAAACTCAGGCTGGCAGCTGAGAATCGGCAATGCAAATTTTGCCCTTCCCTGCTCTCCAAGGGACGCCTCTGCAGGTTACTTTACAAAATAATGGAGCGCTACGCCTTCAAACACCATTCAAAGTCAGTAGCATCCATCAATCAATCACAACATGCTATTGTGATCTATTTATAGTCCGGGCTCTAACTTCTAGCTCCCACGTGTGCCTTTTTTGTAGTAGAACAAATACGTAGGCAGAGCAGCTTCATCCAGGTATGCTGACAGCATCCACACCAAAGGATGCCTGGCTGCACCTTTTCCCCCCACAGTGAGAAACTGGCTGCTATTGCAAGTCCAGTGCAGAGGTGCTGCAAGACAGGCTGAGAAAAGGATTGGTGTAATTCTGTTTTTCTGTGTGGGATAAAATCAAAGATCTTGGAATGAGGACTTCGTGTAGTGATCGACACCAGAGTGACACGTCTTGAAAATACCTGATCTGGTTGCTTTAGTACTCTACATACCTGCACAAATCAGTACAGGGTTTTTTTGCCAGCATCCTAGCGACTCCAAAAATAATGACACAGTGCATTGCAGACCGAGAAAGCATGAAAATAAGACAAAGACTTCAGACACATCCTGACAAGAAAGAGGTGTTGGCTGCCTACCTCACTGTAGCCTCACCTCATTTCAGATAGTTTTACAAGCGAAGCCACACCTCCCAACCCTTTAAAGTTATTACCACATACTTGCTCCTGTCCAAACAAATTTCTGCAGCGTGAGACAGGGGTTTGCCTGGAATTAGCCTGCCAAGTGTTGCGGAGCTTGTCAGTGTATTGCTGGTACTCCTTGGAACAGCACCTTCACGCAGGGAAGAGCAGAAGTGCTGAGCGGTGTCTGACGTCTGCTCTATCAGAGTCCTGGTTGGCATTGCAAACACAGGATGGGGTGAATGCCACTTAATAGCTGTACTAATTGTATGCAAATTGCATCACTAGAAAAACAGCTCTACAGGACATGCTGAGAAGCCCGGAACCTTGTTGCTGTTGAACAAAGATGTGCTGAACATGTCCAGTACCCCCAATCACCTGTGAGTAGCCTGAAATTTGGGTGTAAAATTCATGACATGGAAATATTATTTTGTCTGAATTATATGTGATGCTCTGCAGGGAAGACTTAAGCATTATTCTTTTCTTTATTTTAACTGGGATTTACTAGAATTTAGAGGTATTAATGGGAAAGTTTAACAATCTCACAGAATTTCAGCAAAGATTTGCCATTCAGTTGAGAATTCCTGTTGGCTACTCAAAGGAAAGTTCTACCCACAGATTTTTACATGCTATTTTTAAACAATGAAGAATATTATAAAACCAGTATACAGGGATGTAATTAAGTTGGAGCCTCAGGCAAGTAGTGAGACTCAGGGAAGCTCTTCAAAGTTACTCGGGTGTTTAACTTTCTTTGCTAGCATGTAGCAAATACACATTGTAACCACACCTGTCCTGGAGGAAATTTCAAATTTAGTTGTAAGGGTTACAAAACATGTTTATCCAGCATAAAATTACTTTTGTGAAAAAAGGCAGTCATGATGCTTACTCCTGCTTAATGGTCCTGGTCATCTTTCAACCTTAGGCATTGAGAAAGCAAACGCTGTCGTGTTTCGCTACAGAGATTGATGTTCACCCAGAATTGTATTTAAACAAATTTGTTGGTGGACAATAAAGACAAAAAAGCTCAGGATTTTGATGCACAGTAATTTAATGAGAAAGTAAGAAGCCAAAGATCTTATTGAGAATGAAAAACATGGGAAAATGTTGCCAGGGTCTCAAGGCTGCAAGCAAAGAACTGCTCCAGGGCTATGCATTCCACATACATTACTCTTGCTTTTTCATGGCATGGGAAGACTTACACAATCTTGTCCCACTTTCCTCCAGCCAAAGATCATTGATATAACTAATTTGAGGCCAGTATTACCAGGAGCCACTGGAAATAACTGTCAGAAAACTAAATTAAACCATTAGCTTGAGAATTATATGCAAGAGATGCACAATTCACGCTCCAGGGAAGAGGTGTCAGCAACAGGGTTTGTGGAGGTATATCTTCCTCCATGTTGGGTGATTGCTCCTTATTCATTGCATGTTTAACATGGTCTGCAGCTCCCAAAACCATAACCACTGGATCCATAGGAAGAATATGACCTCCCATAACTGTACAAGCTCCTGGAACCATAGGAGCCCCTGGTACCCAGAGAGCTCATGGATCCAAACAAGCTCCCAATGCTGGATGGTGCTGAGCTGCCCACTATGCTCTCCTGAGGGCAGGAGCTGAGAATGGGTCCTGGGAAGGTCATGACCACAGGTGGTGGGTAGATTACGGCCCTCGAATCACCGCAGGACGTAACACAGGGCTGGCTCCAGGCATTCGCCACTGGCTGCATACAGGTCACCTCGCAGGGCACAAGGCAGCGGGAGCTGATCATCCCTCGGTAGGAAGACATCTTCTGGGAATGGAGGGAAATCTGGAACACACAGCACCGAGGCAACACAAGGGTGAAAGCTCAGATACTAATATAATGGAGATTGAGCTTGGCAGAGAAAGAATAAAAGACAGCAAGACCAGAAGAAGGCTGAAGGTTTCTGATTTGTCTCAGCAGCCATGTGTCTTTTCTCAGCTTCTCATGCCCTCCTCCTCCTCTTCCCTGGAACAAACTCTGTTTCTTTTGACTCCTAATTACGGAGCCAATTTGATACACAAAATCATCATTAACAATAAAAGAAATCGCATATTTGAACTCAAGCTATGCCCCATCCTTTACCATTTCTCTTTTCTACCATTTGCTTTTTGAATCTGACTTAACTGTGACACTCAACCATTTCTCTTATAAACAATGGCAAAAAAGAACAGAAACACTGGCTAGCACTTACATAGTAGCACCCTGTGCTGGTTCTGAACCACCTGTAATCAATACAACTGTATGAGGCAAGTCATTGTTATTCCAGCTTTAAGGAAGAGGTAACTGAGGCTGAGAAGTGAACGTCTTGCCCAGAGCCATTTCATGAGGCAAAATTCAGACAAGCCTGGTGGTTAATGACAGTGTTATTCCCCAGGCTTTCAGATGCCACAGCTGGCACCAAGGTTCCCTTGCACGTGCTTTACACAGATAAAATGAGCAGCAGCCACATCCCTGAAGAGCTCATAAAAAGTTTGCTTGGCAGGATATCCCACCTTGGGGTGGGAATGCAGTATCAGTGAGGTTTCCAGTATATTTAGGACCCCTGTGAATGTGGTCCCAGCTGTCCTGCCAAAGATGGCTGAGTTGACAGATGAGTGTGGCAGAACTAGGAGCTGTGTGAAACATAAGATCACTTGCTCACTCATAAAATCGATTTGCAGCTCCTCTTGATCTCTGTCCTGCCTTACTAAAACCCATAAAATGAAAGCCTGGGAATAAAAAAAAGGAATAAAGTCCTGACAATAACAAGTACTAATGCATGACAGTCCCCAAATTAATGCAGAAATAATTGCAAAGAACAGGACAAAACATTATTGCTAATGGTGGCTTCCTAGTTCACTCTGAGACTCAGAGTTAGTTTTCTTGGTAGTCACCTCTGCAAGTCAACACGAACAAAATAAGGCAAATTCATAAAGGCAAGATGGTTAGGTTGGAGGAAATCGCGATTCACTAAATCCTACTCTCAATAAGTTTGCATGTCCCAATTACAGCAACATCCTAATAGCAACAGTGTCAAGCTCAGACTTACCCCTTCACAGCAAAAGCAAGTCAGGAGAAATGGTTAGAGCAGCCCAGAACCGTGAGCGCTTTTATGCCTTTTCTTGGGCAATCAGGAGGATGTGAAACATTCTTCATGTATGATGTCCTAATGCATTATCAAACAAAAATCCACTCCACCTGCAACTGCCCCAGATAATGCAATTATTTTGCTCAGTGATGGTGATTACTATTGCGTTCTTCTCATTACTCTGGCAGAGTAATATTTTTTTTTATTGCTTTTTCCTATTTCTCTGATTGCCTCATGGAACAAAGATTGCTCAGAAGTTTATCCATAAACACAATATGCTGACATGCCTGAGATACTACCCCACTTTTCCAAGTCATGCTCCAGGAAGGGGGCATTGTGCAATTTATCCCATCGTGCCCACGCGCGTTCATTCCTATGACTCTGATATGAGGCACATTAGACTCCACAGACACCTTCCTACTGAGTCTGGAAATGGGAAGCATTTGTTCCCATCCTCCTGGCTAAGAAACAAACACGAAACACATGTCCCACTTCAAGCTTTAAAAGTACAGGTGGAGGAACCTATAAGCAGGGAGCTGCTGTTTTCCAGCCCTGGCATGGGGGGACAGGAACCTCAGACAATGAGAAGTTCATGCCCAGATTTCATTGTCAGGCACCCCATGGGATCATTGCTGAAGACCTCAGTGCTCCTGAGTGATGAACGATTCATGGTTTGGGATGAAACAGGTCAGGGAGTGAAGTCATGCATCACCCTAGGAAAACCTTGGGCTGGCATCTTATAGTGCAGTTTCAGCTGATGCAGAAGATGGGCTGCTTATTTCAGCAGATTTCTCCCTCAGATCCAACACCCTGTCCTCAGTTCTTCAGCTATTTAATGATAAAACTATTTCCAATGATGTTTATCCATTCCACGTACCCAGGTTGACACAACTTACAAACCCTTTTTTAACCTCTAGAAGATGAGTCCCTCCCCTCTAAAATCCAGCCCTTTCTATAGAATTTAAAGTCAAATGCCTGGTTTTGAGCAACCTTGAGACTTCTGTTCTAAAATCTTAAATTTGTTTAAGTTTGGTCATCTAGCGTTTGGTAACTGTTGCCAGTACTGCAGTGTAATGCCGTACAGGTGACCCATCGAGAAGGTAGAGGAAGCCTTTTTTTCTGGGGCCACGTTGGGATTTCCCTCAGTGTTGTTTCCTAGCAATGCCTCCCTTTAAAGCCACTGATAGTCTACGGTAGAGGATTCACATAAACTCAAAACAGGAATAGAAACAAAGGGAAGAAGGTGTTGTGGGGAAACAACCCATACGGTCTGCTCCTCCTGCCCAAACCACACCTGGTTTCACTTTGTATGGAAGGGATGACAGTGATGACAGATACCTACAGATACTTACCAATGAATCACATAATTCTTGGAGATGCATCCCTCTTCAAACCATCCTGCCCTCCTGAAAGGGCAAAGGGAGCTACATACTAGCGTCGGTTCTGCTGACGCCCCAAACTGCTTCTTTTGGCCAATGATGTTCACTCAGGGTTACAGCCACGTGTTGGCTTTTGTAACTTTGCGGACCCACGAAGTGGCACCTGCGTTACATCTTAATGGTTTTTTCCCATATAATGGAAGCTTTGTGTGCTTTACCGACTTAAACCATTCACAGCCATCTTTGCCAGTGCAAATACGGTGTAGTGAAATACTCAGAGACACATAGCTCTATGAAAATAAAAGTTAGTGTGCAATGTGGACTACCTTTGCATGGATTCCTTGTATGATAAATCACACGCTGTGGCACATATGGATCCATTGTACAAGAACAATCATCACACCCATTTACTAAACTAGCACAGAATATTTTACCTATATCAAGTACATAATTTTATTGTAACACCAACAAAAAAGACTTTGAAATGTATCTGCAAAACCTTCTATAAATCGATTTTGGATTATTTCTTTACAAGCATGCCTAAAAACTCTTCCTGGCTAGCTTGGATGAACATCACAAGAATAGCAAAGGGACATCCTTTGTATCAGTTTGTAATTGAAATCCAGGCTCTGCTCAGGATGCCCAGATGTTTCTGTGCAGTTCTTCCAAGTCCATGGCGGACGGCTTTGGAGTCATCCATCCAAGAGTGCATCTCATACAGTGTGGGTGGAATTTGTCTTGTCTGGTAACACAGCACACGCAGGTTGCACTGGCATGTCTGCTACACCCTAGGAGGAGTCAAACGACAACACAGGAGTGGATGAGACGTCGGGGAGAGGGAGAATGCCATGAAAAAGGAGTAACTGCCAACAAGGAGGCGTCGAGCAGCACTTTCTGTTTGAAGACCAGTATTTCTAGGTACTTGAAAAGTAATGTTTATGTCCTGGTTTGACTAGTTCAAGCCAAAAAGCGTGGCTGCTGCTGATGTGGACACATTAAACTCTGTTGCTGCAGTGGCCATAAAACCTAACTGGGACCATGAAATAAATATTCATAGGGATAATGCAAGACTCAGCACTGCGCTCTTGTGGCTTAGCTGAGAGTGTGACTCAAGCTGAGTAAATCAGTTATCTCGGACACCTCTAGACGAGGTGAATTCATGTCTCTGAGCTGAAGTGTTGGCATATCCTCAACTTGCCTTGAAACTGTGGTGTCATTTTGAGATTAGAATTACTGGCGCCCATCTGGGACCTCCTGAGATAACATTGCTGTCAAGATTCAAGCGTCTTTTTTTTGGAGGGGGCTGATTTTTTTCTGAGATGACACCAAACTGTCCCCTGCTTCCTTGGGAGCAAAGAGGTTCTCCGGTTTCCAGCAGTTCCTTTCTTAGAGGCTTTGATTTAAAAAAAAATCTTCCTTAAATATCAGAGCTGCTTGTATAATTCTGATTATATGACTGTGTAAAAACAGCCTCTTCTGTCGAAGTAGAATGCAACCCTAAAAGGCCCACCAGGCACAGGATGCCACCTTAATGCAGTCTGCTATTAAAGTACTTCTAGGCAATATTCCCATATGTCTCGTGTGTCCATGATTTTGGTGTTTTCTTCAAAACACAGCACGCAAAGTTCAGCCAGCTCCTTGAGCACAGTGATGACAAGGATATAAAGTGAGGACAAAAGTAAAATGCACATATTTACCTGAATATAAAAATCTATCTACACTAAATATTGGCATATTCTAACCTTAATAACAACACTCTGCACATGTATTCTTTGACCGAGTCCTGAAGTGCACGTACCTCCTGATGCAAAGGCTTTTTTATGATGGCATTTACTATGTAAGATGCTGATTCTGGTTCCAGATGCTGGGAAGAAGGAATTATGCATTGCATGGGACATATCCTGGCCCTATGCACATAAGTGCATCTATAATCATCAGCTAATAAAGGGATGTAAGGGAGAGAGGTGTGAAGAGACACTGGATTAAAACAAAAAGAGAATGCTAATAGTAGAATGCAGCATGATTTTTATTAGGAACAAGAAATGGCATTTACTAACAATCAAAAAAAAATATTGAAGGCATGTTTCCAGTTTCTCAGACCTGATTACAAGAAATTCTCCAACAAGGAATGAATGTTTCACAAAAGGTGCTCTTTCTACCCCATGGCAAAACTAACTTTGTCAACCACGATCTGCTTTGCAGAATGCAGGAAGGTTTTGTTGAGCACAAAAGCTTAACCCCGTGGGAGAGCAAAGCAACTACCCTGGTAGAAGTTTTGTTACATCTTCTTGGCTGAACATAAAACCAGAAAACCAGTACATGTCTTCACAGAGAGGCTAAAGCACAAAATGACCAAATTTCTCACCCGTACTGTCAGAATGGAACACACACATTTTGAGAAACCAGTGCGGGTTTACAGCAACAATATTAAAGCAAATAGAACATAAAAAGACAAGCAGAAGAGCGGTTCCCATGGGTGCTGAGCAGCACCCATAGGTCCCAACGCATTAGCCAGGAGTAATGGGTGCCCAAGGCTATGGAGAGCTCCTCAGCTCAGCTGCACATCCAGGTCTTGCCGTCAGTTCCCCCGCTGTTTCTCCTGCCATCCACACCTTCTGCCGCGCTTAGCATGGCCCACAGCCCCCGTAGCGCTGCCTCCAGAGCTGGCTGGTGGAGGAGGAGGAGAAGGAGCTCCCATAGATAAGAGAGCCCTGCAGACCCCTGGGGCGGCCCAGCTCCACTGGGGCTGAGGTGCCCACGAAGCTCTCCTGTGGGCAGGAGCTGAGGATGGGGCCTGGGAAGGTGATGACCACGGGCGGCGGGTAGACCACGGCACGGGAGTCCCCGCAGGAGGTGACGCAGGGCTGGCTGCAGGCGCTGGCGAGGGGCTGTGGGCAGGCTATCTCGCAGGGTGGGGAGCAGCGGGAGCTGAGCTGCTGGCTGCAGGAGGACATCCTTCAGGCACGGAGGGGAACCTGCAATGCACCGGGCAGCCTGCGTCAACCCACTGCTCATGAGCCGCTGTGCAGAGACCACCCTGCTCTGCCTCGCCAGCAGCAGGGAGGGCTCAGCACATGCTGGATGCAGGTGCTCTGCCAAGGCTCGGCTGCTTTTCCTCTCTCTTCCCCTTCCCTGCCCTCCTGCCTCCCTCCCAGGCAGCTCCTCTGCACTTTCCCAGGCTCTCCTGCTAAGCATTGCCCAAGCTGGCCATCCCCAAAGTGACCTGGAGCAATCAAGCTGGAGACCACCCATCACCAGGTTTTGCATCAAAACCCACCTCACGTACCAAAGCCTGCAAAAGGTGTGCATTTTCAAGGAAAAAGAGGCATAAGCAAGACAAGCAGAGTATTTCTGAAAGAATCAGTTAAACCTACTCAAGCACGATGCTTTAAGTCAGAGTTTAAGTCAAACTTACTCAAGACACCAAAAGAGGAGAAGTAAATAGCAGCTCTCTGAGGCTGTCGGCTCTGCGAGCCCTTTTTATACCCTTTCTTGGGCTGCCTGCTGGTCTATGACACCTCATGAACAAGATCTTAATTAGCTCCCAAACACACAGATTACGCATCACTCCTCAACTCCTCATTCATGCAAACAGTTTCCTCATAACAGTGAGCAAGTGTTACCCAGCCCAGCTTTTCCTCAGTGTCTCCCAGGTTCTTCCTTCTTAGAAATCACGCAGGTGACCTCCCCAGGTGGTGCAGTATGTTGATTTACTTTATTTTTCCTGCAGATTGGGAAGTTTCTGAAGTTGTTTTCATACTCTGTGTTCATTACAGTGTTTTAACTCCAGATAAATTGTTACCTTCTTGGGGCCCATTATTAAATTTTCTCTGGGAATATCAAGGAATATGCAAGACAATCCCTCCCCTGTCCTTGTGCAGGTCAGTGTTGAGATGCTGAGTCACTGAGGACACTGCAAACACCCAAGCGAGGCGCGGCGTTGCAGCCCTCTCCTGTATGAGTTAGGGGGTTTGTGTTCAGCTCCCTCTGCTCTCAACCACAGCCCCAAGGGTCCCTGCTTGGGGATAAAAGGAAACACACGGGGCTGGACCCCAGCCTCAGATGTCCCATAACACAGGATAAAACATCCCGCTCCCCTGTGTGGCTTTAAAGGATTTTCTTGCTTGATTCTATTCACATCCAAGTAAAAAACCCACCTGATTATTTTAATAGTAATTGAAGGATTTTGCTCACAGCAGACAGAGGGTCATAAAATCTCTGCAACCGGATGAATGTGCTAGCTGGTATAAATCAGGGCCGTGGTGTGAAGGCTTCAGGGAACACGGGAGAGAATGTGTAGTCGTTGTTTTCTGTTCAGAGTCAAAATAAAAATACAGAAGATCTGCAAGAGTTCACAAAACAAATCGCCTCTATGCTTTACTGTGCTGTATCAGACCTGCAGCACGCAGCTGGGACAGGCAACAGGGCAGACAGAGTAAATCTCCCACCCTTATTCCAAGTATAAAGCCCTACAGTGCTTCAGCTCAACATCAGCAGGGATTTAGTAAAGAAATTCAGCACACAGTGCATTGCACCACTTGTGACATGGAGGAGTGCTCGAAAAATCCTGGCTATGTGGAGCAATTGCATAAATAAGGCAGTTTTCCAACATTTTTGTCACATGGGTAAAATCAGCAAAATGCTGCAGGAAGCGAAACTGCTTCCAAAAGTTTAAGGAAGCAAGAAGAGGGTGTTGGAAGAAACTGATAATCATCCAAAGATGAATAAAATAATCACAGGAGGCTGGGGAGTGATGTGCAGTCGTGTTTTGTTACAAAATAAACCTGAAACACAAAGTGTGTCTCAACACCCCCAGGCAATCCAGGAGATGGTATATAAGGGCCTCTGGCTCAGAAGTATTCACATCCCAGGTCCTTGCTTCTCCTCTTCATTGATCCGAGTAAGTCTGACCCCTTTGTTATCCCTTTTGGTCTTAGGTACAAGGCGGTGTGTTATTTTTAACGACCTGCACGCACAGTCTGAACCGCAAAGGGACCTGCATGCGCAGTCTGAACCGCAATGGTGTCAGTACATAGCGTTGCATGCAGACCTTTCTCCTGGCTACTCTGAACTGGCAGCTGCCTGGCTGTCCGAGCTGCACGGCAGCGGTCAGCGGGGCTCAGCCACGGTGGGGCTCAGTCCAGGAGCTTTTACCCGTGAGATCAGGGTGAACGGGCTGGTGAGCCTGGGCAGAGCGTCCCAGCTGCCTTTGGCAGTGCTTAGCCTGTGGAGAGCCTGGGAGGGAGGCAGGAGGGCAGGGAAGGGGAAGAGAGAGGAAAAGCAGCCGAGCCTTGGCAGAGCACCTGCATCCAGCATGTGCTGAGCCCTCCCTGCTGCTGGCGAGGCAGAGCAGGGTGGTCTCTGCACAGCGGCTCATGAGCAGTGGGTTGACGCAGGCTGCCCGGTGCATTGCAGGTTCCCCTCCGTGCCTGAAGGATGTCCTCCTGCAGCCAGCAGCTCAGCTCCCGCTGCTCCCTACCCTGCGAGATAGCCTGCCCACAGCCCCTCGCCAGCGCCTGCAGCCAGCCCTGCGTCACCTCCTGCGGGGACTCCCGTGCCGTGGTCTACCCGCCGCCCGTGGTCATCACCTTCCCAGGCCCCATCCTCAGCTCCTGCCCACAGGAGAGCTTCGTGGGCACCTCAGCCCCAGTGGAGCTGGGCCGCCCCAGGGGTCTGCAGGGCTCTCTTATCTATGGGAGCTCCTTCTCCTCCTCCTCCACCAGCCAGCTCTGGAGGCAGCGCTACGGGGGCTGTGGGCCATGCTAAGCGCGGCAGAAGGTGTGGATGGCAGGAGAAACAGCGGGGGAACTGACGGCAAGACCTGGATGTGCAGCTGAGCTGAGGAGCTCTCTGAAGCAGTGGGGACCTATGGGTGCTGATCAACACCCATGGGCGCTGCTCTTCTGCTTTTCCTTCTTATGCTCTATTTGCTTTTAATGTCAGTTTTCTCAAAATGTCTCTTTTCCATTCTTAGAAACCGAATTACTGATTATGCAAAATCTGTTTCTCACTGTTACAGCACAAAAGCACTAGTATCACTGGAAACTGGTCCATGTATGTTTTTAGTTCTTTGGGACCGTGCTTTTTTTTCTTTGGTAATTCTTCTTTGATGTCTGTATGTCTAATAGGAAAGATCCGTCGATGTCACCTTGCACTGCAATTTTTCCAGTCCACTGGAAACTTGAACCAAGACAGATGAGCGAAATGTCAAAAATGAGTTTGATGCACACTGTTATGCTGGCCCTGTTTCAAAACACTGAAGTCCATCTTGTATTTTTGCTTTACTTTGCTTAAGATGTGTACTTTCTGGTCCAAATAAAATCTTATGATTGCATCTATATAAGATTCATCTGTTTGCTTCCTTCTCAGTGTTGGGGTAACACAGCCTCTGCAAACCGATTGAACTAAACCACCCCCTTATCTTAGAGATCTGTAGGGGAGTGTTATGCTCTCACAGACAGTGTTTATATAATGCCTATGGATTCATTCGTCAGGGAACTCTGCTTTCAACACGCAGAGCTTGCCTGTGTGCCAGATTTAATCTGTACAAGGAACCAGGTGTGAGAGAACTGCCCAACCCTTAGATAAAATTTTCAAGGCCAGTGTGAAGTGCTAAATAGCCACTCCAGAAGCATTTCAATAGCTCATCCCTACTTCCCCTACTTTTCCAATGGTTTTTATCAGAACTATTGTAATTCTGTACACCATAAGAAAATTAAAAGGGGAATATTAGATTATACTGTAATTTTATATAACATAAAGAAGTAAAGAGAGAATATTGGACAGTGCATAGCAGCACAGGGAACTTCCCAGAAATGTTTAGAGACAGAAAACTGGCTGTCTCCAGTGATGCAAAGCAGAACTGATGCAACCCCAGTCTCAGATATAGGAAATTTTAATTTGCTTCCCTACTCTGTACTTTCATATCTAGCTTTCTGAGATCATCAAATTGCCTCAGCTGGGAGCACAAATGCCAAAGATTAGGGATCTTTTGCTACCTTCACTTCTTATTACTGTGCAAATTAAGGGAGCCTACTGGCAGAATCAAAGAAACAGAGGGGCAGAAATGGGATCCCAGAGAAGGTCAGCAGAGGGACGTTTCAAAAAGCAACTTAGATGACCAAAAGAAGACTGCAATAAAATAAAGTAGGTAGCCCCTGATAAACAGGGAGCAGTGATACAGCCACACTCAGGGAACAGCTGGAAGCAATAAAAGTGGCTTTGAGGTAAATAGAGCAATTATCCAGGTAGCCCCTCAGCTGTTGCTGACTTACATTAACCCTATTCAATAAAGTATTGCATGGCACCTACGTTTTTTTCTCAGCATCTCACTGGAATTTCAGGTTGGGACTATTGAATGGTGTTTTATGAATAAGGAAAGGGAGAAGACTGAATTTGCGGTGAAGATGTAGCCAGCTATGTTTCCCTATAGACAGCTAAATGTTACTTGTCCCATGTGCTGCAGCCGGTGGGCTTGACTGGCTGCGACTTCCCAGTGAGTGTCCTACGCTCTTGTTACGCTTCCTGCACGTGTGTGTCTGGGCACAAAAATAATGGTAAGCCTCCCTTCTGATCTTTGTATCGTTTTTTTGTTTCCAGTCATTTCCTAGCAATGCAAACTGGTGCAGTATGAGGTCTAAAGCAGGCATGCAACATGGGAAAGCTCATTGCTGAGCAGAGAGCTAATGGGGTGGGGTGATCAGGTGAGGTCTTCACCCCCCCTCTCACTACAGAGCTTAACTAGGATGGAAGCACCAACATTCCACACAAGAGATTCTCTCAGTTGTGTTATTTCATAACAAGCAGAAAGCAAAACCAGAATACTAAAACTATGATGCAGCATGCTTATGTTTTTTAATGGGTGATAGACGAGGAAAGTTTACAGAAGTAAAACACGATCATACAGAAAATGAGGATTTTGAGGCTTTTACAAATGAGGTTTCTTGTTGCATGAAGCTTTGCTTCACAGTGTTCTTTTCTTCTTTTGTAGCTGTAAGTTTGACAGTGCAGTCCAGTTCTCATCCATCAACGTAATTCTTGATTGGCATCAGGCAATTATCAAGTGGGAGAAATCACAGTATACAAACTTTCCCACTATGCTTCTAGTATAAAGTTATCAGGTTGAACATAGAAGGAGTATTAATGCATCTGAAAATTTGGACCATGAGAAGAATAGAAGAACACAGTTATAGCTAAGAAAGGAAAATTACTTAAGTAGGTACAAGCACAAATCCATGGTTAAGTGTGAGCAAGAATCTGGTTGTTGTTGTTTTTTTATATCAGCATCTTAAAAACCCATCTCACTCCTGAGTTTGGATCTTGCATTCAGAATCCTGACTGGTCTTGGTGCAAGTGTATTCCTGCTGGGTTTGGCAGGGCTCACACCTTCTGGAGCGATAACCACTGAACCTCTGAGAATAATAAGGGTATGAGAACTTGCTTTCCTGTGATGCCCCATAAACAAAAGAGCCTCTGTAGCCATAAGACCCCCCATAGCCAAGGGAAGTGCCGATGGCAGCTGGTGCTGAGGATCCCACCACACTTTCCTGAGGGCAGGAGCTGAGAATTGGCCCAGGAAAAGTGATGACAACAGGGGGTGGGTAGACCACAGCGCGGGAGTCACCACATGATGTGACACAGGGCTCATTCCAGGCGTTGGCGATGGGCTGTGGGCAGGCCACCTCGCATGGCGTGGAGTACTGGTAGCTGCAGAGCTGTCTGTAGGACATTGTTCTGTAGTGGAAGTGGATCTGAAAGGCAGACTACATGTAAAGCAATTCAATGGTAGATCAGAGGTTTATGTTCAGGCACTCGAGCACGTTTGATGAGGAAGCCACCCGCTTGAGTAGCTTCCTGAATAGAGATGATGTGGCTTCATCGGTCCTTGCTCTCTCTTCCACCTTTTAGTCACACTACTTGAGTTCCATCTATCTTCTGTCCTTGCCAGACTCTCAGCTCTTCCTAACCTTCCTGTGTACATCAAACAACCTACGCTTTTTGACATATCTGTACATAAGGTGTCAGCACATATCCCAAAGGGCTACATCCATAAGCAGTGCTTGATTCAGTTGTGTTCTTTTGTACAGGAGCACTGACATTTCTGTACTTCATGAGACCCATGGCCATCTCACCCAGCCCCCTTTGCGCAGCAGTCACCCTACAGGACAGGATTTACAGGACCACCTGCTCCACAGGGCTTCAAAACTGAGCTTCACCTTCTAGTAAAGCCAAGATAAGGCTGGAGCTCATTTCTATACCAGCTTTAGGAACTAAAAGTTGCAAAACCTTGAAGCACTTAGCAAGGACAGCAGAATTCCCTCAGGAAGCTGGATAATGCCAGCTCCAAGCTCTCTGAGGAGCAATGCAGTTGCTTTTGCAGCAAGGCTAGCCTTGACACTGTCATAGCAGACACTTCTGTAGGATTCAGCTAGAGTTATCATTAAAAGAGCATATGAAAGAGGCACAAAGAATTAAAAACTTACTCAAGTCCCGGAGGAGAAGTCAGGAGAAGCTGTTGGGAGATACGTGAGCAGCGTGTGCTTTTATACTCTGCTCAGGTAGTCTGGAGGATCTGAGACACCCTTTGCACATGATGTTTGATTAGATCCGAAACAGAAGCGATTACACATCGTGCCTCACAGCATATAATCATTTTGCTCACTGTTTGCAGTTATTAGGCAATTCCTAGCTTTCCTTTACACCTTACTACGTCATCCCTCTCTAAACTATTTGATCACATTCACGTTCATCAGATTTCAGCCTCTCTGAAACAATCCCCAGGCTTTACCCTTCTGAAGTAATGAGAGGTAGTTCATTTACGTTAACACCATCTGGCTGGCAACTGTATTATATTTTGTATCTTTTATATTTTAAATTCTACTGAGAGATGGGGGACAGACTGTAAATATTAATCTTGAAACTCCAGCGTGCAGGTCTACTTATTTTGCCTGCTTCATGTCCCCATTTGAGTGGCTCAGTCAGGGTCAGATGTGCTGGCACATCTCTGCGATCCACTGTAAGGCAGAAAATGAGCATTTAGTTAATGCATAATAGCAATGCTGCTGCCTTTAAACCGCACTCCGGACTTGTATGCACTTCTTGTACAGATCTCGTCACCCCAACAACCAAAGCAAAAGGCGATTTATGGTCTGAAGAGAGGCTTTGCTCACACTGATAAATGCTGCAGTTTATTCTCCTTTTTTTTTTTTTTTTATTTCCCCCTCCCCTCAATTTTTCTTTACAGTTAGTTCTGTGTGTACTCTGGGATAAACTTCTTTCCAAACTTCGGTGGCAGATCCTCACCTGCTCCAATTCGTAGAATCATAGAACAAGGATCTTAAAGACCATCCAGTTCCACCACCACCACCCCACCATGGGCAGGGCCACCTCCCACCAGCCCAGGTTGCCCCCAGCCCCATCCAACCCGGCCTGGGATGTTTCCAGGGCTGGGGCACCCACAGCTGCTCTGAGAGCCTGTGCCAGCACCTCGCTGCCCTCACGGGGAAGCATTTCTTCCCAATATCTCATCTGAATCTCCCCTTTTTCAGTACAAAGCCATTGCCCCTTGTCCCATCACTCCATGCCCTTGCAAAAAGCCCCTCTCCAGCTTTCTTGTTACCCCCTTTAGGTACTGGAAGGCTGCTACAAGGTCTCCCCATGACCCAACTGAATTTAGCTGGTCCCAGTTTGTATTATGCTCCTTAATAATTTCATCAATGTTTTCTTAAAACAGTCCAGCTCAGTAACTTTGTGTCTAGCTCTCTCTCCAGTGCACGTCTTCACTCCAAGATTCAATATTTTCCAAACTGGGTAATACCTGTATTCTTGGCCACAGGCAGCGTTGTTTACAGGAGCCAGTGGCACAGAGCACTTTTCAGGAGGGAATCAGAATTTGTTCAAATTGAATGAGAAAAATCAATGATCATTCTAGAAGATGTTTTTAAGAAGGATCTCAGCCATCCTGAGAAACCAATAAATGCTTTAGCCCTCAACTTTCCCTGTACCCCTACACCGTACAGGAGAGACACACAGAGAGGGGAAACTCCATCTGTTTGTTGGGGGTTTTTTTTTATTATCACTGCCCTCTAACAGGATTCTTCAGGGCAAGACTTTAGGCAGCAGCGACCCGATGGCCATCAAGGCTCGACCCCTTGATTGACACAACAATCAGTCAGATTGACAGTGGTCAGTTATCTGGGGGATGCAAAGGATTCAGCTCGCAGACTCTCAGCAAGTAATGAATTCCAGAAGTAAATTCCATTGGATATTATGGTGGCATCCCAGACTCAGGTGAATCCATGTGCCTAACTTTATATAAGATGGAGGAGGATATAAAAGTTAATCGCAAAAAAGGAGCTTGATTCATTCCCACCCAAAATGAACAAAGGGAGTGGACTGATACCAGGAAGGACCTGGTCATTGAAGATTTTAAAGGAAACGAACCATGAGATGTAGCGTTGTGCAACAACATGATGAAGCAGGGAACACCACAGTAATTAGGATAAGCCAGAAAAATTTTTGCATCATCAAAGTTTGCTGAATACGCAACAGATATCAGTTGGTAAAGCAGCAGGTCCTCGTGGAGTTTAAGACAGTGGAAAACAAGGAGTTTAAGAAAGTGGAAAATAGTGTTCAATTGTCAAATCTTTTCTGGACACTCCTCTTGCTATATGATCCCTGTAACCTGGCAAAGATTAAATTTAGTCACTGGTTTCCCGAGTATTGAAATGCAGACAGAAGGGCAGCTTTACTTGCTAACTATATATTCTGTTAAAACCATGATTCTTGTAAGAGTTTGGCATGAATCTATCTCCGAGGAAGCCTTTTTGACTTAAGACAGTCTGAAAAGTTGTTTGTAAATTATTGGTCAAGGACTTCTAGGACAGCAGAAGGTTGTTTAGGGTCCCCTGTTGCTCTGATTTTCACATGGGTTAATCTTTACACATAATTTTAAAATAGTTTTCTAATTCCTTAATCTGAAAATATTTTGCTGTAAGCAACTTTTGTTTTGTACATTCAGCTTCGCTATGAAGTTGTGAGTATCCTCAGCAAGACTTTCCCAGTTGGCTGACAACTCACAGCATCCCAGAATTTTCTACGTGTGTGGGGATGGAAGGTTTCTGTACAGCCATTTTGGAGTGTATCACCAGACTTTTTGTTTAAACTTGAATTTAAAATCCATACTCCGGTCATCTGAGGCAATTCAGGGGTGTGAGGTGGGTGTAAGCAGTTTGTAACCATTCAGGCTTTGTCTAGGTAACGAAGAAAATCGCAGAGATGAGTTGTTTGACCCACACCATGGACTTGTAACAGCTCCACTTGCAGATCTTTAACTGATGCTGAGAGATGAGCAAGGGAAAACTGTATCAAAATGTGCATCTAAGCGCTATTTCTACAGAGGTTTCATGGAAAGACAGCTAAGGATTACACAGCAGGAAATATTCTTTACATCTTCAAAGTGCTGAGATGGTTGGCTGGTGGTGGGGAAATCTAAGCAGGGAGCCAGTGGCCACAGTCCTGTCCCTGCCCTCTACTGAGCTGTAGTTTTGTGAAGAAAAATGGATATCCTTGCACAAATACCCCATGTTTTCTGTTTATTTTTCTTAATCCCAGTGTGTTTATTTTTTTTCTCGCTGATTTCATCAAAATATTTGAAGGAGAAGCGAGGTAGAAAAATAAACCATGAATAAGAAAACATAAACAGAATTAGCACAAGGCAGGAAGATGATGCAGGTGCAGGCTGTTGGGATTCTGAATGGTCTGATTTGTTTTTTTCTTACTTCTGGCTTCATCCTGACAGAATTTCTTGCTCTCTTAAGTGATCCTTGAGGACTTAATGGTGACAGATCATCTCCCCTGAGGGAGGTCTGGTGCATGCAATGCTTGGCTGCATCAGTAGCTTCTCCTTGCCCTTTGTGACCCTTCTGTAAAATTGTATGACCCACTATTTTTCCTTCCATGTTTATTTTATGTCTTCAGGATGGAGATGGGTTTTCTGCCTTTCTTCTGGCCTGGGAGGGCAGGACCTGCTGTAGAAAATCAAACCCACCCAAATTCTAACTGTAGCGCTGGCAGGAATTGGCACACCTGTAATTTCCTTCCCAGCTCTCCCTCTGAATCAGAAACTGATGTGAAGACAAACACTTCGCCCTGATGTCTCAATTGCCTTTCCTGTTACAACCGCACAGACCACAGGGGTGTTGTGAAAACGCCGTCTTTTCAAGCGAGGGCTGCATTCCTAACCGCATAGTCCCCGGCCGGCAAGACACACCTGCACCCGCCCAGCAGCCGGCTTTGTGCAGGGCGAGGTCCCCGCGGGGCTGTGCTCCCAGCACTTCCCAGTGGGATTTGTTCCATGGCTGGTGTCCAAAAGGCAGGCAGATGTGAATGTCACCTGCATGTGTTTGGCTACCCATTGCCATGGCACGGATACCCCAGGAGGGTGCCCTGGGTGTGTTTGGGCCTCCAGGACTTTTAGGACATCACCAAACATCACCCATGGGCTAGGATGTAGAGGGAACAGAGCAGGTCTGACAAACCTGTTGGAGAGGTTGGAGAAGGTGCTGGAATTGCAGCCCTGTATCCATGATCTGTGCAGTGCACTGTGCTTGGCATTGCTGCCCTGGGTCTCTGACCCCTCAAAACAAGGCTGCAGCTTATGGTTTTGTCTTCGTTCATAAGCACGGCCACAATGTGGTTAGTTAAGTCCAGCTACACCAGGAGTTCAGGCACTTCAGCAGGTGGAAAACAACGTTTTCAAGGCTGCACAAGTCAGACCATCAGTGATTTTGACTGTTGTTTTGGGAGAGGAAGAAGCTAGTAAACCTCACCAGGCTTATTGTCCCAGGATGCATTTATTTCTCAGTTCAGGGGGAAATGCCTCTGTGATCTTGTGGCAAAGAGTGAATAGACATCCTTTTGCCGTACACTGAATCCTGAAGTATGCCCGTACCTTCCAGGCTCCCCTCACCCTTAATTTTTCAGTAGTGGTGCCTGACCTTCATTTCTTTCTCTTTCCAATGTCCTATTGGGATGTGCTGGGAGGAATGGTACGGTGGCTTGGATGTAATTGTTGCAAGGAAGTCTAAGGAAGAGCTCCACAGGTACCTCACTGGTTTGTAAGGTATTGGGGCTCACCATGCTCACAGGGACAGTAGCATTTACACCACCGGAATGCAGGAAATAAGGGGTGGAGGTAGTGTTCACCGTGAATGTGCCTGCATCAGATTTTTCCTTTGGATTCCAAGGCTGCCAAACACAGCAAAACCATAGTACTTGTGTCAAGTCCCTGGCTGTGAAACATCTAGGATCTACGTCAAGGTCTGGGATTTCTTTTTAACAGCTTAAGTAATGCAAAAGACTAGTCATCAGGGATTATTTTAGCATCAGTAGGTTGCAGATTTTGAAACCATACAAATAAAAGCAGAAAACATGGTATTGCAATGCAGAAAGGATTTTATTGGAACTGACAAATGGGATTGATCAGACTACAGCAATACTACAGGGAACAATCCAGAGGAATTAAGTTAAATTTGCATGAAGGGGTTGAGCGCAGAGACAGAATGTTGTGAGCAGAGATCTGATACAAGTGTGAAATACAGTATCTGGGCTTGTTTCCCAGGATGTATGAGCGTGCCTGCCTAGTGAGGACTCCACTGCCCCTCTGAAAGCCGTGCTCCTCCCATCACTCACAGATTTTCAGTTTGCTTTTGTTTCTTCTGGGTTTTGCCATCCAGGGAATCCTTGCAGGGCTTAGCAGGGCGGTATATCCCACAGCTGCGGGAATAGCAGGGGTAGGAGTACCTGCCACCCAGGGAGGCACCCGACCCAAAGGAGCTCTGGGCATCCCAGGAGCCCCCGTAGCCAAAGGAGCTGCCCAGCTCCACTGGGGCTGAGGTGCCCACGAAGCTCTCCTGCGGGCAGGAGCTGAGGATGGGGCCTGGGAAGGTGATGGTCACGGGTGGTGGGTAGACCACGGCACGGGAGTCCCCACAGGAGGTGACGCAGGGCTGGCTCCAGGCGTTGGCATATGGTGCAGGGCAGCTCACGTCGCAGGGCGAGTAGCTGCTGGAGTTGCAGACCTGCCTGTAGGAAGACATCCTTCTGGCTGGAAGCAAGCCTGGAACACACACGGGGGGAGAGCGTGGGTCAGGGGCAACGGTGCAAGTGCGTTAGCAAAAGGGAGCCCTCATTTATTCACACCAGAGACAGTGAAGGAATACATTCAGTGAGCAAATCTGTTTCAAATTAAAGGTGAGAATGACAAAATGCATTTTACTCTATTTCCTATTACTCTGGAAGTAGTTCTTGCAATACCCATCTGAATTTCTTAGAATTGAACTGACCTTTAGCTCAAAGCTTCCCCTGCCCCGCAAAGAACACGACTTACTTGGTTGAGCAGCAGAAGAGAACTGAGTCTTCCAGAGAAGCAGTTTGAAGACTCTGGGCTACAGGTGCTTTTATACAGTTTCTCAGTTTGCCTGGGGGAAGTGAACCACTCTTGTCCTCATGTGTCCTCATTGTCCCTCAAATACACTTTTTTGCTTGTGTCACTCAAGGTAATTGTTGGGCTTAATTGTTTCTCCTAACTGAATCCACCGTAGATGGTTTTACATCTACATCATAGCCTGCAGACTTCTTGCATGTCAAATGTGAATCTATGAATCTGCAAATTAATTTTTCAGATTAATTTGCTGTCTTACAACTTAACCAATATTTCTGTCTGAGTTGGCCACATATTGGTGTTTGCTTATTTTTCACAGTGTTATAAATACTGTGTCAGAGATGGAGATCTCAGACCTTTGTCCAAAGCCACAGTAGTCTGTTTGATCCTTCTGTTACTATTTCAGCTTAACTTTTTTGCTTTTGCTAGCAATTCATTTAGAGAGAAAGAGAAGTTGAGTTTTGGAAGCACTAATCGTAAATCCTTCTTTTTAAACTCAAAATCCATCTTCAGCATTGAACTGTTAGCTACAAGTTGTCATCATGGGACAGACTTTTGCAACACTCAGAAGTGAGCCCTGCAAAACAATGTAGTAGATTGTAGATTGTGCCCTGTTTAATGACAGGTCTTAACTTTTACGTATGAGACACAGAAATTAATATCCAGCTCTCCACGGATGTAACTGGGCTTAGAACTGAGGCAGAAGCATCGTCACGATGCTTAGCCTTGATTTAGGGAATACCCTTCGCTAATCCTAACAATTTCATACATCAACATGCATTGCTTACTGTATTTGGAAACAGAAGTGCGTGATTAAATCTCAGCAACTTGTATTAGCCACCATGTCCTCGTCCTATTATTTTCTTGGACTGAGACATGCCAGAAAGTCTGTGTCGGTTCTGTTGAGGGTACTGATTGTACAGCCTTGATTTCCCATAAATGAGCTTTTCTTCTGTGTTGTGCAGACAGGAATTTTTCTTCCCCTTATGTCTTGGAGGTGGACAATGTCCTCTTTTTTTTCCTGCAGTTCTCCAAATGGTGGTCCCTGACTTGGCGTGACAGAGCAGGAGATGAAAGAATGAGGACTTGATGTGCTGAGCGCTCCTCCCAGCTCTCCCAGTAATCCCCAAGTGTGGCTGAGAGCGCTGGTTAGCCTCAGCCTTAATAATCCCATCAAGAAATCAGCAATAAAATTTAGCCAATTCAGCTGGGTGTTGTACAAGTGAGTGGTTGTGTAGAAAGCGGTGAAAAAACGAGATTTTACATTCTCATCTGGCTTTTTAAGGATTTCATTCCAAGGCTTTTTCACAGAACCAAGGGGAATGTGTCACAAGACTTGAAGAGTCCGGTGTGAGGACACCCTGCCTTCCAGGTCTGACAGATCCCCAGGTTTGGGGTTTTGCCCAGGAAACTAATTTCATTTAAACCCATCTCATGGATCACTGCATGCTTTGGGTGCACACCACAGCCAAATTTTCATCTGATTTCTTCTGCCTCCAAGTTAACCTTTTCCTCTTGCAGTTTTGTGCTATATGATGCATTTTTTCCTAGCAGGTAAAATACTGCTCTGTGCCAGCCTGTGTAACACCCACGTGAAATGGGGAATCACTACTGATGATTTCTAGAAGAGATGACTAAGACAGAGAGCAAATAATTTACCAAACGTCTCTTGGCAATTAAGCGAGCCTCTGGGAGGAGATCTCGGGCATGTCTTGTACTTGTTAGTGTTATTATTTATAATTATCATTCTATCATCTCTTAGCTTATGTAAACGAGGTTGGCGCCCAGATACCATGAAAATAGAGAGCTCAGTCACTGCTGTCAGGAATCAATAAACGAAACCAACTAGTTTTAGGCATGGTGAAAGGAAGGATTACCATCCCTGCTGGTGAGAGCTTCCTGCAGTGAGCACAGAGGGCAGCTTCTCCTCGCCCCGATGCATGCAGGACAATGAGGGCATCTAAAAACCTCTCCCCAGACCCTTGGCGAAGGTTACGTTGGAAATCTGCCCCAGACCACTGGGTCTTAACTGGGAGATCTTTACCTTGCCTTGGGTCTGGACTTGATGCTATTTTCTATTTTCCATGTTGGAGTTTCCCTAGTAGGTTCAGGAGCAAGACCAGAGTAAAATCTCTGTTTATTATAAATAGCAAAGAAAACAATTTCCATCCCGCTTCATAAATCCAGAGGAGCATAGATTACAACTCAGAGTAGGGCAGGGACATGGTTCCTTAAATGAGTTTTGCTGCCCAGAGGGAATCATCATCCATAATCTAATTCAGCTCTCCAAGTACTGAATGGTACAAGTGATACTTATGACATATAAATCCTTGAGGATCATCAAATTTACACCTAGGTGCAGGAGGACCCCAACATCTGAGTGCTCACTTTCACCTGTGGCCTGTTACATCGGGGGAGGAGCTGGATACAATTTTCCAGTTGTAAATTTATTTATTGCAAACTCCTGTATGCAGCTAGACCTGTCTGAAAGGGTCCAAATGTCGTTTTTTAGAACAAAGTTGCTCAAAGCAGCACATTTTGGAGTGACTCATGTGTGAGGCTACTCCCTTCCTAGCATTTCGAAGCAAGGGTTTCCTTGCCCTTTTTAATATTGTTTTCAATTAGGGCAATATATAATTATACTCCCCAGGAATGGTGTGGGATCAGAAGGCACGTGCAGCACCTAAGTCCCGTTTCCCCTCTCTCCACCACCCCGACCCCTTCAAAACAGGCTGTAAAAAAACTTTAAAATAGGCTGTAAAAAAGGCCTTTGTCTCACAGAGCTGCTTCTCTGCAGCTGTCAGCAGGCTGATCACTAGACCGGAAGCACCAGAGGGCTGTGGGGTATAGATTTATTTCTTTTTTTTTCCCACCCCTTGAGGCAGAAGGGAGTGGGGATAGAAAGGGAGCAGCAAGGTACCCTGCGAAGGTGGTATAAAGGTCTCTAAGTTTCATCTCCCTTTGCAACTAAAAGGTTTGAAAACCTTCACACCAAGCCTGACAAAATCAATACATTGTTTAAAAAAATAAAGTCTATTTTGTGAAATCAGCAGTCCTCTGTTCTTCTGAGTTATGTTCTTTGAAGCTCGGACAAGTGGAAGAAGGAAGTTAACATCTGCAATGAGTAGAAAGGAACTAAGGGTGAATACTATCCCTATTTTGAGACGAAAGATTTCTACAGGCTGCACTGTGGCTGTGATACCATTCGACTAATAATTGCTTAACAGCAAACAATATGCAAAGATTCCTCCACCCGTTGACGTGACAAATGCAGGAAAGTTTGTTTTGTAACTGGGAAGGACCGCATGCCCAAAGCGTGGCTCAGACCCTGGAGCTGCTCTGAGGAACCGTATAAAAGTCCTTGGAGCACATGGCTCTTCAACCTGCTCCTCCGGGCTTGCTTCTTGGCTTCTCCTCGGTGGCGAACTGAGTAAGTCTGACTTCAATTAATTCTGTTCTATGAGTTTAAGAGCCACTTAAATAAGAGTTTTAATGTACTGTTCTATGAGTTTAAGAGCCACTTAAATAAGAGTTTTAATGTACTTATGTCTGAGCACTTAATATGTCTTTGTCTATTATTGGAAGGATGTTCTTTTCATTAAAAAAGATCCTGTGACAACTTTCAGCTTGGCCAGCTTTGGAGGGATGGGATTTATGTGGAAAGCATGGGGCTTGGTGTTTCAGTGAAAGAAAGCTTAATGATTTTAACTATGCCTGGGAATGCTTTGCAAATGAAGAGAATAGGTTCAGGAACAGTTTTAAATAAATATTGCTAGATTAATCCTCGTCTTTCTTTAATGAAGCTTTGAGGACTTCTAATGTTATCTAATCTTTGTTATTTCTGCGTATGAATTGCAATCACACGTTACACTTAGGTATGGAAGGGTAACTTTCTGGACGTTGTGTGGTGTGAATAAATGAGGGCTCCCTTTTGCTAACGCACCTGCACTGTCGCCCCTGACCCATGCTCTCCCCCCGTGTGTGTTCCAGGCTTGCTTCCAGCCAGAAGGATGTCTTCCTACAGGCAGGTCTGCAACTCCAGCAGCTACTCGCCCTGCGACGTGAGCTGCCCTGCGCCATATGCCAACGCCTGGAGCCAGCCCTGCGTCACCTCCTGTGGGGACTCCCGTGCCGTGGTCTACCCACCACCCGTGACCATCACCTTCCCAGGCCCCATCCTCAGCTCCTGCCCACAGGAGAGCTTTGTGGGCACCTCAGCCCCAGTGGAGCTGGGCAGCTCCTTTGGCTACGGGGGCTCCTGGGATGCCCAGAGCTCCTTTGGGTCGGGTGCCTCCCTGGGTGGCAGGTACTCCTACCCCTGCTATTCCCGCAGATACACGACTTACAGTCGTGGGAGCTGTGGGCCCTGCTAAGCCCCACAGCAGCCATCCCCAGCAGGGACCAGAGTAAAGTCCCAGTCCATGAGGGAGCAGAGGGACATGGCTTTCAGAGGGGCAGCACACGGGGATGCAGTGGGGGTCCTCAGGAGCTGGGCACGCTCAGCCACCCTAAGAAACAAGCCCAGACACTGTCTTTCCCTTCCTGTTGGATTAGGTACCTGGAAACAAGATCCCAACTCTGTGGTTGAGGGGCTGTTTACTTGAGAAATATAGGAAAGACTTTAGTTTAAATTCAAGTGGTTTATTGAAGACTAAACATCACCGCAAATTAGATCCTGTATATTCTGGCCTCTCTCATGGACTGACGTTTCATGGCTTTTTGAGGTATAGTGGAAAATCTTCTCAAATTTCCAGTTTGGGAGCTACCCTGTTTCACATAGTCTGGGATTCAAAAAAAAAACAAAAAGTGAAAACCAAACTCTACTCTCAAATGCTGCAAATGCAACAAAGAAGATCCTCTTACAAACTGCAGCCCCAAAAGAAGACACATCCTTCCTCACCAAACCCTGCAAATATATTCTGTACTCTCCGGATTGCCATGTTCTGCTGTTATGAAGTCCTTGTCCCAATTCAATTAAAGTTTATATTGCATGACAGAATTTGCCTTCTGGTTTCCTTTTCTCCTCAGCTTAAAACTATTGGACAATGATGCTAAAATGGTGCCTCATTTGAGGCCCAGGCTCCTCTGGGTGTTCACCAACAGAAAGGACAAGGTCTTGGCTGTTGCTTGTATATTGTCCACTCATCCATAAGACATGGCCATCCCCAAAATCTTTTGTAAGGATTTGTGGTCAAAGGCGTGTGATTAAACAATTGCACCAGCCTGTTTGGTCAGAGGATATCTTCATCCTCCCACCAGCTCACAGAGAGAGAGAGAGAGGAGTTGCCCTCAGTATCTCCACTAAATTTAAAAATGTATTTGCTGGTTAAAGTCTTCTGCTAATTGCAAATGCCATGCAAGGAACAGATTTCCATTTTTATCCTGGGGAAGCCCTGGCTACATCTGGACCCAAACAGCACAGAAGCAGCGGGGACACATGCAGCCTGATTTTCTCTGGCTACTAAGAGCATCTCTTTCTGCTAAAACTGAAGGGCCAAAGCCCTTGTTTCCAAAGTCACCACGTACTTGTGACAGGAAGAAAACTGCCTTTTGGCGACTACTGGAAACAAAAAGAAGGACAAAAAGTCTTTTCATTGACGCAGAGGTAAGTGGAAAACTGAAGTGGAATGAACACCAGGTCAGTGCTATGTAATATGGCTTTTAATAGGCGTGAGAAGCAGGGCTAACAGTTGCAATGACACAGGGAATAAAGAGAAACACTTCAGGACTCTTTCTACCACAAACTTTGTGATATCAAGTCAAGCATTTGGTAAGAGAATTGCTGCTTTCCTCATTACAGCTGTAAAACTTGAGTTGTGTCTCCTATTTTACCCCTTCGCAATATATTCATTTTAAAGCAGACATACCAAGAAATAAGTTTCCCAGTGCTCTTGTACCTGTGGAAAGCCACAAAACAATGTACAAACTCTTACAACACATTATACTGATCATTGTTTAACCTCAGGAGTATGGAGGATCCCTCAATATTTGCAGTGCAGATATTTTTTTGTTTTGTAACTGAGCACCAAACCTCTCCCCCAGAAACAGTGCAATAAATGCAGAGGCAGGAATGTATAAACAGAAGATGCCAAAAGCCTAAAGTGTAAAATATGCTTATAGGTTGAGCTCCTTATATTTTTCAAATAAATAACAAGTTTTCTCCAAGATGGAGCTTTAGGGCAATGAAAATCTTCAACCTAAATGGGTAGAAAATAAGACTTTTGAAAAGTGGTTAAAAACATTCTGAACTAATTTGGACAAACACCTTCTGCTTTTAATTTTAAAAGTTAAAGTTTCTTTCAAAAACTGTTTTCTAATGTGGATTTTTTTTTTTCTTCTTCCTTGAAAGATTTTCTTTACTGGACCTTGACTAGATTTTTTCAACCCCCATCTGTGTGTGTATTTATACAGTTTGCCCAGCTCTACCTATGTACCTGTTTTTCTGGGCACTGCTGAGAGCTCCCAGCTCCTGCAGGTTTCAGCCAGAGCTGTGAGCTCCCAGCTCCGCTCATGTTCAGACTCAGTTTCCCATCCATTATTTGCTGCCACGTTTTTCACACCCTGATTGCTCCGTGCAATGAGGTCTCAGGAATATTTAACATGGCCCACAGCTTCCTTGGCTGTAGGTGCTGTCCTGGTGTTAGGAGTATGGGCTACAATTTCCCCTTCCCTATGATGAGCATCCAGAATTGTAAGACCTGCTGTCATTGCATACACCCCCATAACCACTGGAGCCCCCAAGAAGGGTGAAGCCCCTTAAGCCAACAACATCTCCAAAGCCCCTTTAGCCATGACAGCACCCAGCACCAAATGGGTGGTCAAAGCCAAGTGGTCCAGAGCTGCCCACAGGAAAGCGTTGTGGGCAAGAGCTGAGAACCAGTCCTGGAAAAGTCAGGACAATGGGTGGTGGGTGAACGACAGCTCTGGAGCCATCACAGGATGTCGTGCACAGCTTGTTGCAGGTGTTGGCCTAGGGCTGAGGGCAGGGCACCCCACATGGGCTGCTGTAGGGGATGCACAGGTCTCTGCAGAAAGGCATCATGCAGGGAAGCCAGTGAACCTGAAACACAGAGAGAGCAGAATAATGCTTTGATCCCTTGCAACTGGTGCGCAGCTCCTTGCAGTGAAGTCGCCCACCAGTCCCCTTCTACACCTGGGATGAACATGACATGAGTGACAGAGAAGCTTGGAGGG
The DNA here is from genome assembly GCF_023634155.1 of Falco peregrinus. Lineage (NCBI taxonomy): Eukaryota > Metazoa > Chordata > Aves > Falconiformes > Falconidae > Falco > Falco peregrinus. The sequence continues at coordinate 4,466,974 of NC_073740.1, read as the reverse complement.
CAGCCGGGTGCTCCAAGGCTTGTGCCTAGACTGCTTTCAGTAAGTAGCCAGCTCCCCTCCAAAAAAAAACCCGAACACAAAACGGCAAGTTGCATCCCAATTCCAAGCTAGACCTGATTCTTTTCATTTTAAAGCATTGTTAGAAACCCTGGTTACTTCAGAGTTGGGCAGAAGCATTAACTGAGCACAACTGTATGACATTCCCGTGGTGACACCTGGAGCCAGCGCCAAAGCAGCAGCTCTCTAATGGGATGCCCTGTAGGCATTAGACGAGTTCCTGTATCCCTTAGGGCACTGACTGCAGCATCCTCTTGCCTCCAGGCATAGACAAAATTAAGAATAAGAAGCTCCTTTCACAGAAATATTTACAGTCAAGGAGCCTGCTACAGCAAAACTTAGCACAAACATGATGGTAAATGGCATCAGACAGGGTCTGGAGCTAAAAAGGCTTGTTCTGGAAAGGAGAGAGCTACTGTTTGAGGTTAGACCTGAGCTCAGCCTAGCCTACTGTTTCTCACAGATATTCTAGTTTCTTTTAGTTTTCTGTAAGAAATATTTAGTATTTGATTATGGAGTTATTTCTGTAGGAGAAAGTTGCGCCCTACCCCGAAACCTGAGTCTTTCTATATGTTTCCACGTGGCCAGGAGATGTGAATTTGTGTATGCATGAAAAAAGAAAAAAAAAAAAAAAAAAAAAAAAAGAAAGGTTAAAATTTTAAGTTTCCACAGTTGCGTATGAAAGCACAAACATTTGATTAAATGAGAGCCTGGCTAAATAACTATCCTAAAAAATAATCTCCCATATCAGAGTATTTCTATAGTGAAATTGTATAAAGCAAAAGAGAGAATTTAGACCCCTACATACTTAGTGGAAAGTATCTAAAGCTCACGTGGGTCTCTAAGTCCCACATTAGCTCCCCAAACCTGTGTCATCAAAGCCACCACAGATGACTTGCAGTAGGAGACTTGTTTCTAGCAGACAGCTATAACCATTCTGAGAGTAACAAAGCTTAACACTAAAATTAAAGATGTAACAGTCAAAAGAATAAGCCAGATCAGACTTACTTGATCCACTAAAGAAAGAGTAGCAGGTAAACAGCCTTGAGCTGCAAGTGCTTTTATACAATTTCTCCAACTGCCTGGAGGCTAGAAGACCTGTTTGTTGGTGATTATCTCATTTACTTGCAAATCAGATGTTGTTGCTCAGATCATTGCTTCAGCTGCTGTAATTATCTTTCTTAGGGCTAGCTGTTCCTTCTGAGCCCCATGCTGTGTGATGCCCATCTGACAACGGGGGGGGGGGGGGGGGGGGGCGGAGCGCGGGGAAGAGGCGGGAGGCTTCTGTCACCATCACCAGTAGTAGCTGAGAACACAAAACCTTTATTTGCAAAGAAAGCCTGTGAAATTCCTCATTAGATTTTGAAAAAATTGGCTTCAATTCCCTGGTCAGTGTGCTGAAGAAATCCAAATCTTCCAGTTGGAAGCAGAGCTGGAAACTAAATAAACCTGTGGACTCTCCATTTCCATGGAGAATTATAATTTCTTTACACAATGAAATAGCAAGCAAAGTCATCACTGGAGAAGGAGGGCTTCTGTCGTTTGTGCTGCATACGCTTAATCAGGAGAGTTTAATTTAGCACACTGTAAAGGCCAGTTTTCAAACGTTTTTTAAACAGCATAAGCCCAGATTTTATGTAGAGTAATCCTTTTAGGTATCTTTGCAATTGATAGGGCAAATTTATACCATACAAAGACCAGAAGGTTCCTAAATTTAAAGCTGAGGTTTTAGTACAGCAGAGGAAAAATTGTCTTCTGTGGCAAAGAAAATAACCTTGACCTGCAGAGCTATGAAGGGTCTCCTTAGGAGAAGGATGAGATCATGTTCTAAAGTGAAACTATTACTCATTATCAAGACCTAAAACTGCAACAACATGTCATTAATTTTATTACAGTAGAACTCCATATCTACAATGTGTTAATCACACAGAGGTGCTTTGAAGTCCTTTATTCCGTAGAAAAACATTAGAACAACCCAGATAAGTGCTGCCTAGAGCTTCCTCATAACGATCCCACATAACCTAAGTATAATCTATACCGTAAAGGACAGGGCTTGAATTTTGAAGGATGTAAACAAGCACGAGAGAGGAATGAAATGCAGCAAGGCATGCTTCTGCTGCCCAGCCTACACAAGCGGCACTCCGTTTCATCCTGCCAAGCCAAACAGCAAAATGCCAACGCAGAAAGCTGCATTATCCCACCCATCGGGGTCAGCAGTGCAGCTCGCAGCCACCACAGCAATGGACCTTATCCAAAGGCTGGGAGAAACAGACAGGAGAGTTTGTGCCTGGAGAATGGAAAGTCTCTGCCCAGACCTTCATAACCACGGTTAGCACAACCAAAGCCTCTGTAAGCACCATTTTTGCAAACCAAGACAACTGTGTGTTTGTTGTCACTCTTTATCCTTACCTCATGGGGATGTTGCCTTCAGCCAGCCCCACAGCAGAGGAGGATGGTGAGGTACCATGTGCCACACCAGGAGTGTAACATCATCAATTACATTCCCAATTACAAGCACCTGAGCTGCTGCCCTGGGCTCATTCCTATGGTGATCACCTGAGAAATTAAAAGAAAAGTAAACAAATCATCTACCACAGCAGGCAGAGATCTTCCCAAGGGCATAAGCTTTGAGGGTCCTGTGACATGTTGACCTAAAACCTGCAAAGCTGGTTAAAAACTGGGCATTGTAGTCAGTGGGGAGAGTGGGACATTCCTCCAAAAATGCAGAAGAGGAGCCAGAGACTGGAGGTTTCAAAATCTCCTTTTCTATGGACAACAGAGGGAATCTAGCTGGTTGGCTTATCCCCAGGGTGGGTACCTAAAGCAAATCCCTCCTACATTTTGTCTCATTTTGCACAGAAAGGCTTCTCTGGGGGAGGGTGAGTTGAGTCGCTGCAAGCCTGAAACATGCAGCAAGGAGCTGTAACGATAAATCAGTAAAAGCAATGGACAGGAGAGAGTGAATCCCTGGCCGCTCTTCAACGTGGCTGATATCCTTCTGGGGAATCAGCAGAAAATTCCAGATTAGTGCTTATGGGCTCATTATCTTGTTACGTAGCCTGTAAATTCCAGTAATTGTTAGATGCTCCAGTTATATTGGACACCCTAAAGGGACAGATACTGCACAAGCGCAGGCCATGAGACGTTGCCTCCCCTGAGGGTCTTACCATATAAGCAGAAAATAATAGCGTGCAAAATTGCAGGAGATGGATTTATAGAACTAGTAGTGGTAGTTATATTTAACAATCAATGAGTGCAAGAACAGCAGTGGCTGCTAAGAAAAGATGCCCAGACTAATCCTTTTAAAGCTGACTTTAGCATTAGCAGTGCCTTTACTAACATTTACCTTCAACAGTCCTGCTTCCTCTGGTCAGTTTTTTGGTCTCAAGAACTTGTGAGTCAGCAGCAATAACAAATGAACGATTTATAGCATGAAAATACAACTTTAGGGATGAGCTTCCAGTAGCTTTGATGACAGTTTGCTGGCTGCTGCCAGGGGAAACATGTTGGTTTTATAATGGGGAACATGTGCATTGTCCTGCCAGTCAGACCAAGCCAGCTGCCCCTCCTTGACTCCCTGCGTGCCTTTGGAAAGGACAGGATGGGCACACTGGTGCTCAGGCCCTAGCTCAGGACCTCAGGAGTGTCCTGGCACATGCTCATAGCTCAAGTTAGACATTGCAATTGCGTGTGGAATCAAAAGTTTCTAAAGAAAGCCAGAGCCAGAACCAATGAACTGTGTAATAAGATATTTTTTGGCCTCCAAACACCCATCAATTAGAATCGAATCGAGTCACCCAAGCTGTCGTTATGGGGAGCCTTCAGCCTCTGACTGTCTCTCAGCCTCTTTCCCATTCCTCATTCCATTCCTGGGAAGCCAAATGGGTTTCCCAGCCCACCTTTAGGAACACCACGGCATCAGAGAAGCAAACACCCTGGCACAACCCTCCCACACGTGCCAGACCAAAACCAAGTATGATATTGGAGCATCTCACAGGTAGCAGCTATCCACAGGGCAGCTTCTTTCACACCAGCACTAGCTGGTGCCACACGCTCAGCTGCATCCCCAGGTGAGGGCTTGGCCCATGGTGATGAAAAAAAGCCCTCAAAAAAAACCAAAAGTAAAAACATTTTGGTTTAATTAACAACGTGACCATCAATTCTAAGGCTTTCAGTCATGACCTCCTTGGGGAAACATCACCAGAGTTATGTTTTAGAGAGGAACGATTAGTCAACACTGGGGCGTCTCACTCCAACAATTACTAGGATGGTAATAACCCCGCACACCACTGCAGTCAGAGAACCATCGCTGTTAACATCTCCCAAAATGCCTGTTCTGAGCAAGCAAGACTTTCCCAGGCTGTTGCTCCAGGGATTTCCATAGTGACTCACCATAATCTACCAATCATTTTGACACACTGGCATCAAGCTGGTCAACAAAGAGAAAAACATGAGCAGATTAAGGGCAGAAACACAAATATTTTTTACGGTGAGGAGTGATGAGTAATTCCAGGGCACAGAGCTCCATTCTAACCTTTTCTGATGAAGCGCAGCCACCATCACCACAAGCTTTGTCACCATCCTGGCTTCTCCATATAAAGGACACCATGCCTTTTTCTCTGTCCATATGATCTGCATGTATGGGATGTGTTGTGGTTATCTATGCTTTTGGACGGTGTTGAGCTCCAGATCTGTATGTTCAAAAGAGTATTTTCAAGTTAGGTCTGTCTGGCTTGCTTATTCGGCATCTATTGCTTATGCCGCTTCGGCGCCTGCCGATTGTTGTAGTCTGGCACAGAATTGTTACAGGGAGGGAATGGTGACTTGCACCATGGGAGGATCTACCTCTTCTGCATTACCTTTGCAAAATAATATCTTGTGGTATATTAGCATGTCTTACTGACTCAGGTTTTGGAAACTGAAGGGTATTGCCTGGAAGATTTGCAGGGCTGATTCATGGGCAAAGATTAAATCTTGATGAGGGTTACAGCACTGTGAATACTATGCTTGCCCAAATGTGTGGTGAAACATTCCTAACTGCTTTGAAAATGTTGCTTGCTCAGAATGGAATAATTGTTGATACTTGTCAGTTTTTTTAATACCTTCAGAGTATTTGCCTTTGTATTGCATTTTATTACAGTTGTTCTAAAGAATAACCATAGGCATGGGTGACCAGATGCATTGCTCAGAGCAAGGTAACCCTGAAGAGGAGTGACAGGAAGATGAAGACTTCTGCCCTCACCCCATGGGGTTTTTGTGGGGCCCCACACAGATCCACGGGGCCCAGACTTTCCAAAGATTTCATACTGAATAAGCTGGTTTGAAAGTTTGCTCCTTACTGAGTGTCCCTCAACTGTAAATACAAATCAATTCTCCTCCCAATGATATTTTTTTATTTCCTTCTCTATTTTTTTCTAGCTACCAGGCCAAAACTGTCTGGTATTTCATTTATATCAGGGTTGCCAAACATTAAAACTTAGCTGTAGTGTTTAGGAAATACTATAATTCATGTTAGATCTTTCAAAAGATAGCAATAGCTGAGCCTAATCCAAGCTTCTCTGTGGAAGCAAGTCATTTAGCTTTAGGGCAGTGATTATCTTTTTTATAAAAAGTGACATCATAACTACCTACATCCTATAAAAAATTAGCGATGGCAAAAAGTGATGAAAAGCAGAGCAGCTGGGAAAGTGACAGGCAGCAGACTCGGAGCTGTCTCACAGTGTAAACAGAAAAAGAGATTAAGGGAATGGACTGGGGCAGGCTTATCACTGGGCTGATCTTCATTGACAGGCATTGATGAAGACTTTGCAGAGGCCGTGGCATAACAGCAGCTCTCCTGGGCATGTGATCAGCAGCAAGGGCTCTGGAGACCAACCCAGGTCACTTGCATGGCTGGTTCATGATAACCCTGTCTGGGCCCATGCACTTAGCCCTGCCTGGAGCACCCACCTAGACCTGCCTGGAGCACCCACCTAGACCTGCCTGGAGCACCCACCTAGACTTGCCTGGAGCACCCACCTAGACCTGCCTGGAGCACCCACCTAGACCTGCCTGGAGCACCCACCTAGACTTGCCTGGAGCACCCACCTAGACCTGCCTGGAGCACCCACCTAGACCTGCCTGGAGCACCCACCTAGACTTGCCTGGAGCACCCACCTAGACCTGCCTGGAGCACCCACCTAGACCCGTCCATAGGTTTTGCGGTCCCTGCTGAGCTGCCTTCCCATCACGGTCTGAGTCAGCCCAAGCTGGTTCCACAGGAGGGCAGCAGCATGGAGCTGGGCAACCGCACCTGCATCCCTGATGCACCCTGCAGCCCCATCAACCTCACCTTGTCCCCTCAGGAGGGACCAGCCTCCCCCAGAGCACATTTCCCCGGCTGGGAAGGGAACTGGGAATAAAGAGAATCTTCAGATCCTGTGATGGTGACATGCATTAATTGCCCCATCAGACCTTGCCAGCCTTGGGAAGACAGATTCCTGGCTGTTGCCCAGCATCTTTGCAATGGTAGCTTGGGTGGTTTATCTGGAGCTGCTTTATTGCTCAGGTTTCCCTGTTTTCCTGTGTTTCCATCTCTTCTCATACATCTGATTTTTTGTTTAACCTCTAGGATTAGTTGGGATTGTGTTGGGGAGCTGGGGGGACAATGTTGCTAGCTGTGAATGTGCAGCATTACGATTTTTCTAGCCTGATAGCCTGGGGCTTGACAGGGTTGCTATTTAGTGCTTTGCATGATAAAAACACTTAGGCTGCTGGGCCAAAGTAGCCCTTTGAACTAACAAACTACTCAATGGAGGGATTAAAACTGCTTCTTTTTTTTTTTTTAATGTTAAAAAAACCTGATTGTTTTAAAATGTGATCACCTGGACAGTGAACTGAGGGGTCCAAAAGTATTTTGTCAGCCCCTCTCTTAAACTTGGGCTGAGTGGAAACAGCCCTATGTTTTGATCATTTACATGAAAGGTATCATCATGAAACAAAAGAAAAGCAACTTCATAGTGAAAATCATCAGTTTACTAGAAAAAAAAATATCCTGAGAAGATATGGAGATAAACACGTGTGAAATCATGACCTTTTTTTTCCAAATCAGTTATTACAGAGTCTTGGGGAATGTAACCCAAGTAATATACTATTAACATTCTATTAACATACCACTTTACATGTGTAATACATCAGAATGTGTTTGTGAAGCACCCCGACTCCCTTTGTTCTGTGGAAGTCTTGGGTTATTTCTGGGTGGGTATAATTGCAAGAATGACATGGTATTTCCTAGGCACCAAAAGACCGTGACTTAAATAAGCAAACACATGTACGTAGCCATTATGGAAGAATGAAATTAACGTAATCTTTAGTATAAAAACAGCATCTCAAATTGCTTGTCATGAGCAGGACATACGTGATGTCCTAAACGGCGTCTGCCTAAAGGGATTCACTGCTGGCACCAGCCAGGCAGATGTAGATACCTGGGGCTTTGACCAGAGCATCCAGGAGCACGTAAGGAACTGGTACTCCAGCTCCACACGTGGCTGTTAACACTTACATGTGAAAAAGAATTCTTTGCAAAAGCAAGCTGCGAAAGTTTTGATGCAGGAATACGAAGAGTATCTTGAATCTTGCTCAGTTCGGTTTGTTTATGGAAAAGAAGGCTTCCAAATAGAACTGGTTACAAGTTACAA